>NC_092807.1:136823291-137423291 GCF_040954645.1 Diabrotica undecimpunctata
GTTAAATTCTAATTATTCCTTTATCCGTTTTTACAAAGGTTAAAAACGCGTTTTGTGAATGTGTTTTGTTTTAATAATATACATTCATTGGTAAGGTACCTTTATTTCAACGAATATAGACAACTATATAAATAGGCCAGTACTTTCTGGTCCCAATTAATTAATATTTTGGCATACAAAATATTAATATCCACATCATGGCATCCTCATCTACGTCAACTCAACCTAGTTCTGTACCAGACCAACAACCTCTACAACCTAAAAGTTATTCTTCCGTAACCAGACAACTAACTACTAGTGTTTTTCCGTCAAGAAATCAAGCAGTCGTATTTGATGCAATAGACAACACTAAAATTTAAGATTACCTTCACAGTTTAAGCCTAATAATTCGACCAATCAATATTATTTTCTGTTCAAGGCTATCCAACAACAGAATATGCATTTACTTAGCAAATGAAAAATTGGTTGATGATTTTATTACCAACCACGGAAAAATCAACATTAATCAACAACTCTTATAGACACGTCGACTAATCACCCCCAGCCAACGACTAGTACTCTCTAACGTATGTCCGTCTATTCCACATTTAATCTTAGAATCTGAACTGCAAGCACTTGGTGTCAAACTTTTGTCACCCCTATCGTTTCTACGGATAGGGACTTTAAGTCCTGAATTCCAGCATATATTAAGCTTCAGGCGGCAAACCTACATATCCCCTTTAACCAACCATACCTTACCCGATTCTTTTGTTAGGACTCATGAGGAGACATCATATAGAATATACTTATCTTTATAAGTACGCAAGATAACCAGACTTGCCAAATATGCAAAAACACCAAGCACAGCAAAAGACTGTCCAGCAAAGGTATGTCTATCAGGCGACACAACTTCTATACCTCACAATATAGAAGCAGGTCAGAATGCTATTGGAAATAGTAACAATTAGGTAACTAAAGAAGTAACTAGTGCCATCCAACAAAAGCAAACCCACTAACTCCTAACTAATCAAATAGAAACAGAGTCAGTACCACAAAAACGCACAGTTTCTAAGCTTTCTACACCGTCCCCAACTCCTGCATCAGAACACATCTTTAAATTACCAAAAACAAAGAGCGAGAGACTAAATCAAACCAAAAAAGGAAACCAAAAAAGATGCTAGAGGAATTGCTGAAACGAAAATTCCAATTATCTCTTAAACTATAAATAACTATAATAGATTTTTTTGAAAACAGCACGTGATCTTCGGACCTACTAACTATTGCAAGAATATATACCAATGAAATTTCTAAAGTTACAGATTTACTGACAAAAAGATACTCTAAACTAAATGACAGAAAAATTAAAAGTAGATGCACCGGAATAAGAAATTAAATTCTTCGACAAATTGATCCAAACTTCCATATCAAGGCAGACAGCGATATCTCTATAGACACATACTAACATAATATTAACATTCAGCATTCAATGGAATCTAAATGGGTATTACACCCATTTAGAAATGTTGCAAATACTAATCTCAAAATACAGACCAATGATTCTATGTTTACAAGAAACTAATTTTAAAAGCACCACTGTATAAACACTAAAAAACTTTAATTGTTTCTTTAAAAATCGACAACATGCTAAAATAGCCAACGGAGGAGTAGGGATATACAGCAAATATATTATAGCAAACCTCGAGGCAATTGCAGTCAGTATCAAAAGTAGATGTAACTACCTTTTCCGTGTGCAACATATACATTCCACCCAACCAAGAACTTAACCATAACGAAATATCGGACCTCTTAGATCAAATACCTACTCCACGACTAATTATTGTCGGATACTTCAACGCACATAACCCGTTATGGGGTTAAAAAAAATTAACGAGTCTAGGCAAAAAAATAGAATCCCTTCTGGAAAAATTCAACCTAAATCTAGAAAACAAGAAATCAAGAAACGGTGAACCATCAATAACGCATATGCTTTCATGGGATGTATTACTGGAGCCATACGATAGTGATCACTATCCTATTATAATTCATAACAAAGAATTATCTACAGCTATACTTAGATTGAAAGAAATTTCAAAACCATATCAAACACAACTTGCATGTTATAAATCAAAACAGTAATGTGAATGAAAAAGTAGATTTTATTACAAAACTGATAATAGACTCATCAGATAAAAATATTGGGAAAATTAACTTCGCTAGTAAATTCCATCCAGTTCCTGGGTAGAACCATGAATGCAAACAAGCAATATAACAATCCAAAAAAGCGTTTAATAAATTCAAACGACAGAAAAAAGAACAAAACTCTTTAGAGTTCAAACGACTACGAGCTATAGCCAGATTCATTATCAAAAAAGCAAAGCGCGAAAAAAGAATATCTGGTACAAAATGACACAAGTCGATAAATCTGTTAGAGCAAAATAATGTAATATATAAATATCAAAGGCAAATATCAAATATACTGGTATTAGGTTATGAATAAAACTTAAGCGATGCAAACTATTACCAAATTTCTTAAAGAACAAAAGAAATGAAGAAAAATATACCATAACTATCAAGATCAAAATAACAGCGAAATAAACTTTCTAATATTGATGGATGAATTACAAACGGTAATGAAAAACTGTAAAAACTCGTGCCCTGAGCCAGATAATATACCCACTATTTTTCTAAAAAACCTCACCTACCCATGTAAAGAATACTTACTCAGCATGTACAATCTAATTTTCTCGAAAAATGTATTTCCAAAATCCTGGAGAAATTCAATAATAATTCTTATTCCTAAACAAAGTAAATCAAAATCAGATCCCTAAATATATAGGCCAATATCTCTTACTGGTAGTATGGGCAAAATGCTAGAGAAAATAATAAATAACAGACTCATGTGGTATCTGGAATCAAAGAAACTAATTATACCAGAACAAAGTGGCTTCCGAAAGCGTCGTTCTAGTGTAGACAACCTTATTGATATAGAATCGGAAATACATGAGGCTTTCGCAATTAAACACTGTATTGGAATATTTTTCGACATTACTAAAGCCTACGATTCAGTATGGAAATATTCAATTTTAATAACGCCCAGTGGATGGAAAATAAGAGGTAATACACTCAAATACATATCACACTTATTAAAAAATAGATAATTTTAAGTTAGAGTAGACGGCGCATATACCTCAACAAAAATCAAGAAAATGGTATAGCACAGGGCTCGAACCTTAGCACTACTTTGTTTGTAGTAGCTATGAATTCTATTACTGCAAAAATTAAACATCCTGTAAAAGCTAGGTTATATGCAGATGATTTATTTATACTTTGTAGAGAAAAGAACTTAACAACCATCCATAACCATGTCCAAAAAGCCATACATCATATTGAAGAATGGTCATTCACAAATGGTCTTCAGTTCAATACCCTCAAAACCAAAGCAATATGTTTTACGAAAAGTCACCAAATACAACCGAAGAACTTATATTTAAAGGACAGTTTAAATATGTAGATGAAGTTAGATTCCTTGGTATGATCTTTGACCAAAAACTAACTTGGAAAATACATTTAGAATATTTAAAAAAAAAATGTCAGCCTGGAATAAATTTGTTACTATTCACTCTCAAACAAAAAATGGGGCGTCGACTCTTCTACATTACTACATATCTACAAGGCCCTAGTACGTTCCAAACTGGACTACGGCTTAATTATTTACAACTCCTCTCTAAAAACGTACTTAAAAACAATAGATGTTATTCAAAATACAGGTCTTTAAATTTCCTTAGGAGCACACCACACAAGTCCAATACAAACCCTATACTGGGAAACTGAAGAGATTCCACTCGCGTTTAGAAGACAATATCTAAGTATTTCTAATGCCGCGGCAGTATCGTCTAATCACGATAATCCAGTTATACACAACGTATTCGCTGACCGCTTCAAAAGTTGTTTCCATACTTCAAATCGAACTGATCACCCTTTCTATTACTGCTTACATACCTACTTGTTAACAATAGGTATCAATTTTATAGTCATCTACGATATCTCCTTAATTCAAACCCCTCTTTCTTGGACAATTCTACTTCCAAGGAAAAGACAGTTAAGATTTCATTTCACGTATAGGGAGCTTGCGCATCCGTTTATACGTATTTCAGCCCAATAGGCATCATCAGAACGGCTTTCGCAAGCGCTCTGAACGTGAAATAATTCTTCTCTGTCTTAGGAAGCAACTATAACATGGCTTCGTATAGACGCAATGTAGCGACATCTGATAATAAAATCGTAGACTAATTTTCGAAACCAAATTCAAGAATTCCGCTTTAATCTGTGCCTTCTAAGAATTGCAAGGCAAAAACAGACGTTGATAAAGGTGTTAAGAGAGACATGGGGAATCTAAAACTTGCATTCCACAACATATCTTTTCAACTAAGCAAAATTCTTAGCGAATTGGTTTCTAGTACTCGTACAGAGTATATCGAAATAACAAGGAAAAGACAGTTAAGATTTCATTTCACGTATAGGGAGCTTGCGCATCCGTTTATACGTATTTCAGCCCAATAGGCATCATCAGAACGGCTTTCGCAAGCGCTCTGAACGTGAAATAATTCTTCTCTGTCTTAGGAAGCAACTATAACATGGCTTCGTATAGACGCAATGTAGCGACATCTGATAATAAAATCGTAGACTAATTTTCGAAACCAAATTCAAGAATTCCGCTTTAATCTGTGCCTTCTAAGAATTGCAAGGCAAAAACAGACGTTGATAAAGGTGTTAAGAGAGACATGGGGAATCTAAAACTTGCATTCCACAACATATCTTTTCAACTAAGCAAAATTCTTAGCGAATTGGTTTCTAGTACTCGTACAGAGTATATCGAAATAACAAGGAAAAGACAGTTAAGATTTCATTTCACGTATAGGGAGCTTGCGCATCCGTTTATACGTATTTCAGCCCAATAGGCATCATCAGAACGGCTTTCGCAAGCGCTCTGAACGTGAAATAATTCTTCTCTGTCTTAGGAAGCAACTATAACATGGCTTCGTATAGACGCAATGTAGCGACATCTGATAATAAAATCGTAGACTAATTTTCGAAACCAAATTCAAGAATTCCGCTTTAATCTGTGCCTTCTAAGAATTGCAAGGCAAAAACAGACGTTGATAAAGGTGTTAAGAGAGACATGGGGAATCTAAAACTTGCATTCCACAACATATCTTTTCAACTAAGCAAAATTCTTAGCGAATTGGTTTCTAGTACTCGTACAGAGTATATCGAAATAACAAGGAAAAGACAGTTAAGATTTCATTTCACGTATAGGGAGCTTGCGCATCCGTTTATACGTATTTCAGCCCAATAGGCATCATCAGAACGGCTTTCGCAAGCGCTCTGAACGTGAAATAATTCTTCTCTGTCTTAGGAAGCAACTATAACATGGCTTCGTATAGACGCAATGTAGCGACATCTGATAATAAAATCGTAGACTAATTTTCGAAACCAAATTCAAGAATTCCGCTTTAATCTGTGCCTTCTAAGAATTGCAAGGCAAAAACAGACGTTGATAAAGGTGTTAAGAGAGACATGGGGAATCTAAAACTTGCATTCCACAACATATCTTTTCAACTAAGCAAAATTCTTAGCGAATTGGTTTCTAGTACTCGTACAGAGTATATCGAAATAACAAGGAAAAGACAGTTAAGATTTCATTTCACGTATAGGGAGCTTGCGCATCCGTTTATACGTATTTCAGCCCAATAGGCATCATCAGAACGGCTTTCGCAAGCGCTCTGAACATGAAATAATTCTTCTCTGTCTTAGGAAGCAACTATAACATGGCTTCGTATAGACGCAATGTAGCGACATCTGATAATAAAATCGTAGACTAATTTTCGAAACCAAATTCAAGAATTCCGCTTTAATCTGTGCCTTCTAAGAATTGCAAGGCAAAAACAGACGTTGATAAAGGTGTTAAGAGAGACATGGGGAATCTAAAACTTGCATTCCACAACATATCTTTTCAACTAAGCAAAATTCTTAGCGAATTGGTTTCTAGTACTCGTACAGAGTATATCGAAATAACAAGGAAAAGACAGTGAAGATTTCATTTCACGTATAGGGAGCTTGCGCATCCGTTTATACGTATTTCAGCCCAATAGGCATCATCAGAACGGCTTTCGCAAGCGCTCTGAACGTGAAATAATTCTTCTCTGTCTTAGGAAGCAACTATAACATGGCTTCGTATAGACGCAATGTAGCGACATCTGATAATAAAATCGTAGACTAATTTTCGAAACCAAATTCAAGAATTCCGCTTTAATCTGTGCCTTCTAAGAATTGCAAGGCAAAAACAGACGTTGATAAAGGTGTTAAGAGAGACATGGGGAATCTAAAACTTGCATTCCACAACATATCTTTTCAACTAAGCAAAATTCTTAGCGAATTGGTTTCTAGTACTCGTACAGAGTATATCGAAATAACAAGGAAAAGACAGTTAAGATTTCATTTCACGTATAGGGAGCTTGCGCATCCGTTTATACGTATTTCCGTTCTGATGATGCCTATTGGGCTGAAATACGTATAAACGGATGCGCAAGCTCCCTATACGTGAAATGAAATCTTAACTGTCTTTTCCTTGTTATTTCGATATACTCTGTACGAGTACTAGAAACCAATTCGCTAAGAATTTTGCTTAGTTGAAAAGATATGTTGTGGAATGCAAGTTTTAGATTCCCCATGTCTCTCTTAACACCTTTATCAACGTCTGTTTTTGCCTTGCAATTCTTAGAAGGCACAGATTAAAGCGGAATTCTTGAATTTGGTTTCGAAAATTAGTCTACGATTTTATTATCAGATGTCGCTACATTGCGTCTATACGAAGCCATGTTATAGTTGCTTCCTAAGACAGAGAAGAATTATTTCACGTTCAGAGCGCTTGCGAAAGCCGTTCTGATGATGCCTATTGGGCTGAAATACGTATAAACGGATGCGCAAGCTCCCTATACGTGAAATGAAATCTTAACTGTCTTTTCCTTGTTATTTCGATATACTCTGTACGAGTACTAGAAACCAATTCGCTAAGAATTTTGCTTAGTTGAAAAGATATGTTGTGGAATGCAAGTTTTAGATTCCCCATGTCTCTCTTAACACCTTTATCAACGTCTGTTTTTGCCTTGCAATTCTTAGAAGGCACAGATTAAAGCGGAATTCTTGAATTTGGTTTCGAAAATTAGTCTACGATTTTATTATCAGATGTCGCTACATTGCGTCTATACGAAGCCATGTTATAGTTGCTTCCTAAGACAGAGAAGAATTATTTCACGTTCAGAGCGCTTGCGAAAGCCGTTCTGATGATGCCTATTGGGCTGAAATACGTATAAACGGATGCGCAAGCTCCCTATACGTGAAATGAAATCTTAACTGTCTTTTCCTTGTTATTTCGATATACTCTGTACGAGTACTAGAAACCAATTCGCTAAGAATTTTGCTTAGTTGAAAAGATATGTTGTGGAATGCAAGTTTTAGATTCCCCATGTCTCTCTTAACACCTTTATCAACGTCTGTTTTTGCCTTGCAATTCTTAGAAGGCACAGATTAAAGCGGAATTCTTGAATTTGGTTTCGAAAATTAGTCTACGATTTTATTATCAGATGTCGCTACATTGCGTCTATACGAAGCCATGTTATAGTTGCTTCCTAAGACAGAGAAGAATTATTTCACGTTCAGAGCGCTTGCGAAAGCCGTTCTGATGATGCCTATTGGGCTGAAATACGTATAAACGGATGCGCAAGCTCCCTATACGTGAAATGAAATCTTAACTGTCTTTTCCTTGTTATTTCGATATACTCTGTACGAGTACTAGAAACCAATTCGCTAAGAATTTTGCTTAGTTGAAAAGATATGTTGTGGAATGCAAGTTTTAGATTCCCCATGTCTCTCTTAACACCTTTATCAACGTCTGTTTTTGCCTTGCAATTCTTAGAAGGCACAGATTAAAGCGGAATTCTTGAATTTGGTTTCGAAAATTAGTCTACGATTTTATTATCAGATGTCGCTACATTGCGTCTATACGAAGCCATGTTATAGTTGCTTCCTAAGACAGAGAAGAATTATTTCACGTTCAGAGTGCTTGCGAAAGCCGTTCTGATGATGCCTATTGGGCTGAAATACGTATAAACGGATGCGCAAGCTCCCTATACGTGAAATGAAATCTTAACTGTCTTTTCCTTGTTATTTCGATATACTCTGTACGAGTACTAGAAACCAATTCGCTAAGAATTTTGCTTAGTTGAAAAGATATGTTGTGGAATGCAAGTTTTAGATTCCCCATGTCTCTCTTAACACCTTTATCAACGTCTGTTTTTGCCTTGCAATTCTTAGAAGGCACAGATTAAAGCCGAATTCTTGAATTTGGTTTCGAAAATTAGTCTACGATTTTATTATCAGATGTCGCTACATTGCGTCTATACGAAGCCATGTTATAGTTGCTTCCTAAGACAGAGAAGAATTATTTCACGTTCAGAGCGCTTGCGAAAGCCGTTCTGATGATGCCTATTGGGCTGAAATACGTATAAACGGATGCGCAAGCTCCCTATACGTGAAATGAAATCTTAACTGTCTTTTCCTTGTTATTTCGATATACTCTGTACGAGTACTAGAAACCAATTCGCTAAGAATTTTGCTTAGTTGAAAAGATATGTTGTGGAATGCAAGTTTTAGATTCCCCATGTCTCTCTTAACACCTTTATCAACGTCTGTTTTTGCCTTGCAATTCTTAGAAGGCACAGATTAAAGCGGAATTCTTGAATTTGTTTTCGAAAATTAGTCTACGATTTTAATTCTACTTCCCTTTACTGACACCAGCTTATTGCACCTAAACAAATCAGAAACGATAGAAAGTCAAATTAATCAAGAATTTCTTAAAATATTAAGCAAATATGGTAGCTGTTTCAAAGTTTACTCCGATGCCTCCAAAAACAAAGACGAAACCTTGGCAGCAATCTACTCATCAGATTATACAGAAGCTTACAAATTACATGTCAAGACATGTAATGTCAAGATTAAATTGTCTTAAGCACGTTCGTTACAGCTATACGATAAAAAATTAAAATTATTTCAAATGTAAAAATAAAAATAACAATAAAAGAAACGTTAGAAGAATGATATTTCTTTGATGAATTATTAAGGTTAGTTGTTATTAAGATGAATGTTGGCTATTTTGAATATTTATAAATTTTGTTCAATATGTTACAATATATGTTACTTAACTGTCCAGTGTCCGTTTTATAATTTAAAGTGTTTTTATTTTTGTTAATGTAATACATCTCACGAAATAATCTACTTTTGTAGTTATCAGTCTGTGCCAAAATGTGAGCTTTGTTATAATCTAGCATATGACCAGTGTTTTCATAGTGCTCAACCACTGCGCAAGTATTTTTTCCCAAGCGGCAATCACTTTTATGTTGTGTGATGCGTTGTTTTAGCCATTGCGATGTTTTACCAATGTAGCTATTTTGACATCCTAAACACGGTATTTCATAAACGACATTACTTTTATATAAGGTTGGTACTGGGTCTTTAATTTTTGAAAATAGTTGTTTGCTGTTCATGGCATTATATTTAGCTATACTAATATTAGGAACATTTTTGAATATGGATATGACAGAATGAGTTAGACTATTAATAAAAGGGAGTTTTTTATATTTGATTGATTTGTTGTTAGAATCATGGACGGGACCGTCATAGAAATTAGTGCTGTAAATCAGTTTTTTTAAAATTTGTTTAGGATATCCGTTTTTACGAAAAATTTTGTATATTATGTCCAGATTATTTTGCCAAAAGTTGTCATCAACAATTATTATTTGGTCGAAATAATCACTTATAATATATATATATATATATATATATATATATATATATATATATATATGTGTGTGTGTGTATATATATATATATATATATATATATATATATATATATATATAATCATTTTCATGTATGCAACACACACTCGACACATGCTGCACTCAAATGGGTCTTATAAAATTTGCCTTTCTGTTTCCTTGGAATTCTTGTGTCACATAACACACCTCCTTTCATTTAGTTTATCCTGCTTTAATTCTATTCTATATATATATATATATATATATATATATATATATATATACATATATATATATATATATTTATTTATATAAATATATATATATATATATATATATATATATATATATATAAATATATATATATATATATATATATATATATATATATATATATATATATATATATATATATATATATATATATATATATATTGGGGTAATAACCCCAATGTTTTGTAATAGATAAAAAGCTTTTTAGTTGTGTTAGTAACTCCATTTGAATAAACATTTTAAATATTCTTATTCCTTCTAAGGTAAACATGTTTCTTCAAAAGCTTTTGGTTTTGAGCTAACTAATTGATTTTTATTTAAAATTTGTTTTTTATGTAAAAACTTAACAAGAAGCTAAAAAACAAATAATCTATAATAAATAGAATTTTTCTGCATCTTTATTTCGATTAAGCCTAATATGCTGTTTCAAAACATATATATATATACAGATTGAACGAATTTAAAACGGAACATACGAAATCAATGTATTTCGGCTCAACTCCGCTCTAGGTGGTTGGCCAACAAAAGGTTGTCAAATAATTATATTATAAAAATCCAATACTTCAGCGGGCTGCTGGATTCTGAATTCATTCAAGAACAAGTCAAAACTCCACCCAACTAGGTTACCTAGAATCACTGAAAAAACTAGACTACACAAGCAGTTATTATGCTGTCAAACCACTTATCGCTTCCTTATAGTCCAAGAGATAGAGCCGAAATTTTGAACTGATCAGTAATATGACATTTCTCTATTGGAATATATTCATTGTAACTGGGTTAAAACTTTGCCTTACAGGCGGACGCCCCTCGTGGTACAGGGGGTGGCTATACAGGGATGAAGTTGTCATTTTTTTCGGAAAAATGAACGATCCATAATATGGCTGAAAATTTGCCCAGAGTAAGATCTTGGTATAACTAGACGAAATCCCAAAGGGCGGACGCGAGAGTGGATACATAAGGGGTGGCGGACAGGGGTGAAATTGCAATTTTTTGGGGAAAAATTAACGATAAGTAATATGTCCGCCATTTTCATGGCTCATTATTTAGCCCCTTAAAACTCTAAATCCAAAAGGGCGGACAGCTGGGTTGGTACAGAGAGCCATAAGACGGGGTCAAATGTACCACTTGCCTGCGCATTTTAGGTCTCGGTAAAAATTTTCAAACTGATTTTATTATGATATTTTTATACCGATTGATTTGAAAATTTGTATGTCACTTCTGTTACTATTCTGAGAAGCGTCAAGTAGAGTTTTCCTCAAAATTTTCCAAAAACATTTCCGTAAATGAAAATTTTCGTAATTTTTTGAGGTAAAATCTAATTTGTAGAATCCTTTCGATTTTCTGTAAGTTATACCATGATTTTTTTCCAAAAATTTTCAAACGATTTTTCCGATAAAAAAAAATTTAGAAAAACTTTTCTAAAACATTTGATAAAACTCTACGTCATCGTCTGAATCTTGTATAGAATATTTTATAGTTTTAAAATGATATTATGATAATGTTTTTTTTTCAATCTAAAGTCATATTTACTTTACAAATCACATTTTTTTCTTAAATATAAATATTTTACGAATTCATTTTTAATTGAATAAATGTTAGATATAAATATTTTTGGTATAACAAATAGTAATTTTACTTATTTTTTATTACAATAAAAAGGTTTTTAAATTTATATTGCATAAATAATTGTTGTTCAGATACCTCAGATGCCAGAATCAGTTCGAGAAGTAGTGATTGAAAATGAAGCAGATAATGAATGTGATATTATTGAAAGTGAAAGTGACAAAGATGATGAATGTGATGACATCAATGAGAGTAAGAAAAATGACGAAAAATTAGAAAAACTTCGTCATTTTTCTTACTCTCATTAATGTCATCACATTCATCATCTTTGTCACTTTCACTTTCAATAATATCACATTCATTATCTGCTTCATTTTCAATCACTACTTCTCGAACTGATTCTGGCATCTGAGGTATCTGAGCAACCATTATTTATGCAATATAAATTTAAAAACCTTTTTATTGTAATAAAAAATAAGTAAAATTACTACTTGTTATACCAAAAATATTTAATAGTTATCATTATAAAATTACTTTAATTTAATAAAATATCAAATATCAAACATTTATTCAATTAAAAATTAATTCGTAAAATATTTATATTTAAGAAAAAAATGTGATTTGTAAAGTAAATATGACTTTATAAACTACAAAATATTCTATAAAAGATTCAGACGATGACGTAGAGTTTTATCAAATGTTTTAGAAAAGTTTTTCTAAATTTTTTTTCTTATCGGAAAAATCGTTTGAAAATTTTTGGAAAAAATCATGGTATAACTGACAGCAAATCGAAAGGATTCTACAAATTAGATTTTACCTCAAAAAATTACGAAAATTTTTATTTACGGAAATTTTTTTGGAAAATTTTGAGGAAAACTCTACTTGACGCTTTTCAGAATAGTAACAGAAGTGAGCATACAAATTTTCAAATCAATCGGTATAATAATATAATAAAATCAGTTTGAAAATTGTTACCGAGACCTAAAATGCGCAGGCAGGTGGTACATTTGACCCCGTTTTATGGCTCTCTGTATCAACCCAGCTTTTCGCTCTTTTGGATTTAGAGTTTTTAGGGGCTAAATAATGAGCCTAAAAATGGCGGACATATTACTTATCGTTGATCCGTTGATCAATCAGAAATAGAATAAAGAGTTTTTTTATTATTTTAATATACCGCGGGCATATAAGTTAAAATACAACCCTGTACTTATTTGTAATAGTTAAAATAAGAGAAGATATTGTTCCGTGACGGTACCCGGACGAGTTTTTCCTTGAAAGACTGAGTGAATAGTGAAAGGACAATGGAACCTCGTATAATTATAGATTTAAGAATAAACTTGTAATTGTATTTTGCGGTGGGCATTTTTCGAAAGTAAATAAGAATTAGATTTAGATAGGAGATAACAAGAATTTGGAATTTTATTTCTGTTGAAAAAGGCAAAATTGTTAATGGTTTCTGAAAAGTAATTTGAGTGAAAGTAGTTTATTTGTTTTAAATATTATGTTGGAAATTTTCTAAATCGAAAATTAGTGGGAAAGATGAATGCTTATGATTGGTTAAAAAGGAATGATGGGGAATGAGAGAGTGGAGAAGGTTGTCTGGGAGATTGAAAAGATTATTATGTTACCGGCAGACAAGAAGAGAAGACGTGTTTGCGTGTAGTCAATCTGAGTACCAGTGTTTTCGTTTGTTAGTGAAAAAGGTGAAGCTGAGAGCAGATCAAAATCGAGAAGATTAATACCTCTTTTGAGTCTGCATAGTCCACGAGATATAATTGAGAAAGAAAGGAGAATTTGTGAATAAAGAGTACCGGTCAAAAGAGGCTTGGGCTTGTGTTTTCGGAGGAGTAGTTTGCTGGTATGCGGTTTGGATCGATGCTGAGAACGGGAAAGATTTGATGGTAGCCGGACATAATCAATTAAGGAAGGAACTGTGGTTTGATCGAGAAGAGACATCATTGGTGTAAAAAATAAAGGTCAGTCAAATAATTTGAATGAAAGAAAACTTTAAGATATTCTAAAGATAAAATCAAATATAAGCATACGAACTAAGATTCCAAGTTTCAAAGAGTTATTTTTTGTGAATAAATTATATTTTATATGGTCAATTTTTAGTAGATATTATTATAAAACAGATCAATAGATAGTTTGTAATTAAAATTAAATTTAGAGTATAGGAGTTTGTTGGGAAAGATAATTGCCCACAAAAGTTATTTATTAATATTCATCGTATTGCTTATTGAAAATAAATAATAATTTGTGTGCATATTTATGTTGTTTTAATGTTAGTTCCGTTTCCTGTTCTATCCCGATTATGAGCAACTAGGAGATACTGAACCCACTAGAAGAGATATATAAAGTAAACTGATTAAAGTTAAATTAAAAAGGCACCCTGAGAAATTTTTAATAGTAATTGATTTGTATGACTCTGCATAAATTAGTGAATTAATTAATTAAATAATTGGATTAATTAAATTAGTGTTAATTAATAATAAAACATCATAAAGCAGATCACAACAATATATATATATATTGAAAGGAGTACGACCGTCTAAATTTAAATACACAATGTGAGTGAGATTAAAATCTCACTGAAATGAGGATATCGGTCCAGGAGAAATAAAAAATGAAAAAACTATTTCAATCTTTTAATAGAAAACGTTTCTAGTTTCTAAAAGAGTATTTCTACACTTCTTCAGTTCTAATGATTGTAAAGTCATATATAGATGTCAAACAATGTTAAATGCATATGTTGAGGTGTTACAAAATACATTTAATAAATACAATAAAAGTTACAGTTAAAAAACCACATTCAGAGTGAATAGTAATTGTAGGAAATATGAAAACGAATTGGTAAATTTAAGATTGAATTTTAAATTAATATGGTTCTACAAGTTATGCACAAAATAGCTTACCTTAAATTGGTGTTCTTTAGGATTTGGTTAACTGTGCAGACCCAAATGTAACTACTCAACTCATCACTGCTCAATCCCTTCAATGGATTCCTTCCATGAAATTCCTGTTGGAAGTGAGACGGTACCGCCCGATACGTAACGTTCCGAATTCTTAACCTTTTTCGTTGAAGGTTGAATGTGTCGTACCTTCTCGGTTAAAACCTACTCATTTAGGCATGCCCATTTGGATATATGAGCGATTTGTGTGCGTCGACGTACAATCATATTATATCGCGCTTTGAATGAAATGCGACCAATAAGCACATTTCTTAAGACAAGGTTATTCTGCATCATTTCAAGGAAATATAATTATTAAAATCTAAAACTTATTCTACCCGAAATAAATTAACTATTATAATAATATTCAATATAAAATAAAGAAATAAGGATTCCCGAACACAGAGTTTTTTAAATTTATACAAACATTAAAAGTCACAAAATGTCACAATATTATGTTAACAAGAACAGTATAATATAATACAATAATTCTATTATATCGCTGATGTACAATATATCGAAACATGAAGTCAGGAGAAAAAGTAACTTGTTTTAATTGAGCTTAGTGAAACAATTTGAAAAAAAATATTTTTATGAAAAAAGCATGGAAAGTTAACTTTATCGTTAGAGACACCAAAGTAATTAAAAAAAGCGCCTATTTTTGACAGATAGGGATCTACTACTCCGAAGAGCAATAATATGGCTTGGGAAACAGTCTTTATGCGAAAAAAATCGGTTGCCTGTAAAGTCGGTTTTACGGGCGAAGATTTTACGTGACAACGTCTTTTTCTCGGTAGAATATTTATTGATATGAATATTATTAAATTGCACAATAGGAACAAGGAATTGAATGAAAATAAGAATTGCACAAATTTTAACTATAGAAATATATTTTGTTTACTAAAACATTGTACATGTAAACTTAAACTTAACTAATTTCTATTTGAGTGATTTTGTTGAGGATAGGACGATGATAGGAGAAATATGAAATGAAAGGAAGTGTTTCTGCTGTAATGTGTCTTGAACGCCAAGAACGCTCGAGAAAGACAGAGACACAAGCACGGAAGCACGCACCGATTCAACGTGCCTAATTCTCTAGTGCTGCGCGCGCAGCGGACCGATCATGTTTGAGTGGGAGAGAGACGCAAGGCATTCGCCGGTCCGGCGGGCCTCTCTCTCGTTCGGTGACTCACTGTAACAGACGTGAGCGGGCGTTACACTTTTTCATGAATGACTCCGAGCCACAACCTAATTTAAGACGTTGTCACGTCAAAATTATCAAGATAACAAATATATGTTTACAGGACAGAATAGAAAAGTCAATTTATTTATAAATCTAATTAAAAAATAGGTTGGAAATAAAAAGTACCGACGACCGTTGTTGGGGAACCATGTGGTTCCTTTTGGAAAGGATTTTACATCGAATGTGATGTATGAAAATTGCTAAAGTTCTCGTTGAAAAAAATGATTTTTTTTTCAAATTGTTTCACTAAGCTCAATTAAAACAAGTTACTTTTTCTCCTGGCTTCATGTTTCGATATATTGTACATCAGCGATAGAATAGAATTATTGTATTATATTATACTGTTCTTGTTAACATATTGTGACATTTTTGTGACTTTTTAATGTTTGTATAAATTTAAAAAACTCTGAATGTGTTTTTTTTAACTGTAACTTTTATTGTATTTATTAAATGTATTTTGTAACACCTCTACATATGCATTTGACATTGTTTGACATCTATATATGACTTTACTATCATTAGAACTGAAGAAGTGCAGAAATACTGCACGAAACGTTTTCTATTAAAAGATTGAAAAGTTTTTTCATTTTTATTTCTCCTTGACCGATATACTCATTTCAGTGAGATTTTAATCTCACTCACATTATATATATATATATATATATATATATATATATATATATATATATATATATATATATGTTACGAGCAATGTCCGAAATTGAACAATCCTAGCATTGTACAAAAAATCTTGTCCACTTCTAGCATTGTACCCTTTAACTGTACAATCTCCGAAATATATATAATCGTCGGACTTTGTATAAAAGAATTGCTGTACAATGTTCGAATTTCAATAAGTAGCCATGCGTCAGTTTAAGATAATATATCAGATATCGATTCATATCGATTTTTACGATTATTCCCCATTTGTTATTAACGACAAACAAACATCAATTGAGGTTATAAATCCATAACTAACTAGCGTTTTTGACTTTTGGATTAGTAGAATTAAATTATTTTAAATTATCATACATATCTCTTGAAAATCAAGATGTTTTACAAACATCTTCCCTATATTATAGTGATGTATCTATCTCTTGAAGCTTTGAAATGTTTCACTAACAATATCTATTGTAGAACAATTTCTTCTTCGATTCGATTTTTCAATTTTTGATTTGATGTGTCGTTTGTCAATAATAATCGATTCGAACCGATGAGCATTTCGACAAATATTTTGATTATTTCGGACATTGTACAGTTTGGCGGTACAATGCTAGAAATGGACAATAATTTGTGTACAATGTTAGGATTGTCCTCCAATTTCGGGCTTTGCTCGTAACATATATATATATATATATATATATATATATATATATATATATATATATATATATATATATATATATATATATATATATATATTTATATATATATACTTATGGGAAAATGTACCCTTGATCATCATTTCAAAATGCGTTAATCGGATATATTGACGTCAATTTAAGTCCTCGACTTGAACCGGTACTTTTTTCTTACATTAAAGTTCTTGCTGGTTCTTCTCCCATGCTCAGATTTTTCCGACATGTAATGGTTCGTCAGAAAACCAATCCAATTGAATGCCAATGTGACCAAAAAATTTCGTCAAAATAAAAAGATAATATCTATAAGTTTAATTTATTTCGATTACAACTGACTTGCTGATTCAAAAAATATATACATATGCTTATGAGAAAATGTAAAATAAAGTTCCTGAATCCTAAATTGAAAATGGTTTGGCAAGAAAAAAAATGGTATTATGAATTCATGAATAGTCAACAAGTTTATTTCGTTCCACCAGTATTAATAGGTTATGGTTATGGTCGATCGGGGCAGAACCCATTTGTATGCCCTTCAGATACTTAGGTCTCCTAAGACAGGTCCATTGTATCACCTCTATTATACGGAATGGGCCCATAAGGACCTAGTCTTCGGAGTTTCTGATGCTTAGGCTGTTTCGGGCTCCCACATTTGCAGTGATCAGCAGGGGTTTTAAGTCTGAGCCCTTGCTGCCGTTCTGAACGTCTAATCCTTTACTACCATTGTGGTCTCACAAGAATCACTCCCTCATTTGGCTCGGTTGCATAAAGATCAAACCCAGGATCTGCCACCTGTGATAGGCCAGTGGCGGGCACTTTCAGGGGACATGTGAGGAGGTTTCCTTCTCCTCATTACAAAGACATTGAAGCTTTCAAGATGTGGATCTTTTGCAGGTTACTAAAGATTTTATCTTCTTCTTTACGTGCCGTCTTCTCTCGGCAGGTTGGTAACCATCATAGCGATGATTCGAATCTTCCATTCCGTTGTTGTGAATAGTTCTGTAGAACTGAAGTAGAACCACGTTTTTAGATATTTTGCTATGAAACGCGTCATCTACCTCGGCTTTTTTGTCATTTTATTATCGCCTACATTATTACCTACAGCAGTTCGTAGCGCTCACTTTTTATAACACGGCCAAAATGGTGGAACTTTCTAATTTTGATAGTGTGATTTCGCCAGTCCCTGTTGGGTTCCCTTGTAGACAAACAAACTTTATGGTTAGCGAACTTTAAGGTTAGCTTTAAGCTTATAATTCCGAATTTTACAATAGAGACAATTTATTTCTACTAGTTTAATTTATTGTGATGTTACCCTCTCGTTTTACAGTAGATGCCTCTGTGTCCCAAGGTAAGAGATGGTGTTGTCCTCCTTCTCAGTCCTAATCCCTTTGAGATGTGGTGACACCATCAGGCCTTTACAGTCACGATTTTCCTTCATCCTTCCCTGTCCTGGGCTAGTTGTTTGGCTTCATTTAACCCTTGGTTAAACAATATTTTTGTTTGATCTCCCCAACGACTTGGAGATCTTCCCCTAGGTCTCTTTTCTTCAACTCTACCCTCGAGTATCAGTTTTTCCATCGTACCTGTTCTTCTAGCAATGTGTCCAAAAAACTGCAAATATCTCTGTTGTATTTGTTTAAGCAATCCATCCTTTACTTACAGTTGTTCCAATAATATCGATACATTAGTGCGATGATCAATCCAGGATATTCTTAACATGCGGCGGTATACGCACATTTCAAAAGCGTTTAGTTTATTTTTATCCACTTTCTTTAAGGTCCACGTTTCGGATGCATATGTGGCTATGGAAAAAATGAGTGCACTTACAATCCTTAGTTGTGTGTGTATTGTTATGCAAGAATTTTTCCAAATTGTTACCAGTTTAATCATAGCTGTTCGAGCAATAGTCAAGCTTCTACGCATCTCTCTGTCAAACCCTCCGTCATTTGTTATTAAGGACCCCAGGTATATGAAACTATTTACTACTTCAAAGCCCCCAATTTCTTTAATGTGTTGAAGATTATTCCAAGCTCTATCTACTATCATGATCTTTGTCTTACTCCTATTTAGCTTTAGTCCATATGTTTTGTTTTTCTTCTACAGACATCTCATTATGTCTTCCATTTCTTCTTGATTTGCCGCGATTATTAATGTGTCATTAACATATCTCAAGTTACTGATTTTTTGACCTCCTACTGATATTCCACCCTTCCATCCGTCTAGTACCTTCCGCATAATGTGTTCGCTGTAGATATTAAACAGACTTGGTGAGAATATGCATCCCTGCCTGACACCTGCCTCTGTTCTGAAGTGATCGGAATGGGTGTTGTTTATTTTTACTGCACACTTATTATTTTCATATAGACTTCTAATTAGTTGAATTGAGTGGTGGGGTGTTCCCATTTCCGCTAGTATGGACCATAGTTGCTGCCATTTGACTTTACCAAAGGCCTTTGTGTAATCCACAAAGTACATAAGCATAGGAGTATTGAATTCACGAGTTTTTGCGATTAGCTGTCTGACATTAAGGATGTGTTCTCTTGTGCCTTTTCCTGGGACAAATCCCGCTTGTTCTTCTGATATCTGAGGCAATAGAAAAGTTTTTGGTCTTTCATGTATTACATAAAGTAGAATCTTGCTTGCATAAGATATGTTTTATGTATATGTATTTCATGTATTACATATATATATATATAACATGTTCTGCCATTCGGAAGTGTTCTTGTCCTTTCTAATGGGTCTCCAAAAGTCCACATATTTCTATATCCTCTCTTTCGACTTCTCGTTGTAGTATATGCAGTTTGCCTGGTTGCAATAATCCTCGAACATTCCAGGTTGCTATTCCCATTGCTTTTCTTAACTGAAAATCTGATTTTCTTTCAGGCGCCAATTTCGCATGTGTTGTCTGGTTGCTCACAAACACATGCCCGGTAGCCCATTTGACACAAGTTGGCCCGGAAACAACTGAGCGCCGATCGCTAATCGGATCGCTAAGCATATCTAACTGATTAGGTACATTCATGATGGTGTAGTCACGGGAATATAATCAGGTGGTTTCCCCTTGCCTGCCTGATCGCAGTATCATAGCCGGTTGAATCAAGTGAGTATTTGTCATTAAGACAACAGTAGAAATCATTCCGCTATAGCCTTAATGAAGTAATGTCATAGCTGCTGCCCTATGCCATGTCCTCAGTTGGTCCACGGGTGCTTATTTGGTAAAACCTTATTCACACCAATCTTACATATATGTAGGACATTTTCCTATCGGCCAGTGATACGCGACATGTCGGAGTTGAGGACTCCCCCGCCAGTCCGCCTTCCGCGAAGTACAGAAGGGTCCCTACTTAATTCAGAACTCCTCCTCTACGCAAGCTGAGACGTATACCGGATGGTGTTGTACATTGGGACAAAAACTAAGTTTAAATTATTTTTCAGGTATTCCTAATAAAAATAAAAGCTTAAATAATTATTGATGTATACTAGATACTATAGGAAACAGGTATGCGTCAATATATATTTGATTTATTGAAAAAAAAAATATTATGCACTTTTGTTTGGAAAAGTGCCCTAACGTACAGTCCTTTCCCTTAATATACATAACCGTTCTCTAAATTTTATTTTCCATTTAATTTCGACAGAAAAAATATAGGTTTCTATTTAAAAAATAAATAGATTACTTAAAAAAGCAAAACTAAATTCAAAATTGTCCTGATTCGACATCATTCTGCTTAAATTGTACATAACAAAGACATTTTGAGAAGGTTTCCAACCCAAACGTTCACACAATATAAATCGTATTATGCAAACAATTTTGTAACATGAAAATTTTGTGTCTTGTTAGCCCTCTAAACAAATTTTCTACAAAAAGTCGAAGACCCTAAGAAGTGCCTTGTTTTCGGAAACCATCTAACTTTTTTTGGATCCCTTATTTCCGTCTATGAAAATCTCACAAAAAGATCAAGACGAGTATTTCTTTCTAATTTATCTAGTGAGTAGCAGCAGCGAAGAGATACGATGCTTTGCAAATTGAATAAAGAGAACTTCACAAGGCCTTCTCTGATATTTAAGTGAAGCGCCTCGGGATCCATTTTGCCATTTCATTCGAAATTGATTGGAGCTCGGACTTCACGGGTGTAAATTCATTTCCTGTCTGATCCGACAGCTACAGAGCTTGAAGCTCCATTTCGGAGATGGGATTGTTACTTTTTGATTTCGTTTCCTTTCTCGATTCTTATAAATAGTTAACTTTCCTCAAAACTCACGTTTCGTTTACAGAGAAAAATGTATATAAATTATAATGTATATCAATAGATCTAAATATTAGGTGCATATTAAAAAGTGAGAGGCGCAATTTTTTTAATTGGACTTTTAATTTACTTTGTAATATCAAAAACCAGAAAATTCCTTAATGTATGCCTCAAAAATGCAATAGGAATAGTCTTAAGTTTAAAATATCAACCAATTATTCATTAAATTTTGTAAGTTACAGCATACATTTCGTTACAAATTTATCCTGAGAGAGTGCTATGTAGAGGGTGGGGGAAAAAGTCATTAGAAGAACAATAAATAATTGCACATAACCTCTCACTAGCATACCTAATATGTTAGTAACGAATGTTAGTTAATGCCAATTAACTAGAAATTAATAAAACGTATAGGAATAAAGAAAAAAATGCTCAATAATCTTCAAAAAGCACATGATAGTATATTTTATAAGATTCTGTGTTGAACAAAATCATCACAAGAAGCTATCTTCTGGGAGACTCCCTGAATGTTGGAGGAATAACATAATATATATGTATATATATATATATATATATATATATTTATATATATATATATATATATATATATATATATATATATATGTATGTATATGTAAATACTTTTTTCTTTTTGGGTGTGGTAGTCAATAAAAAATAGAGCTTTGCTAAGGCGTACTATTTATTCTGAATCCAAGCTTTCGGTGGTTTTTTGCCACCTTTATCAAGGTCTACAAGGAAAATTACTATGTTGTAACAATTTGAATGGTGCAAAAAAGGCTATAAAAAACTATAAAAAACTTACCCGAATGTAAGATTCGTGGCATAAACAACAACGTTAAATAACATGATAATACTGAAGTTGCAACTAAACTTAAAAATGTTACTGTTAAAAAGACACTTGTTTTGACAGTATTGATTTCAGGGAGAGTTGGTTTAAAAACCTCACAGACTTAGAATTTCCTGTAGAAGTTAAAAAGTTGTTGGCTTTAGGCCCTAAGTTCGCTGTGCTTCCTAACAAAAAAGATTTTAAAGTTTCCTCTTTGTTGGCAGACATCGAAAACATTTTAAGACCAATTGAGAATGTCGATAAGGACATTCTAAGGTCCAAATGCACTAATATACTTACTAACTTTCTCAATAAAGTTGAAAAATACCATTTCTTAAATAAATATTATAGCAAATGAAAAAATTTTTTGAAACATCACCCTGAGATCAAGATTGTCCAGAGCGACAAAGGCAATGCCACTGTAGCAATGTACACTAGGGACTATATACAAAAATGTGAAGACTTACTCACCGACACTAAATATTATAAAAAGTTGAACAATAATCCCGTGTGTACTTTGCAACAAAAGGCTAATAAACTAGTTTCTGATTTGGTAAAGGAGAATCAAATAGATCAATCAGTTGGTAAAACTTTGAAAATTTACAATGCAATTGCTCCTAGATTTTATGCTCTCCCAAAAATTCATAAACCTACTCTGTCTATGAGACCAATAGTGTCCTCAATAGGTACACCTAATGGCCCCATAGCAAGTTTTTTAACTAATATTCTCACAGAAACGTACAGTAATAATAATGAGTTTTGCATTCAGGACTCATTCAGTTTCAGTTATTTTATTAATAACTTTAAATTACCTACCGACTATAAGCTCGTTAGTTTTGATGTAGTGTCTCTGTTCACTAATTTACCATTACATACAATTTTGGTTAGCGTTGAGAAGCACTGGGATGACATATCAATGCACACAACCCTTAAATTAGCTAATATCAAAAACTCATTTCTTTTGTTTTTGACTCTAATGTTTTTATTTTTAATGACTGTTACTACAAACAAGTCTTTGGTACTCCAATGGGTTTCACTATTTCACCAAGACTGTGCAATTATGTCTTAGATGACTTGATTGAAGACTGTTTGCAACAAATCAATTTTGAAATACTGTTCATAAAGAGATATGTGGATGACTTAATCTTGGCACTACCTGCAGACTCTATACTTTCTACGTTAAATGTGTTCAACCAACGAAACCCACACTTGCAATTCACGTGCGAGGAGGAGCGGGAGGGATCTTTGCCTTTCCTCGACATGAGATTGCATAGATGTGAGGATAATGTTGTGAAAACACAATGATATAGAAAACCCATATGTAGCAATAGATTCATAAGCTACCACTCTTACCATCCTCCTAGGATGAAAACTAATTTAGTCCTAGCGATGAAAGAACGTGACAAAAGGTTATCTCATCCGGATTATCCCCAACATGATCTCAACCTCTTACGTAATATTTTTGTTGAAAATTCATATCCTCTAAGACTGATTAATTAATTAATTTTTAATGTTCCCTTTGTTAATAGAAACAACATACTTACTATGTCACAATCAGTGCCCTCAGCACAAAATAATTCTGCTCCAACAAGTGTGCCCTTCCATATATTCCGAAACTAATCGTTGAACTCACTAAGATTTTTAAAGACTTTAAGAATATCAAAATAGCTAACAAGAACATCAAAACCATACGTCAGCTGTATAGCAAAATAAAACAACCCCTAACCACTCTAGAGACTACAGATGTTGTTTATTGCATTCAATGTACTGAATGTCCATCCACGTACATTGGTGAAACTGGAAGGAATCTGTCTAGCGGTATCATTTCTCATAAGAGTGATTGTAGATTAAACAAACCTACTTGTGCTTTGTCAGAGCATACTATCGATCTAGACCATAAGATAGATTTCAACAATGTAAAAATATTAGCCAGAGAGAAAAATAAATTTAAGAGAACTTTCTTAGAGATGGTACATATCAGCAAAAGTGAAAATAACAATCTGAATAAAAGATCTGAGATCCAGAATCTTAGCAAAATTTACAATTTTATATTGACTTTTGACTGAGCTATTTTGTATCTCAGATTTTTTTTTTTCTTTTCTCTTTTTTAAAGTTTCATTATTAATTGAATATTTTTGATCAAACTTCAGTTACTAATTCAGTTTTGTTTTGTTTGAGTTATTATTTTTTCTAAACCTATTTACTAAATACTATTTTCTTTCGATTGCTTATGTTATAAATAACATTTTTAATTTCCCGCTTAATTTCAAGTTGGTAATACAGTTGGTAGTACTCAAAATTCATAAATAGTATTTTGTGAGACGTTAGTTTCAAAGTTGTTTTTTGTATTTTCTTTAAACTATTTAAACAATAATTGTCCACCCACTTTCTCTTTCTGCTCGTGAAATGTGACTGAAATCAAGTTTGCAACGACGACTGTTTCAACATGTCGTCCCTTATTTTGTTTTTAATTTTTAACGTATTTATTAATTTTAAAGTGTCTTTTTAACAGTAACATTTTTAAGTTTAGTTGCAACTTCAGTATTATCATGTTATTTAACGTTGTTGTTTATGCCACGAATCTTACATTCGGGTAAGATTTTTATAGTTTTTTATAGCCTTTTTTGCACCAGTCAAATTGTTACAACATAGTAATTTTCTTTGTAGACCTTGATAAAGGTGGCAAAAAACCACCGAAAGCTTGGATTCAGAATAAATAGTACGCCTTAGCAAAGCTCTATTTTTTATTGACTACCACACCCAAAAAGAAAAAAGTATTTACATATATTTTTTCGAAACTAGTCAAAAATTTTGTACTACTTTTTCTTACTTTAATATATATATATATATATATATATATATATATATATATATATATATATATATATATATGTATATATATATGTAAATATATATATATATATATATATATATATATATATATATATATATATATATATATATATATATATATATCGAGTATGTGGTCTATATTAAATAAAAATCTTTGTTTTTTCTAAAGCTCAATTTTTCGCCATTAATTTAATAGCTTCATCGGAAGTAACTGTAAAAAACAAACATTTAAAATAACTGACGTACACTTAGATTTACAATACTTACATAAATTAAAAAAAGATTGCACACATAAATAAAATTGAACATTAAAATGACATTATTGCCAATGTCTATGTACATCCAATAAAATGCATGTTAAAATTTAGATATCTTTGAGCACGTTCGTTAACAATAAATAAGATGGAACAAGTAAAAGTTATTTCAAAATGCAAAAAATAACAATGTAAGAAAACATTAGAGGAATAATATTTCTTTAATTAATCATTAAGGATAGTTAGTATGATTAATCATTAAGGTGAGTGTAGTTTTAAATTTTGTTCAATATATTGCAATATATGTTGCTTAATTGCCCCGTGTCTGTTTTATAATTTAAAGTTTGTTTATTTTTGTTCGTGGCACATCTCCAAAAATAACCTACTTTTGTAATTTTTAGTCTGTGCCAAAATATGAGCATTGTTGTAGTCTAACAGATGACCGGTGTTTTTATAGTGCTCGACTACTGCACAAGTATTTTTTCCTCAGCGGCAATCACTTTTATGCAGTGTGATACGTTGTTTTAGCCACGGCGATGTATGGCCAATGTAGCTTTTTTGTTGTGTTGTAGCACAACATTCATCACGAGTTTTCTACCAAATTCAGTTATGGCTTGACAATAACAAAAATCCGGAACAGTGGAGATGGAAGAAAATCAACGGTTCGTTGCAACCTATTACAACAATCCTTCAACCAGCACCAGAATCGATACTACAACTTATTTCCTGCAACTGTACATCTGATTGTTCTTCGAGATGTGGGTGCAGAAAAGCAGGGTTAGGATGCTCGGAAATTTGTAGACACTGTCAAGAAATGCAGTGCCTCAATGTATACATGGAGCCAATTCGCGAAAATCTTGACGACTCCGATACAGATTCAGTACACCAGCATGCTAGCAAAGAATTAGAAGATATATTTTACGAGGCAGATGCTACCGACTCCGATTTTTTTAGGTATAAAAGATATGCATGCAATATAATATTTCAATCTACTTAAAAATCGTCACTTACGTAATTAATGTGAATTTTTTTACAGAATATTTACACCTAGTGAAGTAGTTCTATTAAGAAAATAAATGTAAAATTGGATGAAAATATTTATTACAATCGAAAAAAGTATCAAAAGTAATTGAAACAGACCTCAAAAACCCCGAAAATATTTTTCAATTTTGTTTGTTTATTTTAACAATATTATTAACAAAAACAAAATTATGGTACTGTATCTTTACTTATTATTTTAGATCTTGGGATGCTAAATTTACCAAACTTGTCAATATTGATAGTGATTTACTTGAAAAAAAAAATTACAAAATTATATTACTTCTTGTTATTTTAGATCTTAGGATGCTAAATTTACCAAACTTGTCGATATTCATAGTGATTTACATGAAAAAAAAAATCAAAAAATTATACCGTTTACTTGTGGGTCTCTGAGAGACCCGTTGTACTGCAAAAGGTTAAGCGTGGCCACTCCAGCACACCCTTTATGGCTAGGAACTCCTTGGTTTCTTGAAATATATACATTTTTAAAGGTCTATACCAAGTTACAGCCACTTCGCAAATTTTTTGTTTATTTTGGACAATTTTATTTAACTAATAAGAAAAAAATAAGCTTCAGATAAGTAAAAATCGCATCAAGGTTTTGTTAAAGTCTCTATTGGAGGCAAATAATTTGGTAACTAATCAAGCATTAAAATTGGAAAAACTTAAGGTGTACATACCTAATCATTTGTTGGAAATCAGTGTTACAAGTGTCTTTGGTTTGGACATAATGTATCCTAACAGTGTAAAAGTACACAAGAACGGGTTATTAAATGTAGTGAAATTTAAGAAAAAAATGTCACAATTGTAATAGAGAAATTGTATTTCCTTCATTGTAAAAGTGAGTATCTGTCGATATCTAATTATAAAATATCTTTTGCAGAAGCACGTAATTACTGTGAAAAATCCACGTAATTACTGTAAGGAGTAACAACTCCTTTGAATATTTAGCAGATTATAAAAGGGATTTTACTAGTTTGCCTACAACTAGTAGAAATATTTCGGTATCTAAATCAGTTCCAAACCAGCCAATTTTTTTGGTTTTACTCACACTGATTTTGAATATTACGTAGTCTCAACCAAATACAAAAAGGAAAATCAATCCAGTTCACCAATTGCACAGCCGTCTACTGAGAAACCAATGTTTCCTTTTGTTTTTGGACCTGATAAACCTTTACCTGTTAATCGAATTGTACCAAATTATAAAAACATTGAAATTAAAAGAAATGTAACTAAAAGTCTTTCTACTTTTATATATCAGATTTAACGAATATCAAATTTGATTAATACTAAATAAAATATTTAAAAGATTTAAAAATAAAACAGCCAAATGCTCGTTCTGCTGTCTCAAACAAAAATAGCATAATGCATTATTTAGTAACTAAAAAAACGTTATTGTCAACAAGTCCTCACAGATACTTCGTCTAAGGCATTAACTAATTAAATAAAATTTAGTAAAATATTTTCAAAATTACACTGAAAGCTACTATTTCTTGGAAAACTTGGTTTTAATTTATAGGGAGTCAGCATCGCGCGAGTGCTCGCAAAGTAACAAACCGCGCGTGTGACTTAAGCTACGGTTTGTTAGAACAGTGCGCAGGGCACAGCATACACGTACAGCAGAATTTGTTGTACTCGACTCACGGCAGTTTTGGTTGAGTCGGTTTGTTAGATTAATTCACATAAATATTCTGTCGCTCTGAAAACAAGTTTAGAAATTAGTTTCACGTTTATTCTCTCAAAGATTGTACTTTTAAAAAAATTAATTCTCGCAAATTTAACGCAATAATTTTATTACTTCAAGAAGAGGAGGAAGAAGAGTTGATAACGTTAAATCTAAATAAAAGAAATAAAAATGTAATCGAAATTTTTTCACGTCTTAATACAGAAGGTGCTTTTAAATTAATAGGTATTCGAAGAAAGATTGTTTTAAAACGAGGAAAAATTTCGAGAATATTTTAGACTTTACATGGATTTATTTGGAACTGTCTTACAATTTGTACTAGATTCACTAGTCTTTTATCTTCATCGGGAGAAAATTTAGTGGGCACTTAATTATTACAATAATAATAACTATATAAAAATGCAATTATAATTTCGGTATAGATGTGTACGCTGTGAGCTCAGCTGAACGTTTGCGTCCAAATCAAATCGCAGTTGATTCCAGCGCACACCGTCGATGTACAGGGCTATCGCTCTGCAGTGCGCGCAGCTCAGCAGAACCTAACAAACCGTTATCATAGAGAACCATTTATTTGATTTTGACGAACGTACGCGGCGTTTGACTGACTGTGAGTCATGCGTCGCTCACTGTTCTAACAAACCATAGCTCAAGATAAAGGTTTGTTAGATTCTGCTGAGCTGCGCGCACTGCAGAGCGATAGCCGTGTACGTCGACGGTGTGCGCTGGAATCAATTGCGATTTGATTTGGACGCAAACGCCGAGCTGATCTCACAGCGCACACATCTATACCGAAATTATAATTGTATTTTTATATAGTTATTATTATTGTAATAATTAAGAAATGTTTACTAAATTTTCTCCCGGGGAAGATGAAAGACTAGTGGATCTAGTAAAAATTGTAAGACAGTTCCAAATAAATCCCTGGAAAGTCTAAAATATTCTCGAAATTTTTCCTCGTTTTGAAACAATCTTTTTTCGCCTGTTAATTTAAAAGCACCTTCTGTATTAAGACATAAAAAAATTTCGTTTATATTTTTATTTCTTTTATTTAGATTTAACGTTATCAATGCTTCTTCTTCCTTCTCTTTTTGGAGTAATAAAATTATTGCGTTAAGTTTGCGAGAATCAGTAGCGCACCAGGAGTTTGCTCTGGGGGGGGGGGTTTGGTTGGTCACCAAAATTTTTTTTATGATGTTACCTCCATTTTAAGTCCTTAAAATGTGTAAGTTACAGTGTCGGAATAGGGTCCTGGGGGGGGGGTTTAACCCCCAAAACCCCCACTCGGTGCGCCACTGGCGAGAATTCATTTTTTTAAACGTACAACCTTTGAGAGAATAAACGTAAAACTAATTTCTAAACTTGTTTTTAGAGCGACAGAATATTTATGCGAATTAATCTAACAAACCGACTCACCCAAAACTTCCGTGAGTCGAGTACAACAGATTCTGTTTTGTACGTGTATGCTGTGCGCTGCGCACTGTTTTAACAAACCGTAGCTTTAGAGTTAAATTAATAACGTAAAAAACTTTATAACTGTTATGCAAGAACTTGTATCAGGCACATGTCCCAGCTCTGGTTTTCATGGCAAGCATATCGCCTAACAGCCGCCTACAAAAATTGTGTGTTTTAAATGCCGAAAACTAGCGCCTCAGATCGTAAATATTTTATGTCACGGCTGCCTTTATGTGAAAAATGAATATACGACTGACACATGGTCCCGTTCACCATGTTCGCTCCATGAACGCTGTCGGTCAGTCACGTATAGACGCTTTAAACGTAGCCCATTACTCTGATTACCTTACTTATATTACCTAAATTTTTTATATCGTACATTTCTGGCTGTAAAATAAATCTTAATTAACACATAAAATAAAATTTACAGATATACGATAGCTTTTCTGAAAACTAAATTTTTATATACCTCTCGGAACTACGAGGTTTGTTCGATTGAAACTCATGTACATGAAATAGTAACAAGTGTGATAGTGATATCAATGTACATTTTCTCTGGATAAAAGCACATGCAGGATTTGAACATAATGAATATATCGACTTATTGGCCAAAGAAAGCATTTCAACCGATACTGGTATTCTACATAAAGTAACGCTTTCTGATAGTATTACTTCTTGTAAGTCAACATTGCTTCGAGAGTGGAGCTACCAGTGGAAGGAATACTCTTTTGTGAATCAAAGTTGTTATGCTATGTAAAATTGAAAATAATATTGGTTTGCTTTTAATATATTTCAAAGTACAAAATAAAAGATATTTCGAAGAAATGAAAGTCCATTATCCTGGATTACCTGTAGTAATCAACATTTAAAGATATGTATAAATTATTTTCTTTATAAAATATATTCGAGTGACGTGAGTGAGCTTAGTGAAATCGTGAACAATGTAAGGGGGTTTTCCAAATAGACTTGTACGTCGATATACAGTGAATAAGACAATAGAATAGAAATATTTGGAAATATAATTCTCCGTTAGTTCTTAAGAATTTGTAGAAACCGATTAGCATGTTAATAGTTTTTAGGAAATTTATAATTGTAGATAAATAGATAGGTAGATGGGGATAACTGTGACGAACTTTGATTGGAGGAGATTGAAAAAAGTGGGATATGTATGTAGGAATGAGAGTTTAGCTAGATTTTTGAGTGAGAAAAGATAATCTATTGTTTTTCCAAGGGTTCAAGGGAATAGTCGTTGTTCTCTGGTGGTTCTCCATAGGTAGTAAGCAGTAGAAGTCAATGTTTGTGAGTTTTCTTGAAGTTAGTGTATCTGACGGAAGCTGATCCAGTAAAATATTGTAAGTTATATTTTTCTACTTATATTCCAAGAGTCAGAAGTCGGAAGGAGAGATTCAGTTTATCGAGAGGAGAAGAGGCTAGCATCATTTGAACGATACGTGCAGTTGAAGGAGATCATTAAAGACGATGGGCTCGCAATAATTTGTTATAAGATTGCTGATTACCTAGGGGACTGCTAAGAATAGATAGTGTAGGCTACAAGGAACAAGGATTTGGACAACTCATCATCAGAAAGATAGTTTTACCATTCGTCAGTTTTTCTTTATTAACAACATATTTTTGAACAATTGCTTTAGAAAAGATAGAAGAAGATTCCTTTTTAGAAAAGAAAAGGAATATTTTGATCAGGAGATTTGGAACAACAATTTTGATTTGAAATTTTAATTTATATTGTATATACCATTAATTTTTGAAGGTTCACGTACGTAGAACAAAATTTTGATAATCATTATATGAGATATTTTTTATTGAAGATATTTGAGTGTGAATTTTATTTCAATATATAATGTTGTATCATATATTTTTTTTATTATTCCGGTATTCTTTGGACCTTACCTATCATATGTAAAGCATAGATATTGAAGCACGAGTATAACCCTGAGATAATAAAATTAAATAGTGTGATAGAATCATAATTGCATCATTTAAATAAGTTTAATTAATTAATTAATTAGCTAATTACTTGGCGCACCTCAGACTTTTAATATCACATTAATAGATACTCGTTAATTCAGCCAGATATTCCCAAATTTCCTTGGTACTTGTAGAGCTTCCAGGAGACACATAACTTCCATTATTAGAATACAACTCTGGCACGCATGTTATCCAAAACACTTATTTAAAATACAGGTTTTGGATGATGACAAATGTGAGCATTGTGGACAGGAAAGTGATTTAGATCATATATTTTTTGGTTGTTCTAAATCACAGTCTACTCATCCAAACTTATAAATAAAGACTACAGGGAAAAAACCAGATATGTCAAAATTTCATAAAACCGAGAAAAACGCATATTTAACTTTGAAGACCATAATGTGTCTTACATTGAAACGTATAATAAAACTCGGGAGTCAAAATTGCTCCATAAAAACACATGAACGGCATTGCACTGTTTTTATTCAGAAAAATGTGTTACACTCTTTAAAAATCCAGGAAATTCTTGTCAACCGCAATTTGTCCATTGAAAGAACCAGCTTAGTCATCTAAAACAGAAAATTGTCAATGCTTTCAATAATTAAAATAGGTTTCATTTTGATTAGTATTTCTATTGTGAATGATAGGTAATAATAAATACAGCAAAACCTGTCAATAACGGTCACTAAAAATGACAGAACTATTGGCCGATATAAAAAGGTGGCCGCTAATACCAGGTTTTGTAGTCCACAAATTTTGGTTTGGGGAACTTTAAAACTAGCCGGCGGCTAGTACAAGTGGCCGGTTTTGACAGGTGGCCGTTAACACAGGTTTTACTGTAACATGGCTCGTTAAAGATCCCTACCTCTGGTTAGAACACCGGGGCATTCGTCAAAATTTTCCGTTGGTGGAAGCGTGCTCCGGGCGTCGGTGTTTAGTTTTAATCGCAGAAGTAGATCGACGCCGACGTTAAATAAAGAAATAAAAAAAGAGTAATTATAATAATAATAATTTACCTGTTACGACTAATTATAAGGTAAGACGGAGAAAAAGTCCACAGCTGCAGGACCACAGAATCTCATAAGGCTCATTAAATCGCTGTGCTTGGCTTTTGAAATTGCGAGGGGTCCTGAAACAACATACAGGGAATAATATTATAATTTTTTGTGATACCTTATACCTTACCTGAGTAGGCTGGTAATGGTAATTCAAATTCTCCATTTTTCAACTCCGTAGTTGTTAAGGTCATTCGTTTCTTCAACATACTTGAAAAGAATGGTCCATTGTAAGAAGATCGATGATTTATAAGTCGACTGTGCTCTGATGTGGCAACAACCTCTTTCAAAACCTGAGTTTTGAAAGGGCATTTTGGAATATACTTTTTGTCCAAAAATGATTTCCAGTCCAAAACTATTTTTCGTGTTACTTTCACGACGATGAATGGAGACGGCTTTACGCGGGACCCCTTGATCATGTCTCCAAACTCTTTTGGTACTTCAAAAGGCATTTTTAGATTCCACAGTCCAACATTCTTGTCACACTCTAAGTATGAATGTCCACGGATGGGATATGTAATTTTTATTTCACGAAGTCCATGGATTTTGTTGTTTACGATATAATGTATGAATCGAAATATTGTGAAATTAATGTGTGAATAATGCGAACTTTTTATACCTGCCTGTTTATATTTTTACAAGAAACAAAACGAGTCTTTCTATTACGTTATGTTATATCAATGCATAAATGTCTTGTTGAACATTTAATCATTCAGAAAAATAATTATATTCGATATTCACAAATGTTTGTTCTTACAAAAAAACTTTCTATTATTGAAACACGCATTGTTTAATAATAATTTTTAAATCAATCCAACGCTATCTACCGTGAAACTTGTGACATATCTGGTTCTTTCACTGGACGCATGGACAAAGCTGGTTTTTTCCCAGTACCCCGAAACTTTAAAGTGTAATTACTCATGACAAGACTACTTTTTGCCCTGTACGATAGCTCTAAAATGTGCTTCTCCGCGTGTTCTATACCATAAAATAGAAATCTGAAATTTGAAAAAAATTGACATGTCTGGTTTTTTCCCTGTAGTCTTCAAATGATTTAATAAAATGTAAAACAACAGCATTACCAATTCTTTAATTAAATTTTTAAAAGACAGCAAATTATCATTATAATTCTCTAAACATTATTTAGTTAATCTTGTTACCTTTATTTTAAACCATTTGTATAACTTCCTCCTCTGCGTGACCAAGTGTTGTGTCTTATATAAATCAATGCCTTGATAGGTCCCTAGGCGATTGTGGAGAGGAAATTGATTTAGATCATATATTTTTTGATTGTTCTAAAAATACAGTATACTCATCCAAACTTAAAAATGATTTAATAAAATGTAAAATAGTAGCTCCTTGGAACATACTATATTTATTATCACTTGGCTCTGTACATATGATGCTTGAATTCTACAGTAAAATACCTGTCTAATGACGTGCCACACATGGTCTATTCCCTATTTAAAATTAAGGATTTGTGATACTGGAAGTTGATAAATTAGGATGTCTATATCATTAAAAGATGAACTCTTTGGAATAAAAATCGACTTATTTAACACGTTCAAGATGGATTGTCATGTTAAAAGTTTTTCCTACTAGAACCTTGTAATTTACGATATTCCTTTCCGTCAGGCTGGAGAGGTTTTTTTTTGCGTATTTGAATTCTTTTTATCAATAGTAGCAACAGAAAAAAATTCGTTAGTGAAATACAATATCGCAAACCATAAAAAAAGCAGCGACCCACTGGTGTACCCCGCCGCCCTGGTGTAATAAGCTTGCGATCCACCCGTGGATCGCTTGGGCATGGGAGCTAGGTATAATTTTCAGCGGTAGTCGGGTGGGTCGCTGGAGGGTTTCTGAAAAGGGACAAACCGGCGAGATATCTGTGTCTCGCTGGTATTTTACAAGTTTTGTCATTTCTGTTTCTATTGTGATAAAGTACTGTTGATTTTATTATCATAGAAGTAAGTGTTTTTGAAACATAATAAATAAATTTACAAAGCAATCGACAATATGGTCAAGAGAAAGTTATTTAAAAAATCAAGTAGGTTATCGAAAATATTACATCAAGCAAGCTGTATCAATCAAAATGAGAGAGAAAGTATTGTGTTATAGGATGATACCTTCGTCCACTAGTGCCGCTAGCCGAAAAAAATTTTAATAGCGAGCAGCAAATATTACAGCACCATGCAAAAACTTCTACGTCTTTTATCATGTCTAGAAATGATGGACCAAATGACACAGATCAAATTAGTTTATATGCCCGCACTTTACTTAGAACTTTTCTTCTGGAAATACCTCCAGAAATAGTTTCCAATAATAACAAAAAAACAACCGAACGACGAGGTTCCTCAACTACCTACTACCTCATGTATGATTGCATCTACTACTGGTTTGGAAGATTATATAAAGCTAAGTGCAACATCTTCAAGCACCCCATTTTCTACATCGGATGTTTTTTCGGACGATAGTGATAGTGATTCCGACTTTGAATTATTAAGTCTATCTAGCAAGATTTCATCATCGACAGATTCTGAGAAAGAGGACGTAGAAGAAAATGAACAACAAAACATAGCACCGTCAGTAGAAGAGTGGACATCAAATAATGAAACCAATACGTATGTCAACTGTAATTTTGATGAGTACCAACAGCCCAACCATTTTACACCCTTAGATGTTAATTTAGAAGATCCCTATAGTATATATAAATATGTACAGTGTACTGTACAAAGAACTCGAAGGCAAAAAAATACGAGTGGATAGCTACTGATTTTGATGAAATGAAAAAGTTTCTTGCTGTATTAATTCTTATGATCGGAAATTATGATTGATGATTATAAAAAGATTGCGGAGTTCGTCCTTACAAAGTTCGTCGCTTATTGAATATGTTAAACCAACAGTGTGTGGAGTTGGTAACACCAGGCAAAGACTTAGTTATCGATGAAAACATGGTGCCGTGGAGAGGTCGCCTCTCGTTTCGTCAGTATATTCCTCTGACAGGCACACAAGTATGGGATTAAACTTTATAACCTTTGTTTACCTAATGGATACACAAGGTTTATGCAGGAAAACGAACAGTAACAACAAATAATGAAATTAGCCATGCTCATCAAATTACTATCGATCTACTTGACGGACTTCTAGACCAAGGACGTGTTCTCTATGCAGATAATTTTTATAGTAGTTTATCTTTAGTAGAAAATCTTCTGGAACTTGAGACATTTTTTTGTGGTATGGCTCGATCAAACAGAAATAAATTGCCCAAAGATTTTTTGAATAAGAAACAAAAACTGGGCGAAGTTTCGGGCGTCAATAATAGATCTGGAGCAAAGATTATAAAATGGACCGATAAAAGAGAAGTTTTGATGATGACAACTGTAAAAAAGGTAAAATAATTGAAACAGGCAAAAATACTCCAATAAAAAGTGCTGGAGATCCAATAAAAAACCAGATTGCATAATATCATATAATGCTGCCAAAAAGGGTGTAGACATGTCAGACCAGCAGTTTCTATTACAGAAAATTGAGAAAAACAGTTAAGTGGTTTCGAAAGCTAGTTATGGAAATGCTTTTTGGTACAATGATGGTATATTCATGGGTAATACAGAAAGATTTTTGCCATAATACAAACAAAAATGTCCCTCCTCAAATTTAGGGAAAGTATCCTCGACTTATTGGTCAATGATGGTCAAAGTACTCGTCTTTCCAATACACCTTCCAGAAAAAAACACAAACCGACTAGAGCTCCTGGATCTGTCAGAACCAGTCATAGAAGATGCCGACAGTGTTACAAGCGAATTCTTTAAAGTGATGGAAAACTCCAAGCAGATCGAATAACAAAAAAAGTACCAACCTTTTGTGATACTTGTGAAAACAAACCTTATTTATGTCTAGATTGTTTTAATATTATCCATAATTAATAATAATTTTTTAGTATTTTCAATTTTTATATAGTATCTAATATAAAATTTTAATAACATTTCATTCAAACTGGTTTGTTGTATTTTTGTAAAATAATATATTCTGTACTGAAAAACTGTGATAGATCAATATTAATATATAATATTACAACTTTCAATTTTTAAAATAGATATATATTTAAAATTTTCGTCATAATAATTATTTTTTTTATTATAAGATTCTCGCGACCCACCGGTGGAACGCTTCGTCTGTAGGAGCTAAAGACCTGTCGACCCATCGGCTTAAACGTGTTAAACATTTTCACAAAATACGATGATTATTGCCAAATATACGGATATATATTGTCCCAAGCAGAAAATGGACATGGATGAGCCCCGATAAAAAGACAAAGAATGAAATAGATTATATCCTAACGAAGAATAGAAACCTAGTAGAAGACGTATCAGTATTAAATCAGTTTGACCTAGGAAGCGATCATAGACTTATAAGAACAAAACTAATAATTAACAAAAAACTAGAAAGAAAAAGAATACATGAAAAAAGATACAAATGGACATCTGAAGAAATCAAAAATAGTGAATTTAATAAAAAGATAGCGCATGCATTAAATCAAGTTAGCATGTCAGCAGATAAACTCCAATGATATTGATGATTTGAATAACCTTATTACCGAAACAGTGAATAAAAGCCTTCTGCAACTAAAAAAACCAAAATCAACATACAATTAATTAGACAAAGAAATATTACAACAAATAAAAAGAAGGAAGATCTTAAATAAATCTAACAAAAGGGGAACCGACGAATATAGAGAACTTAATAGGCAGATAGAAAAGGAATCAGACAACAAAAAAGAAAAGAAAACGAAAAATTAATAACAACAACTATTGAAAAAAATAGGAGTATGAAATGACTCAGACCGACACTAGTACGACGTCAGATGATATCATTAATGGGAAAAGATGAAAATGAAATCACAACTAGAGAAAATATACTGACACGAATAGAAGAATTTTACACAGAACTTTACAGAACATATCAACAAGATGATGAGATGAGACCAGCACGGAAATTAATAAAAAATGTTGAATCAGAAATAATGCCAAAAGTAACAATTTCAGAGGTAACTACAGCATTGGAAAATATGAAGAGAAATAAAGCTGCAGGAGAAGATAATATTACCACAGATATGATATTAGAAGGAGGTAAGGAACTAATTGCAATTGTAACTAAGCTTGTGGACAGTTGTTCACATCAGGGCAAAGTTCCTAAGAGTTGGAACAACTCTAAAGTAATCTTATTACACAAGAAAGGTGATAGTCGAAAATTGAAAAACTACAGACCCATCAGCCTATTGTCACACCTGTTTAAAATACTCACCAAAGTCATAACTACTCGACTAACAAGGAAATTAGACGAATACCAACCATATGAACAGGCAGGTTTTAGAAAAGGCTATTCAACTTCCGATCACCTGTTAACCACAAAAATATTAATAGAAAAATGTAACGAATACAAGTTTCCAGTTTTCCTAGCATTTGTAGACTACGAAAAAGCTTTCGATACCATAGAACACATGGCCGTAATAAACGCAATGCAAAATTGTAGAATAGACAGCAGATATATTAACTTAATAAAAGAAACTATGAACCAAGCTACAGCTACATACTACCTAAATGAAAATGAACACACGAACCCTGTACCATTAAACAGGGAAGTCAAACAGGGAGATACTTTATCACCCAAACTGTTCACCTTAGTTTTGGAGGACGTTTTTAAAAACCTAAATTGGAAATATAAGGGAATAAACATCAATGGTCGCTACCTCAGTAATCTACGATTTGCAGATGACATAATCCTGATAGCTACTGACCTACAAGAAATGCAAACCATCCAGAATCTTCAAACCAGAATCTTCTAAAATAGGACTGAAAATGAATTTAAACAAAACAAAAGTCATGCACTCCGAAGACACCGTGACAATAATAAACGATAAAATTATAGAAAAAGTTGAAGAATATATATACTTAGGACAAAAAATAATACTAAATAGGGAAATTTAAACTGAAGAAATAAAAAGAAGAAGAAAGTTAGCTTGGGCAGCATTCGGTAAACTGAACTATATACTCAGAAATCAACAAATTCAATTACATCTTAGATCTAAAGTTTTTGATGCATGCATTATTCCGATATTAACTTATGCGGCACAAACATGGACAATCACAAAAAAGAATATGAATATACTTAGAGTCATTCAATGCGCGATGGAAAGAGCAATGCTAGGTATATCACTTAAGGACAAGAAAACAAACACATGGATAAGACAGAAAACCAAAGTCACCGATGTGGTGCAAAAATCATTAAAGTTGAAATGGGAATACGCTGGACATGTAGCTAGGAGAGATCTAAACAAATGACAAAGATCAATTTTAACCTGGAGACCATACCAACACAAAAGACCCAGAGGCAGACCTCCTATGAGATGGACAGATGATCTGAAAAGGACTGCCGGAAAAAATTGGCTACAAGTAGCCTACAATAAAAAACAATGGAAAGGAAGACTTGAAGAGGCTTATGTTCAGATGTGGACGTGAATGGCTAGACGAAGAAGATACGGATATACTTGTTTGGGTGACTACCCTGTACATTAGAACTTGTTTTAAAATGAAATCACGAATCGATAACAAAATAAATTTATAATATTTGGAAACACCCTGTATATCCATATGTATTTTATCTAATATATCATTATAAATGTATTTGCATATTTATAGCTGTCAGTAAGCCATACACTAATGATAAATACAATTTTAGATAATTATTAGTATCCAGCTCTAACAAATATTAGTTTAGCATTATATAATGCTTAATTTTAATATCAAATATATATTTGCTCCATTGAAAAGACCTTGTTTAACCAATAAGCAATAGCTGGTATTATCCTGGCAATATAGCAATATCCTGGTATTAATGTTTAACTGACATTATTGTAATGGTTAAGTGCCTGGTTTATAATACTCTATTTAATAAGCATTCCTTTCTTATTTACAAAAAAATTTAAAAAGTAAAATTTTTTATATTTTTCAAAAAAAAACAAAATTTTTCAAATTAAATATTATTTTGAAAAATTTTGAAAACAATATATAAACTAACTCTAAAGTTTCAGTGTAAAATTCGTGGAATATAGTATTTGTGTATTTATTTACTATACCAATATCCTGTTCTAGAAGGATGATAATATAGTTTTTGACTTGTAGAAGCTATTACAATATCTACTTTTAAACCCGAAACAATAAAGTCTATTTTAACAAGTTGCGTATTCGAAACAAAGCAAACAGATTTTCCGAAAATATTCTGCTGGCCAATTTATATATTCTGTCTTATAAAGATAAAGATAAAAAAACTTATAGTAATTATGTCAATACTACATGTCTGTGTTTATGAATATGCATAAAATTGATTTAGCAGACAAAGTGAAAACCCACAAATTGGTAAGAAATAATCTATTGAATTGTAATAAATTAGAAACTAACAAAATACTACTTACATTCCGGTACAAGAATTTTTAAATAAGGATTCGTGATACATATTTCAAACTATCCTGTAATTGCTGATAATGGGTGATCTTCGATTAATGTTGTAACTGTCTGACAATTAACGAGGAAGTTTCTCGAGGAACGAGGAGAGAGGTTAACAAATGAAATAGGAGTAAGATATATGTGATTGTTTGTGAAATGAAAGTAATGTTCTATATTATTTAAATTATTAAAGTTATTTATATGTATTCAAGAGATATGTTTTAGAAATGTGTGTTAATTTATTAAATTTTTTTACAGTATGAGGACAGTTATATGACAATAAATGAAATTAGAGGTACTATTTTGAGAGTCTGCAATTTCTTTGACTTGTAATTATCAAATTTTTTGATAAAGGCAATGAAAATTATCAAAAATCAAAAAATTTGATAATTACAAGTCAAAATTTTTAAAATATATCTCTTGAATAAATATAAATAACTTTAATAATTTAAATATTATATAATACCACTTTAATTTAACAAACAATCACATATATCTTATTCTCCTATTTCATTTGTTAACATCTCTCCCCTCAAGAAACTTCCTCGTTAATTGTCAGACAGTTACAACATTAACCGAAGATCATCCATCATCAGCAATTACAAGATAGTTTGAACTATGTATTACAAATCATTATCTACAAATTCTTGTACCGGAATGTAAGTAGTATTTTGTTTGTTTCTAATTTATTACAATTCAATAGATTATTTCTTACCAATTTGTGGGTTTTCACTTTGTCTGCTATATCAATTTTATGCATATTAATAAACAGACATGTAATATTGGCATTATTACTATAACTTTTTTGTTCTTTATCTTTATAAGACAGCACCCTAATAGGGGCTTTTTATAATTTGAGCGTTTAATTCACTTTGTACTGTTTGACCTGAAGATGCTTTGCAAAGTGTAGAAAGCGAAACCAGTCGTTTTGGTAGTAAAATTAAATTAATTGTGAGTAAGTCTAATTTTATTTCTTTTACCTATTTCAAACTAAAGAATTTCAGGCACAAAAGTCTAACACTGATCCTGTAAAAAATATGGACATTTATTGATAAAGTTCCTGATAAAATTTTTCGGTTGTATGAGGTAACTAATCAATGAATTAATTTATTCATTCTAAATTATTAAAATTGAAATACACAGTACAACGTTTAGAAAACACGTATTCCCCCATTTCTCCCCCCTTTACCATTGTTTTAACATATCTATTCTCTGGCATTCTTATAATGTAACCAAACCATCTAGTTCTGTGGACTCGTATTTTTGCCGTAATTGCTGGTTTTCCATACATCCTCATTATTTCTTTATTTGTTTTCTCCAAATATTCTTTGCCGTCTTTATTCCTCCCAAGATTTTCCTGAGCACCTTTCTTTCCCAGATCTATGCTTTTCTTTCTTTCTGCTGATTCATAATTCACGTTTCACTGGCATACGTCACTGTGGGTCTGATTACTGACTCGTAGACTCGCAGTTTAGCTGTTCTTGACACATATTTTGATTTTAGTAATGAATTTAGTGACCCTATCGCTCTGCTTTCCTTCATTAATCCTTTGAAAAGTACTAAGTTCCCCGGAAAGAACCACGTTGAGAATTTGTAACATTTTTTTTTTATTGAAATATTAAATTATTGTTAATTCTTTTACCCCCATGCTGATACGCTCATGGTCGGTTTAACAGGGGCAAAATTTTTATTGAAACTATCGACTACCTCAAAATACGGACTAACCGACTTATTAAAAACGACGGTTTAGGTAATCCTCGGTTAATTCCTTCCGACTTGGTTCCTTTATGATAAATTTGATAAATATCGTCCTGGTACTGTTGCCGAGAGGGGGCATTTGGGCCTGTAGGACCCATCGCCGGCTCTTCGGGCTTCTTCCTATCCCCGGAATTGGATCGGGTATTCACCATCTTTGGTTTGTAGTTGGTAGAAAGGTTAAATACCACCGCTGTTATAAATAACAGTTCCAGTGACAAATATCTGTTATAGATAACGGTTCCAAGGAACAGTTACAAAGTAACAGAGAAAAAATGGAAAACAGATAGGTAAAAATGATCTAAGTATTCCGTGACTTACGGAAGGAATAACTTAGTAAACAAGTAAATTAAATGGTATAAAAATATAATGCAAAGAAAAAAGTTTCTAAGTGTTTCTTGACTTACGGAAGAGACAACTTAGGGCAGAAATATAGATAAATGAAATATGTAAATGTGAGAGTAAAATATGGAAATATTTCTAAGTGTTTCTTGACTTACGGAAGAAACGACTTAGAGTGGAAAAATAAAATACTCAAAATATAAAACGAGAAATGCAAAAATGAAACAGATTATAGAAATATGTCTAAGTGTTTCTTGACTTACGGAAGAAACAACTTAGAACAGAAAATAAACAAGAGAGTCAAATATAGTAAAATAAATGCACAAATATTTATAAGTGGTTCTTGACTTACGGAAGAAACAACTTAGCATAAAATAGAAAATGAAAGAAACAAGTGTATTAAGTATTTTCTTAACTTAAGAAAGAAAATAGCTTAGATAAAATATCGGAAATAATAATGCAACAATGATTACGAAAATATTTCTAAGAGTTCTTTGACTTACCGGAAAGAACTACTTAGACAAAGTACAAATCAAAATATAAAATGAAAAAAGAAAGATAAATATTTCTAAGTGTTCTTAACTTACGGAAGAACAACTTAGACACAAAATACAAGAATAATAAACAACCAAAATAATCAAATAAAATATCAAACAATCAGTACATGAACAAATATAGATCAATGTAATATCCTAACCTGAAAAGTCTGAATATACAATAATGCTAAAATAAAAAGGTATACAGAAAATCAGAAATAAAACAATAACTTAGTTGGAACAATAATAGCACCGACTAGGTCTACAGTAGAAGAGGCAAGCTCGACTGATCGATGAGAGAAAATCTACCTGCTTTTATGTAAAACAAATCCTTTGTTTTACGTAGCAAAAGTGGAATTTCCCTGCATCGAATCAATTAGAAATTTGGATTTGGCCAAACTTGGAATTCCCAAGTATTTTGACCGATATCCAAATTCCTTGATGCGTCCGGCACGGCTGTCAGCTCCCGGCTGACACGCCTCCGGAGGACAGTACGTAGTAATGTTTTCTTTCTATAATATCCTAATCCAAAGGATTTTAATTTTCTCATGTCCAATTGCTGGTACCGTTATTTACCTCGAACTTTCCGAGTCGTTAGAACTTTACCTTCTTAGAAATGGATCCCTCACCTTTTTTGGGTAGTTTGGTAAAATTTTAGAGGAACCAAGTTACTTCTGAGTGGGCACTCGTTGAGAACAGACCTACTTCTCGTGGAGCGCTTCGCTCATATTATCGTCTCTGTGTTACCTTCTCTGTGCATTTTCTTTCTAAGTGTGTATACACTTGTATATTTGAGTTTTTTGATCTAATATTATATTAGATTAAATATTGGTATAGAGTACCTTTAGTTTTACTTAACTTCAGTACTTGATACACGTAAAGTAAATTAACTTCAGTGAATTAGTGCAGCAGTCATCAGGAATTACTTTAAGTTACCATAATCTAAATATTGTTCTGAAGCTATTTTCTTTACATTACATTTTCTTTACATTTTCTTAACATTAGTGTTTGTATTTTGAGAACGATTTCTGAAGTGGAAATTGAAACGTCAATAAACGTATTTTAACCTTTAATTGTGGCTTATTCCCATTTAAATAGTAATTAATACCATAATCTTAGTATCTCCACTTATCTGGGCGAATGATATAGTATGGTATCATATTTTTTTTCAATGATCTGGGCGAATCTAAGTTCATCTATGTCTTCACCTCTAGTTGAGAGTAACTACTGATTTTTGCATGCGATTTAAAGTACATTCAATATTTTCTTACGAACTTTACATCATCTACTAAGAAATTTCAATAAATAATAATTACGAACATTTAGTTCTCAATCATTAAATAACAGTGCGAGATAGATAATCAACTTAATCAAGTGCGGTTTGGTTAAATTTTTATTTCGGTAACCTTTTTGTATTCTTGTAAATTTAGATTTGATTAATTTTTGTTATTTGCTATAATTGTTATACATTTTTAACCCAGTGTCTCGAGATATGCCCATTAAACAGCAAAGAGAGCTTCTTTAATCAACTTTGGTTGAATTTTTTTCTTACTTACTATCAGGCTCTGATAAATAAAAAATGACATAAATATGACACATAGACCAGTTTCGGGTAGACCGCGTAAGATTCGCGGAAACAATTTAAATGCTTTAGTGGCTTTAGGACGACAAAATCCGCGCCTAGGGTTTCGAAAATTAGCGAACAGATTTGGAAATCAACTAAGAATAAAAGCAATAAAAGCGTGCCCAGAAACTGTCCGCGTATCAAACTTTCTTTTTTACGGATACTTTCTACACGGAATATATTTACAAAATCCGTGAATAATTGTCGAGCTGAAAATTTAAACTTCCAAAAAATCTACTTGCCTTGAAACAACTGATATCCAAAAAAGACTAGGCAGAAAAAAATATTCTTTTAGACCTTTATACACGATACTACTACACACAGCATTAGTTTTAATTAACAAATTTCATGAATATTTGTTTCAGAGATTGAAATTCTAGTCAGGAGTAACCAACCGATAATACTTGTTCTATTTATCGAAACACACAATAGCTTCGTTTACTGACCGTAGCGTCGGTGCAATTTGGAACGCTATTATAGGGCTCTCCACTCCAAAAACAAAAAGGCAATTAGTTTTCTTAAGAGGTCTATTTTGTCTCTGTTTCTATTTAGAGGAGTTCTTTAGATTATTGTAAATTTGTTATTTGTAATACAATGCTTTAAATAAATATTGTTTACAAACGACATATACTTTTTAAATATATATATATATATATATATATATATATATATATATATATATATATATATATATATATATATGTATATATATATATATATATATATATATATATATATAATATATAAAATATCGAAGTATATCGAATATATAAAACTCTAGTCAGTTTTAAGGCACTGCAGATGTGTATTTGTTCCGTGGCCTGGTCAAAATACTGCTTGTTTTTCTGTCTGATAGAACGAGTTTTACTTCCTATCTGTTTGCCAGTTTTTTGTTATTTTAGTGGTCCAGTTTAGTCTCTATTTTCATTCGCAGTTTTAAATATATCTTAATAAATAATAGATATAGAATATAAATATAGTCGTAAAATATAGTATTATTATTTATATTAAAGTTTCATGACAAATTTGGATTAGATGTTATGCATTTAGTCAAGTTGTCAGAGAGCTGACCCCTAAAAGTCATACCAACAACCTGAATTTTGCAGAGAATATTAATTTTGGAACCTTAAAAACGATGCAAAAAAGTTTACCACTTCCCCCCCGGTCTTCCTCCTAAAACCCCCCTCGCAAAGAGGTAAAAACGTGAAAAAATCGATTTACCTAGAATCTGTACACCGTAGAAAAAATATTTCAAATAAAAAATGTTGCTGAGATAATTTTAAACAAAAATGTTGAGCATTCTTTGTGTAGAATGAACCGTTCTCTTAGAAACAACGCTTGAAGTGACCGTCGATTTTGCATGTTAGTTACGCGCGTGAAGTCAATTTGTATCAGCTGGACGGTAAAAATTCGATATCTATTGATCCAAATGTCCTATCGACAAATATCAAGATGCATTTAAAGGAAAAAATTGTAGCTTTCGTATGCAATTTTTGTATTTTACCAAAAATAAACTCAGTTTTTATAAATAAATTAATGAGGTGCGATTTTTGCCATTTTTTACGATACTCGTGAGATCAATAAAATTGATCACTTTCATTGACCAGCTGTAGTTAACTTTTTTCTTTTAGAGATCAATCTTTAAAACCTATGACATGAAATTTCATTTTTGAGTTGTGATAACAAATATGAGGCATTTGAAATATGAATAAAAAACGCACAATTTAATGTTTTACATTACAAGCGATCACACGTCACGAAAAAGGCACTTAGAAGACTGTTTTGGATGTAAATAATTGCAGTAGTTTTGATCTTTTGAAAAACGTACTATACACGGTTCACAATTTGTCGATAGCTCACTACAAGTTTAACCCTAATTAGAGAGCTGAAATACAGAGAGGATAGGTAATACGATATAATAGTAAAAACCAACCTGAAAATTACGGTTTAAGATGTTTTCGACTAACCCACCTTGTATCTGAAGGAATACAATACCTTATAATCCTATTACGAGGGTATTTTGAATGGTTACAGATGTGTTACACCAGTGTCGTAGAGTATATGATTGCAACATTTTTTTGAACTAAATAAATATATTTTTTAAATTGTACTTATGTAAATTGTATTTTTTAATAAAACTTCTTTATTTTATTTAAAAATAAAAAAGTTTCTTGCCATTTGTAAAAGATACATTTATTTAATTAAGGGGAAAGGCGCCAAATGTCGCCTGGCATAATTTCCCATGTGTTTTAAATGTATCCATTATTTTCGAATCCGTAGAAAACTAATAAATATTTTTAAAAAAATTAAACGCAGAATGAAAGATTACATTATTACTGAGGGCAGATAGTCCCTGAAAACTTCTACAATGTTTATTTTAATATGTTATGTAACAGGGGTGAAAATAAAAGAGAAAATATAGTATAATTTTTAATTGAAAATATTGCATGCAGAAGAAACTTTTTATTTATTCTAATAAATATTTCATTCTGCCTTTAAATTTTTCAAAAATGCTGTTTAGATTTCTCAGGATTTGAAAAAAAAATGGATACATTTAAAACACATTGAACATTTTGACAGGCGACATTTTGCGCCTTTCCCCTTTAATACCTTACGATTACAACTATTATGACTTACCTTATATAATTACGATTAGAAAACTATTCAAATTCAAAATAAATAGGATCAACTTCGGAATCCGAGTCATCTTGAGGGTTAATGATTAGCGGTTGTGTCTCTACGGTCGCATCAATTATGTTATTAAGATCCCACATTTTTTGTTCTTCTTCTATTACATGCCTTACTGCATCTTTCCAGTTTTGTTCTGTAATATGTTGTAAAGACTCGTATAACAATTCACGTACAGCTTGTATTTTATATAACGTATTTTTTCTAGTCACATAACTTTTCATTTGTGCCCAAATGAAAAGTTATGTGGCTAGAAAAAATACGTTATATAAAATAAAAGCTGTACGTGAATTGTTGTACGTGAATTGTACGTGAATTCAAATATAGTCCTAAAAGAAACGGATGGTAAAAAGAGAAAAATCAAAGAAGCGGCTCTAATTATGCTAAATGAGAACAATTGTGTCGCGAATTCCTCGGCAGAATGTAGTAGGATCTGGTTACCCATATTGAAAGAGGAAGTTATTAAAAGGAAAATACCAGTATTGGTAAGTCAGTAACATATAGAGAATACATCATTTATGTTTTTTAAATAACACATATAAAATCGGAATTTGGTGTTTATTGAAGGTAAACTAAATGCACGATCAAATACTTACCATGTCGGGATAGTATTATGAGGTTTTTCCTGGTTTTTCCCTCATAATTTACTATGGAATCACTTACAGGAGAATTTTACTGTCATCATGGCATGTGTTTGTCTTTTTAAAGACGAATTACATGTTATGATTTTTTCTGACAGATATTCTCAAGTTAAATCGAATGAACTATCTTATAAGTAAAGTCGTCCCAGGAACGCAACTCAACAATATTGGCAATATCATTTTAAAGTCGTCTACTTTAAAATGTATAATGTATGTCTGAATTGTCAATATAGATGAGTCAGATAAAATTAAATTATTAGAAGAATTTTTTACTAAGTAACAAAAAAACAAAATTTGTTTAATTTACTTATGTTTGTATTTTGAGAACGATTTCCGAAGTGGAAATTGAAACGTCAATAAACGTATTTTAACCTTTAATTGTGGCTTATTCCCATTTAAATAGTAATTAGTATTAAAATATTATTATTATTATTATTATTATATATATAACAGTATTAAAAAATATTATATTATTATTTAATGAATAAACACCTCAGGAACGCCTATGGTTTACGACCGTTTTATGAGTTTGAGGCACATTTCGTGCTCTCAACAATTTATGAACGGAGAATAATGTAATTTAAATTTTTAAGATGGTTTGTTGTGTGAAAGTTTAAATCCAACGTTTTTTAAGCATACTTCAAATGCCTCACATTTGTTGCTAAAACGCACAATTAAAATTGTATGCTAAAGCTTTTAAAGGTTAGACTCTAGGTATCAAAACTTCATAGAGGCCAGTCAATGAAAGGGAGAGATTGTATTGATCTCGTGAGAATCATATAAAATGGCAAAAATCGCGTCACGTTTATTTATTTAACAACTGTATAAAATCTGAGTTTATTATCAACAAAATAAAAATACTGCATACAAAAACTCTTTACTTTTAAAACGCATCTTAATTTTTGTCGATAGGTCACTTGAATCAAAAGACATCGATTTTTACCGTCGAACTGATACAAATTTCATTGATCATTGACGCACGTAACTGACATGCAAAATCGACAGTCGCTTTAAGTGTTGTTTCTAAAAGAACGGATTATACTACATAAAATGCTTTTAAAAACCATTTAAAATTATCTCAGCTACATTTTTTATTTGAAAAATTTTTTTCTACGGTGTACAATTTCTGTGTAAATCGATTTTCTTGCTTACTTACCCCACTGCTAGGGGGGTTTTGGGGAAGCCAGGAGGTAAAAGTGGTAAACCTTTTTGTATCTTTTTTGGGGTCCCAAATTTAATATTCTCGGCAAAATTCAGCTGGTTCGTATGATTTTTAGAGGTTCAGGGGCATTTTCGTCTCTGACTACTGGAGTAATGTTGGACTAAAAAATCTTATAATCGACTTTGAATATGACCATATTACTCTTTTTTACTTTGTTATCTATGTTTTGCAAAAAATAATAAAGAATATTGATACATTTTAAATAAAAAAACGGGTGTGGCAGTCCAGTGGGACTGCCGGTAGAAGTTACACTTCTATACACGCATTTGCCGTTACAAATTTACTTGGGAGTCAATCTGCACAATCATTACATACGTAATGCTATAGGTAAGACATAGCAGAAAGAGAAACAGAATTAATAACAACTTACTAACAATCAATAAACAACATTTGACCTGTAATAGGAGTATAGTAAATAAAGGATTGAATCAATATTTTGATAAAAATGTATATTTTTATTTTCATATATGTATAAAAGAAGTTGAATGCAAAAATTTTTTTTACACATACTTTGCAGTAAAATTCATTGTTTATTTTGTTATTAATATAAAAATACAATACAATACACTGCAACATAATTTAATATAATAATACAATACAAATTAAAATGCAATATTCATAAGTATTTAAAAATGACAATAATATACATAAAAAAAAATACACTAGAACACAGCGCAACATAATTCAATAAAATAATACAATGCAAATTAAAATGAAATATTCATAAGTATTTAAATAAAAAAAATCCTCCCCGACTGGGAATCGAACCCCGGTCTCCCGCGTGACAGGCTGGGATACTGACTACTATACTACCGAGGACATGACACAAACGTATTTTAAAATTGACAGTTCTGGTTCATAGAGTGATTTATTGGGATTATTATTTTGAAATACAAAAGACTAACTTAATTATGAACATTTAATAAATAATACAAAACATGTCACATAAATAATAATATTGATAAATATTTTATTATATATATAATGTTATATGTATATGTATAATATATATATATATATATAATATTAAATATATATATATATATATATATATATATATATATATATATATATATATATATATATATATATATACAAACGGAACATTTTTATATTCGAGAGAGGAAGAAAGAAAATATATCTTCTGTCTCTCTCTTACTCATTATCTTACATATGTAATGATTTCACAGATTCACTCCCATACAGATTTCCAACGTGGAGCGCGCGTATAGAAGTATAACTTCAAAAATATTTTTTTATATAAATTATTCATCCTATATTATTGATTCTTTAACAAATTGTTAGTTCTCTAAAATATTTAACTTACATTTCCGCGGAATGTTTCATCAGTTGCGTGGTATTTTGATGTTGAGTTCAAATGAACATGTCGGCTGTAATTAAGAGGCCTGTCAATCTCACGCTTTACCTTTACAAGTTTCCACAAAAGTTAAGCGTGCCTAAATTTGTATTCGTAGATAGATTCGAATGGAAATGATTTACATCCTCTAGTTACTCTATCGGTTTCACAGTACCAGTAATTATTACAAATCGCGAGTTCACTTCGAAACGTCGACATTTACAGATGAATTTTGCTCATTTATACTGGTAACATCAATCTCCATGATCATTAATAACGTTTAACAGATGTAACGCTCAAAGGCGGCAATAATGTTTTCTTTAGAGAAGGGTAACTATTTAACAATGAAATCTGAGAAATACGTTGCGTCCTACAATTAAAGCTATATTCATTCCATTTCCGAGTTTAATACTTGTTGTCTACATGATAAATCGGTTTTAATATCTATATAATCGGATAAACATTAATTATAAAATTTTATTAATAACTTTATTTTAAAATTATTTTAATTAAGGCCATGAGAACCAGAGCGGCCTAATTGTTAAGAGATTACTTTACATAATCAAGGAAAATATAAAAGGCTAAAATTGTATGATTATTTTAGTAATTGTATGTTGACTAAGATGATTAAATTTGGTTTAAATTAATTACTATTTAAATGGGAATAAGCCACAATTAAAGGTTAAAGTACGTTTATGACAAATGACAAAGATGACATGGAATGCATGCTTAGAAAACTAATTGAAGAATACCAGAAATGGGGATTAAATATCAATTTAGAAAAGACAAAATAGATCTTAATTGGAGCTGAAGCAGAACAACTCGATATCGATGACAATCAAAAAATAAATCTATGCAACGAATATAAATACCTGGGCGTCATCTTCGACCGTAGTGGAAAAGACGAACTAGAAATAGAAAATCGAATTGTACAAGCACGAAGAGCTATAGCATGTTTGAACGGAGTTCTATGGAGTAAAGAAATATCAAAGAAAAGAAAATGGAACATCTATGAGACAATGGTTAAAACTAGCCTACTTTAGGGAGCTGAGACATGGAGAATAACCGAAAAATATAAGAAAAAGGTCGAAGCCACAGAAATGGATGCCATCAGAAGATCGATGAGAATATCAAGAGCCGACAGAATACGGAATGAAGTGATAAAACAACAAATGGGTATAGAGGGCACTATAGCTGAGGATATTGAGAGAAAACAGCTTATATGGTATGGGCATGTGAGCCGAATGGGGGACGAAAGATTGCCTAAAAAAACGATGATGTGGCAACCCCCAGAGAAGAGGAAACTAGGAAGACCACCACAGAGCTAGAACCTGGGAGTTAGGAAAGCGATTAGCGCTCGAAATCTGGACAAAGACCTAACTCAAGACAGAATACAGTGGCGTTTGGGAGTCGGACAACGTCGTAAGACGTTATAAAAAAACGAATATATATATATTTCCACTTCGGAAATAGTAATTTAATAAGTACTTTAACCTTTTATTGTCGCTTATTCCCATTTAAATAGTAATTACTTTAAAATGTCACTAAGAAAGAAAGAAAATAGCTTCAGAACAATATTGGTTTAAATCTTTATAAATATGTAATATCTCATTGTCTTCCTGGGTACATTAAACCTAGGTACCCTAGAAGCTAATTAATTTACAGAAATGCCACTTTGGCATCGAAGATTCAAATAAAATAACACAGTTAATCCAATTATTTATTTCTTACAAAATAATATTTTTGTTATCTTAGTTAATGCAAAAAGTTTACTTTTAGCGTAAGAAAAAACAGTTGCCCACATAAAAGAAATGAAATTAGGAGAACTTTAGTATTACTTAGTCACTATGTATGTCATCATGGCCTACATCCAAATCATTCCGCCCAGATGCACTGTTTATAATATTTTGATAAAATTCATGATGAATTGGAGAAGTATATTGAAGAAGCTTCACCAACTCTTTTTTCTTGTCAACAGTTATTTATTTTCTCTCTGGATATAAGTGATCAAGCTGGAAAGTTTGTATATCTACAGAATTTCTTTTTTTTAAGTCAACACTGTCAAACAAGACATCAATATTATTGCTATATTTATAACAGAAACTAAATGGATATATAGCAGTTTTTATATAAAAATTCTTGCACGTCATTCAAGATTTATGACGTCAGAACCCCACAGAGTTGCCAAAACATCAGAATAGTTAGTAAGAGAGGAATTTTTAAAATGTCTACTATTTGTCAAACTATTATATTAACAGTAAATACACTTAGTTTTAAGACTACTTCAACACACTAAATCACATAAGAAAACATTTTAATACAAAATTATATATTCTTCATTTTAAACTTACATATTTTAGGGCTTTAATAGTAAAAACGTCCCTCCATTATTTCTTGTTCAAAATAATCTATCTTGTATGAAAGCTAATCAGCTTTCTACAGACTATTTATTTGTTTTGGCATAGCACAACAATAATTAATTTTTAAAGCTATTAATCTAAATTTAATATGTACCTATCAATACAATTTATTAATATATTATATTATATGATGATCAAATTGTGTAAGAAATCAAAACATGAGCAAAATTCTTACTCTAAAAAAGCGGCAACACTTTATACACTTTTGCCACACGCTGAACTGTAAATAAAATTTGAAGTATTCCCATGCCAGTTGCGTACAATGGTCTAATATATTTAATTAAAATTATTATTTTGTGGAATATTAGACTTACAGAGTTATTTCATAAAATTTATATTATTAATAATAACAAATGTTTTTGTTTATTTAACCAATATAATTCTTAAATTCCCAATATAATGATGATTACATTTTTTTAATTATTACACTATGTTGACACCTATGAAAGATCGAGTAGTTCCGTATGAATTTCGTATTATTAGCTGTTGCATTTACCTATAAAATTTAATCCCATTACAACTGGTTTATTATCTTACCAGTAACATAATATAAATATGCCTTATTCTTAAATTATTTCTTTACCAAATCCACTTTCTTTCTTGTTTAATTATTGTTTTTAACCAAAGTTTTGTCATAATTATTTATTAATTCCATATATTTTTTTTAATTTAAATATGGCAACAAGAAGAAAATTGCATACAACCTTTATTGTTTGACTTTTCTTATATAAATATTAATATACGTATTATTACTTAATAAATCAGTAGCGTTGCGCGCTAGTTGTCTTTTACTTTATCTTTAATACCTCGCGTTTTTAACAGGTGGCAACCCTAATTTGCGCTAATTTTTTCTCAGGTAACGTTATATCATAGTATAAAAAAAATGGCTTTTATTTTATGTAAAAAATATGCATATACGTCATGAGCAGGGTATTTTATTTAAAAAAATAAATGAATAAAATAAAATTTTTGTTTAAAAATTAATTACTATTAATAAAATTAAAAATATTTTTAATCAATGTATTTTCCTAATTTTAAATGTATGTAAAAATGTGAGACTTTAGATACAATTACAATTAATACAATTTTGAGAACTATGTTACAAACGTAGCGATCCTATTCTGTAGTGTATCAGGATAGTGATCCAATAAATCGGTTTGAGTTTTCCCCAATCGTAGATTTTCGCCTAAAGATCTTCTGGGTGTTACTATTGAAGAGTTTTCTTCTGATGATCTTCCTTGAGATCTATGTAGGGACTGATTCATTTGTAGAAGAGCGTCAGCAATTGTTAGTTTAAAGTAAAGTAGATCCATTACATCTTTTGAAGGTATATTTTTATTTTCCATTTATGCCTTTTATTCAATCCAATTGTTGACGCAAGCAAAATTACTACAGGAGAAAATGATTCTTAGTTTCTGTTGTATGCAATATAAAGTTTTATAACTTCTGGTTTATTATCGTACCAGTAACATAATATAAATATGCCTTATTCTTAAATTATTTCTTTACCAAATACACTTTCTTTCTTGTTTAATTGTTATTTTTAACCAAAGTTTTGTGATAATTTTTTATTAATTTCTGTATTAATTCTTAATTAAAAATTACATTAGAGCCACACAAAATGAAAAAAATTACGCCACATAGTAAAGGTTTGTTGTTTACGCTTTAAATTTAGTCTCTTAGTAAATGGTATCATTTGCTCACGCATAATACTTTTTCTTTCGTAAATTCAAGACATATTTTTTTTTGAGTTTCAAGAAATGTCCTTATTTTAAAAAACTTTAATTTCACAGTTTCTTGGTCTTACAGCTAAATCCTTTCTTCTTCAGCCTTAAATAATCCAACTTTAGACATAGGCCTTCCCCAAATCAATTCAGTGTTTTCTATTTAGCGCCATTTGCTTCCAATTGTGTCCTCCGATCTTCTTAATGTGGTCTTCCTTTGCTTCTCTTTCGTAACCATGCTCTTCATTGTTGTATTTCGTAGTTCCATCTTTTATCCTTGCTAAATGGTTTGCAGCATGTAAATTCCTGCGTAGTTAGAAAAACCCCCTTTTTCGTATGGTTTCCAAAACTATTTTTGTTTTGCCTCTCTCAGTACATTCTCAGCCTAGTTAAATCTAAACAAATACTACTAATCTAAGCAAATATTTCATTTTGCATAGGATAAATATTAGTTTTTTTTCGCCTGATCATCAATGTATGAAGTGGAAAAACATCTAATAAATATAGAATTGGAGATTCTTTCTTATTGGAAATGTTAGAAACTAAAAGTATTACTATGATTGGAATGGGTGTTTTTTTATTCTCGGAAAAGTATTCCCGTTTACGCCACTTAATCGATAGTTTTTTATTTTCAACTTTACTTTAACTTTATTTCTCTTCAACTGATACTTTATTTCTTAATTTTTTGCGAGTTTCTGAAATATCTTGTGACACCAATTGCTGTATCTTAAAAGACATTATATAAAATAATTTGCACTAAATATAAATATGTAATTCTTACCTTTGATTAATTGTCTTACTTTTACTTTTTTGTATTTCATACGGTTTACCATTACCATTCAGCATTTCATCGCCTGCATTTTGAAAATTATCGTCCAGAAAAGATAAAAGCATCTCATGGTCGACTGCAGAATCTGGATTGAAAGCTGATAATATTTTATAATTAGGGCCAATAGTTTATTTGAGTGAAAATGTTAATTTAATATACAAACAATCAATTATATATACCTAGTTTATGGGGCATTGCTTTCGCCATGATTAAACAATTTTAACTATATTAACCTTTAAAAATGGCAACGGGTAAAATACATATGTATTAATTAAATGATTGCGTGAAAATCATCATAATCATAAGTGGCTCGACAATCTGTTGAGAATCTTGGCCTACTAACAAAGAAGTCGCCACTCCTGTCGATTCCTGGCAACTTCTCTCCAACGTTTGACCCTTAGAATCTGTAGGTCTATCTCCTTCGTGGTCGTCCTCTGCTTCTTGTGCCCTATGGTTTTGAAAATGTTAATCTCTTCATGTATTCGTGATCTAACATCCTAGCAATGTCCCATAGTCCATTTTCATTTACGGCCCCAAAAATTTTTCTAAGAATTTTTCTTTCAAAAATACCAGAAAGTCTTTCATCATTTTGAGATAAGGTTCACGTTTCAGCTCCATATATCAAAACCGGTCTTATTAAGTTCTTATATAATATATTAAGCGTTACTTCACGTTCTATATTTTTATTTTTTAAATGTTTCTGGAGACCGTGAACAGTTCTGCTGGATATTGCTATGCGTCTTTTTATTTCGTCGCTTGTCGTGTTTGTTGCATTTACTAGCGATTCAAGATATGTGAATTCTTTGATTTGCTTAAAGGTATGGTTACTAATTTGAATTCTCTGTTGGACATTTCGCGGGTTTTTAAAAACCAACATATATTTGGTTTTTTCCTCGTTTATCACTAGTCCTAATTCACTTGCCCAAAAATGGTTGAACTTGGACAAAGTTTTGCAATAAAGCTGTTAGATAGTATCCAGAAGAAAACTAAATTCTTATAGTTGGCTGTATACCATGTATCACAAAAATTTAATTTAAATAGACGTATCGGGCTACATCACAATCTCCTTTTTATCGTTTACAATACTACAGTCACGTCCACACGTTTTAACATAACTTTTTCTTCCTATGCCATCTCCATTAACGGAGGTTGGCGACCACATTTGTAAAAATTTGTATGAAACACAACAACGAGGCGGTGTTGTTATGTAGTATGCAAGAGTGATAAACGCTCTAAATCATTTAAACACAATATTATTTTATAAATTTTCCATAGCCTTTAGTTTTTTAGAAACAACATTATTACTGTATCAAATTAAAATTACATACATAATTACAAAAACATACAATAATATTAAATCTTTTATGTAATAAATATTATTTAATTAAATAAATATAATAAGCCAGTGATATATGACGTATAATACATATTATTAAAATTAGTAGTAGTTGTTGTTGTGGATAGGTGGCAATAAGGTTTTCATCACGAAATGACAGACAGAATAAGGAAATTATAGTATTGATATTATACCAATTGCATTGAAAGTTTTTACTTTAATGGAAGTTTTCTAATACAAATTTTCTCTGTAAATAATACTTTATCTTATAATTCTCTTGATTAAATAAAACTTAATATATTAAATACATACTAATATACAACAAAAACAGATTGTAACAGCTTTAATCCTGCCCCCTACAACCTTTTTAGTTCGACGCCCATGAAACGACTCTAGTAGCATCGCATCGTGCAAGAGATACGTGCCGCTGATAATGTATGTGGTCTTTGTTTCGAAATGTAGTGGAAAATTAAAAAATTGAATTCTTTTTGCTACTGGTGGCTGATGCTATTGTTGGTTGCGGTTCTAAACAAAGATTAATTTTGTTATATCCCTATATTGAAATAAATTAAGCTAACGCGAAAGGTTTTATTGAGACTTAAGTTGTTGGACCAAAGAAAGTATGATATACAAAATATAAATAATATGATGTACGAATTTTGGAAAATAATCATTCGTTTTAATGGAGTTTGTAAATTTATACATACGTCGCAATATTTTAAATAATCTATAGATGTAGCTACAACATTGCTTATCTTTTTGCGAATACTGCCTTCGGTATTATATACAGGTTCCTAAAAAACTGATATGACTCTTAAAGTGAATTTTGTAGAAAATTGAGCAGTGTATTTTAAAGATCAAATACTTATTATTTACATACTGTCACTGTCATTGCCAAATCTTAAAATTTGTCAGATAACTTATTCTATTCAAATTTAATAAATGGCTCTACATGCTAGCAAAGTACTAAAAGCAAAAATTGTAACGAAATTAGAAGATACCTAGTTGGTCACTATCTGCCATAAAGAACCATTTTAACGTAACAGTAACAGTTTTTAACATTAATAAAAGATGGAGAGAACAAGAAACTCTCGAAAGAAAGCAAGGTTCTGGAAGACCAAAAATATCTACCGCTCATGAAGATCGTACACTTTTGGAGAGATTAGAAGAGAATACTTTTGAGGATACAAAAACTACAAGAATTATGTTATAGTTTCCGGGAGGAAAGGCAACAACTTAGCGCAGAATTAAAGCATCGGATCTTAGGTAGCGACCTCGAGCAAAAAGCAAGCTCTTACACCACTATAAAAGCAATCAAGACTTCTATTTTCTTTACACCATCAGCTACAAAATTAAGATTGTTGAGACAGGGTAATATTTACAGATAAAAAAATTTTTCAATCTTCTAAAATGGGTAAAATTGGAGTGTATAGCCCAGATAATAATATATTTAATCCTCTCAATGTTGATAGATATTAAGCAGCTGGTCATTTTAGAGCCAATGTTTGGAGATGGATTTCATCTAGAGGAATGGGAATGGTATGGCTTATTGATGGCAGGTTTGTTGGGCAGACTTATCTGAATATTCTAGAAAACATCATGTTTCCCAGTGTAGAACCGTTAGATCCAGAAAATAATTGTATTCTCCAACAAGATAATTGTCCTGTTCACACTGCAAATATAATCAACCAGTGGCTCCAGAATAACAACATCGAAACCTTACCATGGCCCAGCTACAGTCAAGATTTAAACCCAATCGAGAATGTGTGGAGGGGGGTTATTATAAAACGGTTGGATTCGCCTAATTTTATAACTCAAAATGCTGAAGAGCTGTGGCACGATATACAACAGGTTTAAAACAGCTCTCTGAAGAAGACAATTTCATAATTCCTTTAACGCAGATGGACTGAAGACTACAAGCTGTTATCAATGCTGATGGAGATATTACAAAATATTAATTTTATTTCTACATACCTAAATTTAGTATAGTTTTGGTCTCTCAGACCCTAGCTTTCTTTTGAGAGTTTCTTGTTTCCTTCATTTTTTATTAATAGAAAAACTGTGGTTCTACTTATGTTAAAATGTTTTGCTGCCTTTGATAGTGTCCAGTTATCTTTTAATTTGGTTACAACTCTTGCTTTAATATATTGTTGAGTTAATTCGTTTGTTTTATTTCTTAATAATAATAAAAATAATAACAACCCAAATATTTGAATACCATAATAAATATAATATAATGTCAAACCAATCAAATACACTGCTCAAAATGATCAAATCTTACTAAGAATAGTATCAGTTTTTTAGGAACCAGCTGTACCTATACATGAGTAAAGATTAAACTTTAACGAAATTTAAATAATGATGAATGCGCCATGTTGCATAATCCATCATACAAGCATCAATATTAACATATTCGCGACGGCATTAAATTTGTCAGTAACTATTCACTTACGTTACCAGATCTCCATGTCTCCATGTCTGGTAACACTGCCTTCTGTTTGAACGATACTAGACGTATGGGTCTGGTAAATATATCTATAAATAAACGTTTTCTGTTATTTTGTATTTGAAATTAATAACTAAGTAATATTAAAGTGTACAAAAATAATATGTAATAATTAAAATAGTAATTAATAATTAAATAATATAATAAATATTCATTAAATCAGTCTATCATTAAAACAATTTAAGCGCAGAACCACTATTTTGCGTAGAATTCACGCAAGACGTATTGAAGCCTTTACGTGACACCAATTTAGAGAGCATTTTATTAAATCTGTCTTTAAAACACAACAATCCTAACAATCCTAATTCTAGTATTATCCTATATATACATATATATATATATATATATATATATATATATATATATATATATATATATATATATATAAATAGATATTTAATTAATATATTATAATGTTAATATATTTGCATCTATCAATATAAAAAACTATGATGAAAAGTCACATCATTTGTCCAGTAAGGTGTGACCTAGGTAAACCTAGGAAAGAAATCTGATCTACCAACATTTGACATTTCAATCATATTTTTTCTTGAAACTATACGGTTTATTTATTGCTTATTCATTCTGCAAATTTAAATATTGGTACCCACTATGATTTAAATATTTTTAATCAGAAATTTTTCTACTTCACAGTAATTATTTTTTTTTAAAAATTGCTTAAAATATAGGTTACTGTAATTGTAAGGTAAGATCAATGATGTTTAATATATATTTGTTATATGTCATTGGGTAAGATAAACATACACCTACCATAAAAATAAAAACACGTCAACGCTTTAAACCTTACCAAAATAAAATAAATTTAAAATTAAATAAGAATAAATAAAATTTAGTAAAATTAAATAGAGCTAAATAGAAATGAATAAAGTGAAATCAAAATTAAAAGAATTACGTAAAATTAAATAACAATTAAGTAACATTAAGTAAAATTAAATAAAATTAAGCAAAAGCTATACCTGTAAATCCGCTGCTATACCGTTCTGCTGCATTCTTTTTCTTTTAGTGCCGTCTCCACTAATGAAGGTTGGCTATAACCATTGCAAATTCGTTTCTTTGTTCTGCTTTTCATAAGAGCGTCTGTGTGTTTAACCCAGTCCAGTCGTGAATGATTTTTAGCCAGGATATTTGTCGTGTACCAGGACTTCTTTTTTCTTCGATTTTACCCTTCATAATCAGCTGCAACAACTCGTACTTATCATTTGTAAGTATGTGCCCCAAATATGCTGTCTTTCGCCTTTTAATGGTGGTTAAAAGTTCTCTGTCTCTTCCCTTTCCTTTGCACAACACCATGTCGATCATAATATGATCGGTCCATGGTATCTTCAAAATTCACCTAAAAAGCCACATCTCAAAAGCTTTCAGTTTTCTCATTAAGTCAACATTAAAAGTCCAGGCTTCGACACCATAAAGAAGAATATAATGGATATAACATACATTTTCTCTTTCAAATCTTGTACTAAAATTTTCCATTATTGCTTCTTTTTCCAAAATCCAAACCTCGGTTTCTTTTCCTATCACAGCCTCAAAATCTCTTCCTTGCCCAATCACAACACTCCAAGAAAAGGCAAATCTTGGCCTCTCCTTCCTTTAAACAATCCCGCTTTTTGGTTTTCTTATTTTATACTTTACACAAACAAAATATCTACTGGTTTCTTGTTGACACAAAATGTACGTTATTCTAGACCATTTGAAATAACCAACATCAAAATCTATTGTAATCGACTGCCTAGACAACAGTTTACCCAACTTTCTTATTCTAAACAGTATGAAAATATTTCTCAATAACATTTTAGTCTTTCTTTCTACAGTTACAACCGCTTATAAATAAATTTAGGAAACAAATAAACATTAGGAAAATCCCGAAACCGCATTTTTATTTTCAATCTATATTGTTTCCTAAAATTCTTATATCTCCATTTGTCCTTTCAAATCTATTGAAGCATAACAGTTCTTGCAATTACTTTAATTACTATAATGCGCTTTTCACTGGAGTACAATATATTCTAATTTAAATCTTAATTTAAAAAAAAAATTATAAATCTTAAATTTATAAATCGAGAATCATAACAATGTATTATATATCTTATTTATTTTATGATTATCATTTTTTTTACCTGCGTATTCAAAACATTCCACAATAATAAGCTCACATTTCTCAAACAATTTAAATGTACTTTCCAACATTAAACGTAATATTTTATTAAAATATTTTACTTTCTCCCTTTTGAATGTACCTTTGAGAATATTCAAGTATAACCCTTAGCGGAAGGATACGTTTTCATCCCTTAGTTCTCAATCCTTAGCTCTTTAGCTCCATCATTAGGGTCACAGCCAGTCCAGTCAAGCAAGATGGATATAAGACCTCAGGAGAAAGGCCTAAATAGTGTCAGATAAGTATTTGATATTAAGTGCTTAATTTAAATAGATTGTCGAGGTAGTGTGATCTTAAATAGTTGTGTGAAAGATAGATTTAAAACTTTTATATTGACTAGTTAATACTAACATTAATTTTGATATGTACACACATATTTTGTATCTCAAAATAATGACATTGACATATAAGATTTGGATTTAAAATTTTTTGTAAATTAAACAAAGTATGAAGAAACGAGTTCAACATAAGCCCAACTTTTATATATTTTTTTTAATTTGTAAACATTTTATAAATACCACAATAACAACATTAAACTAAAAGTAGGTATTCCTACCAGAATTCATAGCTTCTGTACCAGTCGCTCTGATGAATCGTGGTAGCATGAAATAGATATAGGCGAATATACAGAGGCACTATACGTGAAATCAAATCTTAAATGTTTTTTCTTCTAAATTATATTGTATTCAAATAATCAAATAAATTATTATGTTTACTCTTAACGCTACCTGTTGACGTATTAACAAAGCATACGTTGTTCACTTCTGGCGTTCTGACAGACCTGTCAAATTCAAACGAAATAATATATTATAATAAAATATAAATAAATATCACTTCATGGTAAATTTAAATATTACATAAACTAAATAGTATGTTTAAAAATAATAATTGTATTTATATGAAATTGTTTTCATATAAATGATGCTATGTTTTCTCTGTGTTGTTGTACGGGGCGGAGGCTTGGACACTTACAGACACCACTATTAAAAAACTTGAAGCATTTGAGATGTGGCTTTATAGAAGAATGCTGAGAATATCATGGGCAGCAAGGATCACGAACAAGGAAGTTCTAGAAAAAATGAAGAAGGAACCAGAGATTGTGTTTACGATCAAACGCATAAAATTGCAATATCTGGGACACGTTATGAGAAATCAGCACCGTTACTCCCTGCTGCAGTCTATATTGCAAGGTAAAGTCAAAGGTAAGCGAGGACCCGGTAGAAGGAGAATATCATGGCTGCGGAATTTAAGAACATGGTTTAAGAAAACCTCAACGGAGCTGTTTCGAGCCGCAGCGAGCAAGGTCATGATTGCCAATATGATTTCCAACATCCGAAACGGATAGGAACCAGAAGAAGAAGAAGAAGAAATTATTTTAAAACAAGAAGTGTGTTAAAATTTAAACAGATGATTCAATATTATTTGAATGACATTTATGACTTTTAAATTTTGAAAATCGTTGCGAATCGAATCTTTTATTGTTGTACAAATATTGCCTTAATTTTTACTTCTCATTTTGTATTTTTTAGTTACTTTTTATTCATATTTTAACTAAACCAGCTTATAATAAATATATGATGACTAGAAAAGAATTGATCGCGAGTAGTGAATTAATGTGAAGAACCGCTATTTTATGACGCTACCCGTGATGACGCCATCTTGTGGCGCCAATTCCGTGACGCTCGCCTCAGCATTTTACTATAGAGAAACAAATAATACTACGCCAGTATAAAAGCTTTGCTTCAAAACTTATTTTGAGATTTTCTTGTACAATTGGTTTATTTAATTTTTTTTTAGATGTTGAAGAAAAAAATTATTTGGATTTGTTGAAGCGTTACATGTAAATCTAGTTGGAAATGAAAATATACAGAAAGCGCCAAATTTAAGTAACAACTCGTGGAAAGATGGCTATTGGGATGCAAAATTTTGATTTTATCAAATCTTCTGGGCTATTACTAGATATTCCAGGAACTGGTCTTTCATAATATTTTATTTTTACTTCTTGTAGAAGACGTTTTTTTAAATAATAGTACACATGATACATACAGCTATATACTACCTAAATGAAAATGAACACACGAACCCTGTACCATTAAACAGGGGAGTCAAACAGGGAGATACTTTATCACCCAAACTGTTCACCTTAGTTTTGGAGGACGTTTTTAAAAACCTAAATTGGAAATATAAGGGAATAAATATCAATGGACGCTACCTCAGTAATCTACGATTTGCAGATGACATAATCCTGATAGCTACTGACCTACAAGAAATGCAAACCATGCTTTTAGAACTCCATACCGAATCTTCTAAAATAGGACTGAAAATGAATTTAAACAAAACAGAAGTCATGCACTCCGAAGACACCGTGACAATAATAAACGATAAAGTTATAATAGAAAAAGTTGAAGAATATATATACTTAGGACAAAAAATAATACTAAATAGGGAAATTCAAACTGAAGAAATAAAAAGAAGAAGAAAGTTAGCTTGGGTAGCATTCGGTAAACTGAACTATATACTCAGAAATCAACAAATTCAATTACATCTTAGATCTAAAGTTTTTGATGCATGCATTATTCCGATATTAACTTATGCGGCACAAACATGGACAATCACAAAAAAGAATATGAATATACTTAGAGTCACTCAACACGCGATGGAAAGAGCAATGCTAGGTATATCACTTAAGGACAAGAAAACAAACACATGGATAAGACAGAAAACCAAAGTCACCGATGTGGTGCAAAAATCATTAAAGTTGAAATGGGAATACGCTGGACATGTAGCTAGGAGCGATCTAAACAAATGGCACAGATCAATTTTAACCTGGAGACCATACCAACACAAAAGACCCAGAGGCAGACCTCCTATGAGATGGACAGATGATCTGAAAAGGACTGCCGGGAAAAATTGGCTACAAGTAGCGTACAATAAAAAACAATGGAAAGGAAGACTTGAAGAGGCTTATGTTCAGATGTGGACGTGAATGGCTAGACGAAGAAGAAGAAGAAGAAGTACACATGATAGGAAACAAATGTTTTCATAATATTATGAGCCAAGATCGTTATTTTCTTATTTTGGGATGTCTACATTTTTCCAGAAATCCAGAAGACGGTATAATACAATAATAATAACAACAATAATACAATACTGTATAAAATTAAACTACTTTAAAATTACTTCAATAATATAATGGCTCAAATATATCAACCAAGAAAAAATCTATCCCTTGATGAAAAAATTGTATTGTGGTGTGGTAGAATATCTTTTCGAATATACATAAAAAGCAAATGGAAATTTTTATGGAAGTGTTGATTTAGCAAAAACGCTATTACTAGCACAAGGAGAGACAGTAAGGCAGTACAAAGATGGTAATTTGGTTGAAGAGTGAAGAGATAAAAAAGAAATTATGTACATATCCACAAATTTTAAAAACGATTTTATCGAAACTGAATACAAAAGCAAACAAATAACAATAAAACCCATACCTGTATCCCAATATTATAAGCTTATGAGTGTTGTTAATCGCAAAGATCAAATGCTCACTTACTATCCATGTGAGCGAAAGACGCTGAGATGGTAAAAAAAATAGGTATTTACATATATTTCGTTAATAAATTTCTATTATTTGTACAAAAGTTATACTCCATACACTGGTAGAAAAATTAATTGATATGAATATCGTTTAGAAATTATCAGACATCTTTTAAAATTTCTGAAAGCGTATATTGATTTCTCCAACATACAAACCATTACGAACAATCGACAAACACAATACCTAAAAAATTTTAAATGTTGATAGTAAAGGTCGGATAAAGAGCAAATTATGTAAGGTTATGCTCAAAGAATAAGTTAAGTAAAGACATTATAAATGAGTGCAGCTTTTGTACTGGAAAACCTGGCGTTTGTGTTGGAAATTGTTTTGTACAATCGCGTTAAAAAAAGGCAAAATTTAGCCAAAACTTTGTATATCTATTCTGCCAACAAGAAACCAATCACAGCCATAACTATTTTTTAAAAAATACTCTCAGTATCAATAGCATACCATTAGGTTTCAAGCATTCAACGTGTTATGGTTTCCACTGCTGGATATTTTTGCTTCCATATACTTGAGTTACTTGAAGTGTTGTGAAAGGCTTCACTTTTTGATAATAGGAGAAAAAAGTAAAAATTTACCGTTTTTTGACCTTAATTTGTTAATAATCAATTAAGTTTAAAAAATCGACTGCAGGAAACCTACAGGTTTTTGTTGGCAGAGGTCCATACTACTCAAAACAACTGTCGTTTGTCTGGCCGGTTCAGTGTCACAAATAGGGTACTTTTTTGCTTGTTTCCGTGGCATATTGCACATTACTTCTTCTACCGAACGGTAAGTGACAATGAGTATCGTAGGTTTCTAATAGATGAGTTGTCTGGCTTGTTAGAGGATGTTGCCTTGATGATTGACTGACAAACGCATAGCTTATCAGAAAAATATTAAATAACAAATATCCTCATCCGCTCACCCGAGTTAAGTCGGTCGTATTTTTTTTTACTGCAAGTCAGAGAAAAAATTTTCAATTTAAGTACAATAATCTTAAATATTGGTAATAGTGTGATACACTCTAAAACAAGGAGTGACACACAGAGGTATGTCATTGTAAGGGCAAAAATATCCTGTCTCTCTTCTTATCTCTCTCCTGGACAGTTGAAATTAATGACATATCCTTTTTATTCTTCCTTTTAAGACCACACACCTCGCCTCTTTAAAGTGCTGTAATTCACTCTTTCTCAACTTTTCGTTTTTTAATTCTTTTGGAATCAGTATATTTCAATGATATATAATGGATTCATTCAAGCCGACCTTTAAATAATAGCAGGCCTTTATCGATGGTTACGTGTTTTTCAGGTGTCACTGCATCAGGAAACTTGGCAGAAAACTTATCGTACACTGGACAAATTTTTTTCAGCTTAGGATTAGGATATGTGTTGTGGCGACGAAATTATCATTATTGCTGAAATGAATGTTATATTTTATTGCTTTAAACCGTTTATTACTTATCTTTTGTCAGTACTCTGTCCGATTATCGATATATTTGGCAATATTAGCATAATACTGAAAATAATAACTTTGTTTACGGCGGCTTTAAATAAATTAGCGGTGATTTCTTGATACTATTCTCGGAGATTTTGGAGCCAGGATGTTCTTCTTCGGCCTGGGTCTCTCCTTCCGGCAATCGTACCCTGTATTATGAGCTGTAGAAGGTTATACCTCCCTGGATGTCTCATTACATGACCGAAATATTGTAACTTTTGAATTTTTATCGTTTTTGTTAATTCTGTGCTCTTTGTCATTCGATGTACAACGATTTCATTTCTTTTTCGATCTACCCAACTTATCCGCAATACTCGTCGATAAATCCACATCTCAAAGGCCTCAAATTTTTTCGTTTATGTCCCTGTAAGGGTCCAGCACTCCATACCATACAGCAATGTGGAGAATATGTAGCAGCGTATTAATCTGATTGTAAGATTTAACGTAATATCTCTATTAATTGAAATTTTCTTTAATTTATGGAAGGCGCCTCTTACTTTTTCAATGCGTAATCTTATTTTTTATTTATATCCCAGTTATGGCTAACGTTTGCACCCAATTAGGTAATATTGTGGACTCTTTCTAACTCTATTCCATACGCTCTGCTGTTCGTTGGTTGTAATTCCTCTATAACTCCTCTGTAATTTGTACTGCCTCTATTGTTTTGATCCGTATATAGGTGAGTTTCTTCTACAATGTGATTTGTGAGGTCATCATTCACGACTTCAAAAATTTGCAATATATTCCAGTCGGTAGCAGTTCAATATATACCAAAATAGCCGTAAAAGAAAAATATGGGGGTGCAAGAGCATTTGGCTATCATTCGCACCATTTTAGTACCACAGTTATACCCAAAGAATCATCCGAAGTTAAAGATATTTCTGAAGAAAGGTCGGTACTTGTATCTGAACCACTTTCGTTCACATTAACTTCGGCATCAGATACATCTAATCCTAATCAATCCTCGTCACTACTCATTTTGCAGTCTATAAAAGAAAATACTTTAATATAATTCAATAACCGTACTCTTACACAAGAAGGGAGATATAGCAGACCTGGAAAGATACAGACCAATCACTCTCCTTAACCATCTTTATAAATTATACATCCGAATAATAACGAACAGATTAGAGACAAAGCTGGATTTTTACCAACCTCGGGAACAATCCGGTTTCCGCCCTAATTACGGCACAAACAATCACCTGCAGTGCCCTAAAACCCTGATAGAAAAAACTAACGAATATAACCGTCCCTTGGCATTGATATTTGTAGACTTTAAAAAGGCGTTTGATACAGTGGAATTACCGTCCATCTTAAGAGTACTACAAGATTGCAGGGTCGACCACAGATATTGTAATATAGTTAAAAATATATATGAAAATGCCACAACAACCATAAGTCTACATTCAGCAACTAATAAAATAAAGAAAAAAATGGGAGTCAGGCAAGGTGATACCATGTCACCAAACCTGTTCATTACCGTTCTTGAGTATGCATTTAAAAGACTAACATGGCAACAGAAAGGAATATCCATCGATGGAGAAAGATTAAACCATCTACGTTTTGCGGACGATATCGTGCTTCTGTCAGATAATCTGGGAGAGATCAAAGACATGCTCCAAGAACTGAATTACATACTACAAGAAACTGGGCTGGAGATAAATTTCGAGAAAACCAAAATGATGACCAATATGGTTCCTAGCGAAGAGATACAGATCAATAACAACAAGGTAGAATTAATCGATAAATACACATACTTGGGTCATAAAATCAGAATAACCAGAGACAACCAAACCTGCGAGCTAAATAGACGAATCTCGTTGGGATGGGCAGCATATGGAAGGATGAGAAACATTTCTAAAACAAATACCCCAATTCACCTAAAAAGGAAGGCATTTAACCAATGCATCTTACCAGTCTTGACCTACGGAGCAGAGACTAACTTTAACGAAAGCTACTGCCGAAAAACTGAGGGTAACGCAAAGGGGAATGGAGAGATCAATGCTGGGCCTGACCTTGAAAGATCGCGTGAGAAATGAGAAGATACGCCGACGAACTGGCGTAGACGATATTATACTGCGAATCAATAAACAAAAGTGGAGGTGGGCTGGACATGTTGCTAGAATGGAAGACGGAAGATGGACGAAGAGATTATTGGAGTGGAGACCAAGAGCCGACAAGCGAAGTCGAGGCAGACCACCCACCCGATGGACCGACGACCTAAGGAGAATAGAAACACACTGGATTGCAGCAGCTAGAAATAGAGAGAACTGGAGACGTTTGGAGGAGGCCTATATCCAACAATGGATGTGAAAATGGGGCTGGATGATGATGATGATGATGAAAAGAAAATACAAAAACTATAAAAATAATTAATGCACTTAAGAACCAAATAAATGTACTACTTATATCTCAGCCGTCAGTCGACTACCAGAAGTTTAAAATTAGAAACGAAGAAGCAAGTGGGTAGGCTCCTTATATACCGTACAAATATTTTAAGTCCGTGTTCCCTCAACTACGCGAAAATAGAAACGTAGTTTAAGCAGCCCGAGTTAACTTGGGTGAGTACGTTAAGCGATTAATATATAGGTTGTTGTATTGAATAAACACCACTTTGGTTCATTCCGTTATTCCGACTAATCCTGTATAATTGAAAATAATTTTATATTATAGATAGACGTCTTTGATATACATTAGTCTCTTTATAAACATTTTTTATATTCTTCATAATTTAGCCCTAATAAAACAAACCCAGATGTGTGACGTACCTTGTATGTCCATTTTTCTAGAAATAGTTTAATATTAAATTACAGATTGCATAAATAATAATGCTAAATTGTATATTGTATTTTATTGTGATCAGTTTTTTACATTCAAGGGATCTATAAACCTAAGCTTTATTTGAATTTTATTTTCGCTTTAAAATTCCGTCGCGAAGTTTTAGTCTTACTGAAAACGAAAAATGGACAAGCTTTTGCTTATAGTTGTACTCATTCAATGGGATGTCTATTTAACGCCCAGGAAATGCCAAAGTTTATACCAGATTACAACGAGCTTTCCCCAGACTGTACCATTACTACAATCCCGTCATCCTGCCGTTTTTCCTTCCAAATCCACCGAGATAGTAATCAAGTAACGGTAGAAAAACTATCTCAAGTCGTAATTGAATGGCAGCTTGCAACAGCTCAAGTTTTGAACGTTAAGGTAAAGACCGGTTACATGGTTGCCAGATTTAAATGTATTTTTCAATTTTTATGTATTTTGTTGGATTTATCTGAGGACAAACGACGTTTCACAAAGATTAATTGAGGCAGTATACGTGAGAAGGGCACATAGGACAAAAGTGGATTTTGAGAAAAACCACTTTGAAATTTTAACTTGTTGCTATAGATACTAATTTGTTGTTTACAAATTGAGAAGATTACTACGCATTAAAACTATTTATCTAGAAACCCATATTCTAAGTATGACATCGATAAAAATAAAGCTTACGGTTAAAAATAAGGAAATACAAAAAGCTGTTATGTGTCTTTTTTGAATATATCAGGGGATTTTTGATTGAAATTAATTAATTTGCGTGTAAAGAAAAAGAAGCATTATAAAATTATATACTTTTTTTAATACATTACATATTACATTTTTAATACATTATTAAACTATCCATTTAACATTTCATATTTAATGAAGTTTACATCTTCTTCATTTAGGAATCTGAAAAGGCTTGTAACATCTTCAACTTTCTTCTTGTTCACCTCTGGTCTGGGACATTGACAGTGTGAAACTGTTGTACTCCTTGTTTCCAAAATCTGCACAGTTCAAAACTTTCTGTATAACTTCGGAAAGTTGAAATGCCACCGCTACGATCATATTTTATAATAACGTACTTCATAATTTTGAAGGGAACTTTGTTTCTGGACACAGGTTTAGGCAAGAAAAAAGGTTTAAGAAAAGAGTCCCAATCTTGAAAAAGGTCACTGTTCATTTTTACTTCAAACGGCGCAGGATTTTTTATGCATGTCACCATAGCAGTAAGGTATGGCTTAGGATTTCCTATTACTTCAGCTTTGTTAATAGTCTTGTTGATCAAACCAAAATTTCTGTCACATTGGGAAAAGCTGTGGCCTCTAACCGGAAACAGTTGTATGGCAGTTACTTGAAATACTCTTGCAAACCACGATGAAAATTTTGTAACAGTTAAATTTCTGTTTTGTCCTTTTGCGGCATCAGATTACAACACAAGAGTTTTAATGGTAGAAAATTTACCTATCTGTATTTTAATACAATCAAATAAAAAAGATACCACAGAATTAGGATTCTTCTTTTCATCACACTCAGTAAATGTATAGCAACAACTAGAGTCGTCGTTAAAAACATGAATGTTAAAACAATACAAACAAAACATTCGTTTGTAAAATTGGGTATTGACATTTAGCTTTGGTATTGGGAAATTTTGAAAATAGTCAAACTCCAAAACCAAATGCGAGGAATTTTCTTCTTTGGATTTAGCAATATACATATCACGCAGTTCTTTTCTTTTATTTGCTTTCCTTTTGTGGATTTAAAAAAAAAGGAAACATGGGTCTTTATCATTGACATTTAGCTTGATGTTACAGTCTTAGCAATAATCGCATATGTACATCTGTTTTAGGTTTGCGAACAGAATAGGAAAACTTAGTTTTAAAGTACTGATAATATGTTTTATAAGACATCTTGAGAGTTTCCTGGGCTATTCAAATGTTTTCCTCTTTTTTCTTCAAATGAATCTACCAACAAGATCTTTTTTTGAATAATCCGTATGCGTTTTATTGAAATTTGAAACAAATCCAAAATAAACTTGCGACACACTAAACCAGTGTTTCCTCTTATAGACATACGATAGGCCCAGTGGTTTTTTTGGATTAAGAGATTTCCTTTTACTTTTGGAATCTTTAGCCAGGTCCATACAGCTAGATAACTGGCTATCTTGGAGACTTTTGTTCTGGCAGTTGTAAAAGCAATCAAAAAGCTCTACTTGAAAATCAAAAGGTAGATTTTTGTGGCATTTGTTCTGGCAGCAGTCAGTAACTAAATTGAATGACTTGGAACTAATCTTCTTTCCTGACACAGATACGTATTCTTTACCTTGAACATGCCTTAATTTATTGGTTTCTTGTTTCTTATTTTTCTGTTTATGGATCACTTTCCTTTTCCTCTTTCCATCAGAACTATTAACTTCTTGAACATCTTTGTAATCACTATATTCTTAATTGCGTATCATAGTTCATATCAGAATAAAACTCGATATGATAATATAATAGAATAAAACTTATCAGAATAACAACACCGATACTTTAACGTCACTATAATATATTAATATTATATGACACATGACAAGTGATCGAAACAAATAAAAAGCGATAAATAGCCCTCCTATACAAAACACCTGCAGAAATCGTTTATTAACAATCACGTATCTGAAAAAACATCCTGCACACTAATATTCAAACAGTTCCACCAACCTCATTTTTAAAGATAAATAAATGAAAATTATACCATTGTAAAGGGGAAAACATGGCGGACCTAAATAGCCATTCAGCGTGAAAAGGGCACATAAGCCTATGTGCCCTTCTCACCTCGACCACCTCAGTTATTAGTTTAAGACTTTATATTAAACCATATTAATACGTTTATTAAACCGTAATTAAATTTTATTTATTGAATGATAAATCAGTTGATGTTTGAGTTTATGGGGATTCGCTTATGAAACGAAGAATTTACCATTATTTTATTGTTTGCACTTCTTTAATAAGTTGAAATTTAACCCAGAGTTAACTAAGAAGGTAAAACTTCAGTTTACTTAACCCTTAAGTACCATGGCGGGGTCAAAATTGACCCCCCGCGTTTTTAATGCCAAGTTTCGCTACCGAAACATAGATTGAGCATTGCGCGCTTTCTGCTAATCTTCGACCGGTAGGTGATTTATCGATCTACGAAAATTCCATTAGTTTATCTGTTACTACTGCAGAGTTAGGCACGCATAGGGTCAATTTTGACCCGCTTATGGTATAAGTGTTTCTAGTGCAATTAACGAGTAATTTGAAATGGCGGGGTGTAGTCGCAATAAACGTCCTCTGACACAGAAAGAACTTGAAGAGGAGGGACAAAAAATTATGGACAATGGACTAGATAGCGACAGTGAGATTTTAGACCAGGCTAGTGAACACAGTGATCACGAAACAGACAGTGAAGAGGAATGGGACGATGATGACGAAAAAAATTGGCAAATTAATAATTCCGAAACTGGTAGTGAATATTCGGGTGAAGGAAGTGATATAGCTGACTCAAGGAATGTGTTTTATGGCGAAAATAGGTACAAGTGGTCTAAAACTTCTCCCACCTTTTCTCGTACACGTAAGCATAATTTAATTAGTCATTTACCTGGTGTTATTAGAAAAGCTCGAGCTAGTATGCCAGAGAAACCAGTTGATGCTTGGGAATGTATTATTAGCCACGATATATTGCAAGAAATTCTTGAGAAAACCAATGAACGAATAACTAATATGGCTTCTAAATATAATTTACACAATTTATCGTGTCAATATACCAATCATCTTGACATAATTGAATTAAAGGCCTTCTTAGGCTTATTATATTTAGCTGGGGTATTTAAATCCAATAATGAAGATTTAAGGTCTTTATTTGCTACGAATGGTACTGGCCGTGATATATTTCGAGCAACCATGTCACTAAACCGATTTTATTTTTTGCTTGGAAGCCTTTGTTTTGACGACCCAGCTACTAGACAAGAACGTATTGCGCACGGAGATAAACTGGCAGCTATATCCAATATTTTTAATATGTTTATAATTAATTGCCAATCTAATTATAGCTGTGGTGAATATCTCACAATAGATGAAATGCTTATTGCATTTAGAGGAAGGTGCCAATTCAGGATGTATCTCAAAAATAAGCCAGACAAATACGGTCTGAAAATGCAGTGTTTAGTAGACTCTAAGACACATTATTTGCTAAATGGTTTTATATATACTGGAAAAGATACACGCAGAGCAAATTCAAAAAAGTCATTCATCCCCACTCTAGATGTTTTGACACTTATTCCACCAATTTCTGATACAAATAGAAACATAACAGCAGATAATTGGTTTTCGTCCATTGAGCTCATAAAAGAACTGAGAAGCCATAAAATTTCATATGTTGTTAATGGAAAGCCAGAGATTATAAATTTTTACAACGAGACAAAATGTGGGGTGGATTCATTGGATAGGAAATGTGCATGCTATAAAACTGGCAGAAGAACTCGTAGATGGCCTCAAGTAATATGGTTTCGCATTTTGGACATTGCAGGATTAAATGCTAACGTAATTTTTAATGGAGTTCAGCAAAATCAAATAATGAAAAGAAGATTGTTTCTAACCACTTTAGGTCAAGAACTTATTAAGGCCCATTTATCTCGTAGAGCTCAGCAAACTTGTTTACCATTCGTAGTGCCATTTTTAAAGTTTCCGGACTTCAGGAACCAATGCCTGCCGCAAATCCAGAGCCACAACGACGAAAAAGGAGGGGAAGGTGTAAAATATGTCCATATTGCAAAAACCAAAAGAAAGAAAGCTCATCGTGCGATAAATGTCGAGATTTTATTTGCAAAATCATTCCCGCATACAGACGTTATGCATAAGCTGTGTTGAAAATTAAGGTAAAACCATGCTTGTCATTTTTGAGATACGAAATCTAAATCGATTTTTTTTATTTTAGGTAGGAGCTATGATACCTAGACTTTACCATTGGATATAAAAAAACTGCACATTGTTATTATTTTTCTTATAATTCGAGAAAGTGCATAGCTATGTTAATTTGATTGAATACAAAAGTTTTTTTTTAAATAAAGTTATATCTAATTAACCAAATTCGTTTATTTTTATATAAATGTAAAAGTAGCTGTAAACAAAATAACTTAAAATAAAACAAGTTAAAAAAAGAATATTTTTTGATACAAAAAACAATGGGGGGTCAAATTTGACCTTGCCATGGTACAAATGTTACTATTTTTGGCCATGGTAGTTAAGGGTTAACCTTCCTAATCTGAAGGTAATTTTAAAACACCTAGTACCAGTGTTTTTTTGTATATCTATACAAAGTTATTGTTAAAATGATGTAAAGCTTTTGGATTGTCTGTTTGCACGCATATTCGGCAATCATGCTCTCAAGTGTATCTACATAATCCTGTGTGATACTATAATGTGTTATTATATTTGTTTTTTTTCTGTCTTCGAAAACTGCAGAATGTTGATGTCTGGAAGATAAGAGTATAACACTTCGAATATAATCTGGATCAGATCTGGAACTACCCTTCTTCCTTGGCAGTTTTTTGGAGGATTTTCTTGTTTTTCCAGATACACTTGTAAATTTTTACAATAAGCGGTATCAACATCTGCAAGCCACCAGATCTTGTAACGAAAATATTTTTGCCTACCATAGGGTAAGATTATGGGAGTAGAAAATTGGGGATAGAAATTATTGGGGGCGAAGATAGGGTAATCAAAATAAACGCTACTTGTGCGAACGGCACTCAGGGGTTAACTGGAGAGCTGGGATCGTGGGTAAGTAAGTGACAAGGGGTCGGATTGGGTCAGCTACAAAAAAATGAAACAAAGGGGTTACTTACGTAAATCTCCTGGACAAATAGGCAAATAAAGACAAGAAGGAATACCTCTAGCTATTTAAAATGGGACGCCGCTTCGAGAAAACTTCCTGCTGGAGGAAAGAAAGGTTCTTCCTTCCTAAAAAAAGTAAACATAAAAAAGATTAGGAGATTTTTCTAAAATAAATACGAACAAAATAATTGGACAAATAAAATTAACATTTATTTTTGTCTCAAACAAACAGTTACAAAAATACAGAAGATGGTACAAAACACGCGCCAGAAATATTTCTCATAAATTTGTGTCTTTAGATATCAGTTGCAATTCTAACAACATCTAGTGCACGTGTCTGTAAAACAAATCATTACATCGTGATTTTCTTATTAAAAATTAAGTATTGCGTGTTATTTATTATATTATTTAAGATTAGTAGTGTATTTATTTAATCACTGGAACATAAAAAATACTAATTTTTATACAAAATTTATATTTTTGAATATATATGGCAATCCAAAATATGTACCAACGTGCAGCTAACGTTTTTCATTTGTAGGAATAAATAACGCCCAGTAATAATAGAAGGGAGCTGTTACCTTTCAGGGTAGTATTGATGACAGAGGAAGAATTGTACCGGGAGTTTGAGGAAGTTCCTAGTGACCAAGAATCAGAAATTGATGATAATTCAGGTGAAGACGAGACGTTTGAACCACCTAGTGATGAGTTTCTACTAAATAATGACGATTTGTCTAGTGAAGAAGATGTATTGAGTGATGAGGACATTTAAATAAAAACTTAAGGGTATCCCTTAAGTTTTTATTAAAATTTACGTTCTTTTAATAATTGTTAGAAATTGATATTTTTAACATAAAAAGTACATACAAATACTATAAAATAAAAATTATCTGATGTTCAGAATGTTAATTAGATTAGTGAACTTTTTAAATTTTATTCCTAGATATTTTAATTTGTTTCACTTTCAAAAAAGTAAAGCCGTATTGCAATTAAAAATAGATATTTTTTTGGATTTAACTAAAATAATAAGTCTGTAAGCTTTAATATTCTTCACAAAATTATACTTAAATTATTGTTTTTTACTTAGATTTTTCCAAGCAAGGTAACGGCGCCTGTGCATAGATTTCGCAAAACATGATTTTCCGCCACAAGTGAAACCTCTGCGCTGAGGTTCCGTCAGTTTTCCAGCAACGGCTAGAGCACAATCCTGTTCGATTTTCCTCCGGAATTTTCGAAAGAAAGTCGCCGCGTACTTTTGAAAAGTTTTCCGAAAACTTAAAAGTGTTTTGGTGACAACTCTGTTAATATTGGACGAGCCAGCAATTGGAAACATAAAAGGTAACTAACGTATTATTACTTTTTTTCGATGAATTCGTAATTCATAAAGAGCCGGTAAGGTAACTCTACTAAGATTTTTATTGTATAAACCAAATTTATTGGTTTTATTCTAGGCTGTCTAATACAGAACGGAGGATTTTTTACTTAATGGAAATCTATTGTTAATACCATATTAATAAGTTACTGTGTTTTTTTTTTCAACTTGTCGATGTATCTACTTATTCTTAACATATTTTAGAACGTTGTAACGTTATCACATATTTAGAACTAGCTATATTTAACAACTAATGGAAAAGCTTCAGCATGGTGACACATGTTGTGTACAAAGGTCAATTCGTGCAAGTTGGCGAAAATAAATAAAACATACCTAATTACTAGCGGCAATGGAGAAAGGGAATGAAAGTAACATTCAACAATAGAGAAAGAGCTCTGTCAAAAAATGAAAGCTGTTTAATATGCTAACACAAATTTTTATTTAATAAATATTTTCTAGTTCTAAATTGGAAATGTTTAGGAATGGTAATCTTGATACTTTATATTTTGCTACTTTACTCTTTTAATCTATGATATCTAGGGTACTATTATCATTTTGAAAACGACTTTACCTACTTACTTTATTTATATATTTCTGACTGCCTATTTTTACTTACTCACTTAACAGGTTGACTGCCAAGCTGATTTAGTATTATTTGCCATTATGTATCTGTGAGCCATATTGGTATATATACACAGTATTTATACACAGCATTATTTGCGAACGGCAAAGTGTGTACCTATATCGTAGATAGACCTTTATTTAAATAGAAAAAATATACATACAATATAAAGAAAGTACACTATAAATTTTTGATATACTGTTTAAGTAACAATGTGAAATTATTGAGACTAGTACATTTTTTACCGATGTAGGTAACTAATTAAATTTCAGAAAGCTTTTAAAAAAGAGCGAATTCATCGTACTTTTATACATAGTTGTCATCTAAACCTCGGGTATAATGGAATGAATACTTTTGTTGAAAAAAATAAATTCTTGGAAATATTCAGGTGATAAGCCATTTACTATTTTGAAGACCAAAACCATGGTAAAATAAAACAGTCTATTTTCAACAAAGAACCAATTTAGAGTATTTAACATCGTCCCAATTGGGGTGCGGCAATTTGTTTTAAGAATTATTCTCATTCCACGGTTCTGTAATTTTTGTAGCATGTTAAGTTTGTTAAGGTTAAATAAATATAAGATTAATGAGCAATACTCAAAATGAGGTTGACTAATTGTTTTATATACTGTTATTTTTGACTCCATTGACAATTTTTGAGATATTTTACTCAAAAAATAGTTTTTTGATATTTTTTTATGAACGTACTCGTAGTGACTCTAAAAATTCAGAATATTGTCAAGTTGGTATACCAAATATTAAACTGTTGTGACAATTTTAATTTTTTTATTATTATTATTTAAATTTATGATTTCAGAATCAAGCAAGCTATATTTATGTTTGGTTGTGAAAACCATTTCCTTTGTTTTTTTACATTCAACTTCAGTTTATTTATTTTTAAATATTTATTAACCATATCTAAAATAATTTCATGTTTTGAATAGCTACATCAAAATTTTCATCACTACAACAGATTAGGGTATCATTGGCAAAAAGATTAATAAATTAATAAATTACAAAAATATCGATATCGTTAATGTACAGAATCAATAAAAGAGGGCCTAGTACACTACCTTGAGGAATCCCTGTATTACTATCCATTTTAGATGACTTTGGTCTTTAAATCAAACTTTCTGTTTGCGATCTTGTAAATAATTTTCTAACCACGCAATTACTATACCTCCTATACTATTTATATACTGTTTAAGTTTAGAAATCATTATTGTCGTGTTAATGGTCTCAAAATCTTCTTTTTAAATCAAGAAATACACTAACTACGTACTTATTTTTATCTATATTACTCTTTATGTGACATAATGTAACTTGTAACGCTGATTCAGAAGAGAATTGTTTTCGAAAACCTGATTGATTATTAATTAAAATTTTGTTTTTTGTTTGAGGTAAAGTGTTGATTGGTCGAAATTCTTCAGCTTTGATAGTGTTAAATATTTTTTGAATAGGGGTTATAGTACTTATTTTTAATACATCAGGAATTCTACCCGTAGTAAGAGATGTATTAATTAAATTTAACATAACGTACCAATGGTTTCAAAAACTTCCTTTACCATTCTGCAATTTAACGTTTTATGTAGTGAGTATTTATTATCTAACTTGCCAACAATTTTTCGCAAATCCTGGATAGAGAGCTCTTCAAATTTTTTAAAATTTAAATATAGATTACTATTAACATTAGACCATGTTTCAGAATTATCAATACTTTGAACAATACTTACAATGCTTTCAACAAAATACTCATTAAAACTGCTAGCTATTTCGACGCTGTTTGTTAACCGTTTTAGGTCAGTAATAGTTTTAAAGATTACAGTGTCTGGCATTTTTTGACTATTATTAATGATTAATTTTTTAAAAGTTTTCCACATTTGTTTTGGATTGTTTCTATGCCTGTCTATTTTGTTAAAATAGAACCGCTCTTTTTTTAGCCTTAACATATTAACTACCTCTTTTCTATGTCTCTTAAAAACCTGCCATTTATGTTGTTTTTTAATGACGTCAGTACATTTTTTAAAATCTTTATAAGCCCTATCATGTTGTTTAATTTGCTTAAACACCTCATAATCAAACCAATTTAATTTTGATTGAAACTGGCATGTTACAGTTGGTAATATGCTATTGATTACATTTTCACAATTTTGCAAAATTTCCTGGTAAATGATATTTACATCAACAGAATCTAAAATAAAGTGACACATGATAAGATTAGTTTTGATTTTATCTAAGTTTTGGTTTAATAAATTTCTAAACTTGGATATATTACCATGAGATATATTATAAAAATAATTATTGGAGATATTTAGTCATCTCCCATCTACCAAAGTTTTACTAGTGTCAGTAATACGGGTAGGATCACTGATGTATCGTTTTATTCCCCAAGCCGAAAACAATTTTAAAAATTTTTCACCATGGAAATTACTAGCCAACCAATCAATAATAAAATCACCAACTAACACACAACGGTAGTTTGTAGTAAATGATGCATCACATATTTCTTCCAAATCTTCAATAAATTTAGAATCAGAACTGGATGGTGAATGGTATATTATTCAAGTCTATGCACCAACAGCAGATAAAGATGACAATGAAATAGAATAATTCTACAAGAATTTAGAAGAAATGCTTAAAACAATAAAAAAGCAACACATTAACATAATAATGGACGATCTTAATGCCAAGGTGGGTCAAGGTAAGGTAGGAGAACAAGTAGGAAACTATGGACTCGGAAACAGAAATGACAAAGGAGATCGATTAATTCAATTTTGCCAAAGCAAAGACTTCATAATAACAAACACCTTTTTCAAATTACCTCCTCGACGGTTATATACATGGACATCTCCACAACATACCAAAGAAAAAATAGTGAGAAATCAAATAGACTACATTATGATAGCAAGGAGGTATCGTAATGCTGTTAAATGTACTAAGACGTACCCAGGAGCTGATATAGACTCGGATCATAATCCGTTAGTTACTGTGATAAAGGCAAGACCAAAAAAGATTAGAAGACCACACAGAAAGGCCCTAGATTTAAATAAACTTAGAAACAAAAATATAATACAAGAAACAAGAGAATAAATAAATGAAAAAGTCCGTTCAGTGCAGCAACGAATTAACAATACAACCAACGTTAACCAAAAATTAAAGTACATAAATACAGCTATACAAACAGCAGGAAAGAAATATCTTAAACAGCAACAAAGAATAAGGGGTGGATGACACAAGATATACTAGACTTGATGGAACAAAGAAGAAAGATGAAAAATTATCTAGACAAATACAAAGAAATAAACAAAAACATAAAAAAGAGAATAAAAGAAGCCAAAGAGGAGTGGATTAAAGAACAGTGTGAAGAAATGGAAACCTGTAAGACAAAGTACGATGCGTTCATATGCACAAAAAAGTGAAAGAGTTAACAGGAATCATAAAGAAATGCCAAATAGGTAAACTTAGAGACAAAGATGGAAATCTTATTGTAGATCTAGAGAATAAAATAAAAAGATGGATAGAATACCTGAATGAATTATTTGAACGACGACAGAAACAACTTAACTCAGATAATAAATGCAACTGAGCCAGACATATTGAAAGAAGAAGTAGAACACGCAATAAGAAACGCTAAAAATGGAAAAGCAAATGGACCTGATGAAATTCCTACAGAACTGTTGAAGCTTTTGAATGATAAATCCGTAACCATAATATTACATCTATTCATTACAATATACAGTACTGGTATAATACCTCAAGAATGGTTGCTATCTACGTTTGTCACCATACCGAAGAAAACTAAGGCAATGCAATATTTGTATCATCAAACAATCTCCTTAATGAGTCATCTGCTTAAAATATTTCTTAGAGTCATCCACGACTGAATCTATCAAAAGTTAGATATAGATATTAACGATACACAGATGGGATTCAAAAAAGGATTAGGTACAAGAGAAGCTCTCTTTGCCTTAAACGTCCTAACACAGAGATGTCTAGATGTTAACCAAGAGGTACACGCCTGCTTTATAGACTTTCAAAAAACCTTTGACAAAGTACGCCACAATATACTTAAATAAATCCTGGAGGGTAAGAACATCGACACCAGAGACATACAAATAATATTAAATCTGTACTGGAAACAGCGAGCTAATATAAAAATAGAAGACCAAACATCGGACAAAATATAAATACGTAGAGGAGTACGACAGAGTTGTATATTGTCACCGCTCTTGTTTAATATCTACAGCGAACAACCGAAGGGATAATAGTCAATGGAGAAGTTATCAATAACATTCGATATGCTGACGATACTGTGATAATGGCAAGAACAGCGGAAGATCTACAACATCTAGTTGAAAGTATAAATGAGATATGTAATAACTACGGCATAAGGATAAACGTCAAAAAAATCAAATATATGACCTTCAGTAAGAATCCAATACATGACACTAGTATCGCAATAAACGGTACCCAACTCGAAAAAGTAAACGAATACAAATACTTGGGAACCTTCATTAATGAAACAGGTGACCAAAATCACGAGATAAAAAGACGTATTGAGATTGCCAGGTCTACCTTTATAAAAATGAAAAAGTTGTTTTGTAATTGTGATATTATTATTCAGCTACGAACTAGAATGTTAAAATGCTATGTATTCAGTACTTTGCTTTACGGTGTTGAGGCATGAACTCTTAAACAGAAGAATGTTCAAATTCTTGAAAGCTTTGAGATGTGGTGCTACCGCCGTATACTAAAAATAAGTTGGGTGGATAAAATTACAAATGAAGAGGTAATACGCAGAATAAATATTGATCCAGAAGTTATACTTATTATAAAAAAGATAAAACTTGAATACTTTGGCCACCTGATGAGAGGACAAAAGTACACATTCCTATAAAATATAATGCAAGGAGAAATCCAGGCCGTAGAAGAATGTCCTGGATGAGAAATTTAAGAGAGTGGTTTGGCTGTACCACTAACGAATTATTTAAAACAGCAGTAAATAAAATTAGAATCGCCCTAATGATATCCAATCTCCGATAGGAGAGGCACTCAAAGAAGAAGAACCTTTTTTTGTTTTTTGAAAGTTGTATTACCACACGCTGTTCGTTAGAAATTTTATGCGTTCTATATTTTACTTATGTGGAATACATAAATTAGCGTATTATGATAGAATTTAAACCATCTTTTAAAAAATTTATTGTTTTATTTTCAACAACGTCCGGATAACTCGGTAGAAAATTCAATAATTTAGACAAACATTCCTCAATAACATTGCACTACATTTTTCGTGCTAATATTTAGTAAATTTCGAAATAAACGAAAATTTCGAAATTGTTATCCACAAAATTATGTTCACTGCCAATAAGCGTGATTTTGGAAGTATTTAAACTATTTGAATAGCGTTCTAGCAAGGCCTGTCGAGAATTTGTAATATTTTTATAAATTTTTCCTTTAAAAATTGTATATTCTCCATTTATCAAGTTTTCTAAACAGAAAATATATCCCGCTTTTGTTCAAAATATTTAGATATTTTTCAGATATGTTTATCACCAGCAAATATTTTTATCTTTATCGTTTGACATGAGTTTTTACTTTGATTTTTGTAGCAAAAACTGATTTCTTTAAGTAATTTCTATACGGTATTTCTGTAAGTAAAGAAAATTATCAGCTCTATCATGTTTAATATTTTTTTCTAAATAGAAATATATATGTTTAAATACAAATAATAAACTTTTCGATTCTATGAAAGTAATTATCTATCATTTCTTTTTGGATCAGCAATATTTGTTTTATTTAAAAATTTGTATAGGTATAATCCTTTCAATAACACCTATTATACCGGAGAATAAAGTTACTATATATCTAATAGCTGTTAAAGGCTATTCATAATAAATAAGTAAGTCTTGATGATTTGGAAAATAGTTTTATTCGGACATTACGCGCCTTTTTAAGTTTGGCTAAATCAACATGAAAATGTGATACCATTTTAACACCTTCTCGTGCCCAATGATTATCTCAGCTATTTATTCACCTCTTAGACCTAATATCCTAGTTGAAGAATACAAAAACCTCTTTCAAACCATTGGCTTGCACTTCTTAGTAGCATGCGATAGTAAATCCAAAACTACTCTATGTGGATCAGGACTAACTACAATGAAAGGTAGAAACCTACATCGATCATTACAGAAAAACAATTCATTCTTTTAATTTACAGGACAACCAATATACTGGCCAGCAAATAACAACAAAATTCCGGATCTTCTAGATTTTGCGATATTTAAAGGTTTATACATTTACGATATCATTAAATACAACTATAATATACAATCAACAGTCATTAAGCCTATCTAACAAAAAAACAAACTGGGAACAATTTGAAAACAACGCTAACTAAAATATAACTTTGGATGACCGAATAAAAGAATCTGATCAGCTGAAATTTGTACTACAAAAGCTAACGGCTACAATAAAAAACGCTGCTTGGGAATCTACTCCTATAAGTAAAATCCTGAATCAACTGGAAAATCCTAAAGACAAGAATGTGCCATTACATATTAAACAAATTATTAACAAAAAAACGAGAGCGCGTGCAAAATGGCAAAGGTTCCGAAATCCACTCGAAAAGACACAGCTAAATAGACCAACATACCAGCTAACGTCAGCGCTAAATCACGCTCGTAATGACACTTTCAATTTTTGTATTAACAATCTCTCTCCAGATTCAATAAATCCAGATAAAAAGTTCAAAAAACCGACCGTACCAATTCCTCCAATAGAAAACCTGATAGAAGTTGGGCGCAGACTGACCATGAAAAAGCTAATGTATTTGCAGAATATTTAGAAAATATATTTACTCCAAATTTAGGTCAAAACATAAATGATGATGTAGTTAGCGAATATCTAGATTCATTCTATCAACTATTACCTACAATAAGAGCATTCTCTCCATTTAGGGTTCGCAGAATAATAATGAGTACCAACTCTCACAAAACCCTAGATACGATTTATTCAATGAGAGAATCCTAAAACATCTGGCCAGGAAAGCAGTTTTCATGCTTACTATTATCTGCAATAGAATGCTGCAGTTAAGTCATTTTCCAATCCAGTGCAAATATGCTCATATTATAATGATTAAAAACCCAGGTAAATTGCCTACAGAATATTTTTCCTATCGTTCGATAAGCTTATTACCCTTGATGTACAACATATTTGAAAGACACCTGCTAAATAGAATAAGCAAAACTGTACACTCGAGAACATAATACCCGCACATCAGTTTGGTTTCCGTCAAAAATTTTCAACAATCCAACAATGTCATAGAATAGTAAATAAAATCAAAAAAAGCCTGGAAAAAAAGATTATGTGTGTCTTCAGTATTTCTCGATATTCAGCAGGCTTTTGAAGACTGACACAACGGTTTGCTATATAAATTAAAATCTTTCATGTTCAGCGATATGTACCTTATCCTAAAGTCCCATATTAACGAACGTTCGTTCTTAGTAAAAATCAATAATGATTTCTCAACCTATCATTCAATTCAATCCGGAGTGCCTCAGGGAAGTGTCCTCTGTCATTGGAGAACAAAATACTGCTTTACAAAGTCATACTAAAAAAAATACACTTACGGCGTAAAACTCTGGGGCTGTAGCAAGCCTCCAAACACAAAAATTTTGCAGACCTTTAAATCAAAAACATTGCGTATGATAGCTAAAGTATGTGAGCAATACAACCGTCCACAATGACCTAGGAGCACAACAGTAAAAGATGTTACTTCACGACAACAAGGCTAAAATTCTTAATTCAACTCACCACAGCCAAATTATTAGTAAATTATATCAGCCACCAATCGAGGAATGAAGACTAAAGAACACTTGGACAGAAGACCTGGTTACATAGGTGAAACCTCAGTTTTTTCAGTTCGTTTAAGCAGGTTGCAATTAATTTAAAATTTTTAAAAAATTCACCCGACTAATTAAGGCTTTTACAAAACTTGTTTATTATTTATAGATCCGTAGGTTGTAACGTTATAAACGTCACATCTCTATTAATTTATATTTAAATAATTATTTCATTTTATTAATCTATTAATTTCTTTATTCTGAGTTTAATTTTTACTATTTTTTATTTTAAAAGTAGTTGGCGCCCTCTGTTTTTCTTTTCTTTCTTTGTCTTTATTTTCTCTCTCTTTCTGTCCCGTAGAATAAATAGTCACCCTCCCTCTTTTTGTCCGGCAGACTATTCTGTTCCGTGTTGACAGACAAGCTAGTTTCATGATATCTATAGCAACATCCTATGACATCTGTGCTAACTTCATTTAGTCTCCCACTTTCTGTCAAAACAACTTTTCTAAGGTGGTGAGATTATTTTTTGCCTCTTTTTGAAATTTATAAAAGAAGGCAAAAATTATTATTAGACTTATAAGACTTATTTTTATGGTCTACAAATTCTCTTGGGTTTATTGACATATCAACAACTTTATTGGATTATTTGGATTTATTGACCAGATCGAATTTATTTATTGGCCATACTGGATTTTACTATAACTATACTACACAACAGTCAGGACATACAGCCACATGTGACTGCAGCTCTCCAGAAGCCACAACTTCCAATTGGAGGACCTAACAGCTAGAACACAGAAGCAGCCCATCGAAGCAATAAGTAGCACTTATTAACTGTTAAGCTTTGGCAGGGTTAATTATTGTTTTTTATTCTTTTAAATAAATATGTTTCGTTAAAATTTGTCTTATTTGCTATCAACTGAGAACTCAGGTTCAATCCCTAGTTTAAGACAAGATGAACTCACCCTTGAGATACTGAGCTAGGCAAGGTATAGACGATAAGCTCCCATAGTTGATTGAGATATTATATTTACAATAGTACTTTAATTCTCTTTGGTAGTCTTATCGTTACAAGGTTGATAATCCAAAATACCCTAACTTAATAACCCTTAACATAATAATACATGTGGTTTTTTTCAAACTTGTTTTTGGTGGTAGCTACAGGTTCAATTTTTTTTATTTTCAAATTTGTTTCGTATGGTGCGTCGTCTTAGAAAACCCTAAAAACCTATTTTTTTAGGTTTTGGTGGATTTTCTTAATTTATAGAATTCAAAATTAATTAAATCAAGATCTTTTAGCGACCTCGCGCATACAACAAACATGAAAGAGAATTATATAAATTTGGAGGTATTACTTGAGCAAATAAAATATTATCAATACTTTTGGAGTATATGTGCTGATCTGAAAGTCTTAGCTATAGTTACTGGCTTATAGGGTAGATATACTAAGTTGTGTTTTTTTTGTATAAATGGGAAAGTGATGCAAGAGACTGCACATTACAAAAAAAATATTTGGCCAAAAACAAAAATGTTTAACAACTGGAGCTAAAAATCTATCTTAAAAACCTCTAGTACCAGTAGACTAGAAATTTTCCTGCCAACACTTTACATAATGTTGGTATTCATAAAAAACTTTTTAAAGGCTATGAGCAAAAATTAATAAAGGATTTCAATACTTTAAAACTCAAATTTTTCGAATCAGTGACGCAAAGTGGAAAGAGGAAGTTTTTGTTGCTCCACAAATACGAGAGTTTATGACATAGTATTTGATTTATAATTTGATATTAAACAGAGCAGAAAAAAGCGCTTGTGCAGCTCTCATAGAAGTGTGTTATAATATCCTTAGCAATACAAAAGTTGACAACTACCGAGAAACCATTCAAGAACTTCTTTGTGTTAAAGATATAGAATGGGTAAAGATATAGGATGAAACATGTCACTTAAGATCCTTTTTATAGATTCACACATAATTTTTTTCCTGAAACTCTGGATGCCGTATGGGATGAGCATGATAAAAGGTTTCACCAGGATTTCTTGCACATTGGAAAAGGCTACACTGAGAAATGATCAGCAACAATGTTGTTGATCAATTGTCTGTTGTCTGTTGGTCTATTTATTGAGAAAATCCCATTTAAAGCAATGAATAGCAAGAAAACTACAAAATAACTTGATTTATCATCATAATGAGATAGATTTTGTGAAACTTGAGGTTTTTTTGTGAGGTGTGCCTAAAAAACTAATCTTTTTTACTGTAAAATTAAAGGTAGTACTTTACAAGTTTTTTTATAGTTGTTTATAATATCGATTTTTAATTAAATAAAGAGTCTACGCAAAGTATATGTATTGTATTTATTCTTATAGTAAACTTCGTATTTAAAGCACCAAACATAACGTCATTATGCTTGAAAACAAAAAGAAGAAACATGTTTTTAGCAGACCAGTAATTAGTAAATTAAGTCCAAAAACAACTTCAAATATATATAAAAAGGTTTATAAATGCTTTATAAAAGTTTATCCAAATAAACAAAGTAGTACATATCTAAATCTTATTAGTTTCCATTATATTTGTACAGTATTGCTTTATAGCTTGACGACCATCCTTGCCTGCTGTTGGAAAATTTACATTTGTAATGAACTAGCAATTGCAGGCAATTAGACTGTAGTAATTTTTTGTGTGTCAACTAACGTTTGCAAAATAAAAGCATTAACAGATATTGGTGGCTCACTCCTAGTGCAAAGAATATCATAAAACCAGTGTGAAACAGTATGAAAGCCTGCAAAAATTAATGCTAAATAAATGGTGGGCATTTTTGCTTTTAATTCTTAGAGCGTTATTTATAACTGTGTAAAGGTATTTAACATAGTTAAGCTCACGCTACTGTCCATTTATAAAGGGTTTAGAAGAGTTGTTTACTATCCTTAATAAAATATAACCACACGTTCATTTTAAAGTATTTTTATATTATTGTTTCGACTTACTGGAGTATGTCTTTACCTTATTCTATAAAGGACATGACTTCAAATCGGATACGAAATATATATAGCAACAACATCGACAAAAAAGGAGAAAAAAGAATTCTTTAAACTATAGAGGAATAAGTATCATAAATTCACTCTTAAGAAAACTATAACTCAATTAGAATCCTCCAAATTATCATTGTTAGAGAGTACAGTTTTAATGAAAAATTTGAGTCATTGTGTCAAAACGTTAAAGGTACTATTGGAAAGAAAATTTTTCAAACATTTAAAGTAACCATGGAAAAAAATAGTGGTTACCAGGTTCTTTCTGAAGTGGTTCAAGTACTAGCTGGAGCATTTTCCGAACCACTTAATTTAGAACCATCTATTATAGTGAATTTGAGAAATACCCCAGTCACATCAGTTAATGTCGAAAAAAGTTTTTTTATTTACAAATATATGTATTCAGATAGAAGCCATAAGTTTTTATTAGAAATTTTTTAACATCATTTGATAATCTATTGTTACCACAATTCAAAATAATATTTATATGTTAAAATAATTGTATATGTTATGTATTTATAATATTGTAAGTATTTTTGTAAATAAAAAAATATTGTAAATATTTTTTATTACATGCATATTTTCTAGATACATATGCATATTTTGCATAAAATACTGCATATTTATGAGCATATTTCATACTTTTTTATTTGCATATTTGCCTACTTCTAGTTATTACCATCGTTACTTAGTTTTATTAAGAATATTATATGTAGATGTTCCTTACTTTTAAAGTATTTTTACCGTACTGTAAAAATATGTACCTAAGTTAAGTAAGTTAATTAAACCGGTCAGATAGCCAAGCGGGCTGGGGGGCCGGCTTCTCATTCGCTTCACTGCGAGTGGCTCAGTCCCCAGCTTGGTGTACAGAAAAACAAAAAGTCTAACGCAGCAGTTTAAAATTCTATATGAATCTGCGGCTTAGACTAGAATATGCTGGTGTCTGATCGGCCTATGGTTGAACAGTACGGCAAGAGATAAGGGCTTGCGGCTCGGTGATACTCCTATAATACCGGGTATATATATATATATATATATATATATATATATATATATATATATATATATAAGTTAAGTAAATTAAATAAAAAACCATCGCTAGCAGAATTTTGAGACAAAATTTTTTCGAAGTCAAAGCCTTTGTAGATCATGTAATGGGTCCAGACACATTGCGTAAATTTTTGGTTGGCAAGTCCTTGTCAACCAAAGTTAAAGTATTCTAAATATTGTACCAGCACGACAGTTGCATATCCTAACGCAATTCTTCCACTCCGTAAATAAAATCAATAAAAAAATCAAAAGAATTGAGTGCTCTTGCTTTGCTATACAGGCTTATAGAAAAGTAGTTTTACTGCCAATATAACTTTACAAAATCTGCAATTAAATAGTCATTTTTATTACCATCTGTTTACTCGTCAAGCTTAATCTAAAACAATTTGTCACGCAACTTTCCAAAAAGCTGATGAAACTTTGGCTGTATCACCAATTTACCAATTCGGCGGGCAACAGTGTCATTTAAAAGAGGGATGGATTGAATTTGTTTGCAAAGTTATAACTATCAAAATAAGGTCTTCACCAATAGTGTACACTTTTTTTTATATATAATTATGTTTTTTTTTAGAAATATTATACTTCTTCTTTAAGTGCCCGTGTCCGTATTAAGACGTGTGCAGTCATCATGTTTTTAATTTCCTAAAGCCTTTTTCTATTAGCTGCTGCGCCAAATAATTCTTTTACTATGGAACCACACCATTATCTAATATTACGAAGCCTTGAAAGTTTTTTCGACCAATTTATCTCTTTCCCTTTACTTTATAATGTCGATGGTATTCAGGTTCTTTAATTATACGACTTAATTTTTCTGTTTTTTTCCACTTTCTGATCTTAATGAACAGACGTTCTAAAGTCATTATTATTATTTTAAAAACATCTTCATTGGAAGTGGGCGACACTCACGATATTTTTAGGATTGTCGCAAGCACCACAATTCGAATGCTTTTAATTTGTTTAGAATTCTGGTTTTTAATGTCCATGTCTCACATCTAATATTACATGATACTAGAAGCAAGTAAAGCTTTTTCGTTCACGGACAGTTCAAGTTTTTTTGGAAATTGCTTTTGTTGTTCATATGACTTTGGTTTTAACTCAGACTACTCGCTCATTCTTAGGTTTCTTAAGCAGCAATTAGTGTATTGCTGCTCATTAAGTAAAGCTGTAAAGTAGATTTGATAGAAATTTAAACGTAATTGATTTTTTTTATTCTACACTAATAAATTTGGAATCCTATTCACTCACTTTTAACTGTAATAAAAAGAAAATATGATTAATATGATATATGGCTTTTACTGTCTACATAAACGTTGTTAGATTTGGTTTAAGTAACTTTTCCAGCTCTAAACAAAAAGCTAAAAGCTAAGTTTATTTTAACTTGTATGGTTTTTTATCATATATGACATATATAACTTGAAAGCCGTTAAAGTAACTGGACGTGCGAAGAAAGTGTACATCTGAAATGATAGATGGTATTTCTTACAAACATTAATGGAATTTGTTTGATATAAATGGTAGTGGGGAGCTCTGACTACAAATTTAGTTCTATTTATAGAATTCTTAAATCAATGACATTTGCTATATATAATATATAGTCTGGTCTCTTTTTAATAGTTTTGCACAGTTCGAAAATATATTTAAAGAAAAAAACTTAGAGGTCGCTGATTAAATGAATTTAGCAATAATAATGAAGAAAAAATACAATATTTTGACTGTAAATAAATTAGCGAAAAATAGCAACTATCAATTGTGAATAAGTTACGTTAATTAACTAGCTTACTCATTATTGTTGTCTGTACAAAGAATGTAGACTTACCTTTTGGTATATTGATGTATTCATAGAGTGGAGTAGCGTTGGTACACCCTCACGACGCCCGGGAACGCCGAGGCTTGATAGCACGAGAACTAATAAAACTGGGTGCGTTTCGTTTGCTGCCTAGTGATGGTGTCGAAGTGTTGAGACTTAAGACGGTCAGAAAGAACCCTCTAACCGTTGGGTGGTTTATGGACAAGTGCATCTCATAAATTAACCCTACTGTAGGGCGCTTCTGAATAGCGACAATCCAATTCCATGGTAACAGTTATATGATACTTTACATGTTTTGTGTATATTGGCCACACAAAATAACAAAAGAAGTCAAATTCTCGGTACTTAAAACATAATAAATGAGATAGCCAGTTTAACAATTTTACGAGATTTTATGAAATAACCGGAAACAATATAATTATTTTAAAGCAAATAAGTTAGAATATGCCATTGAATTAGATCACATTATAATACAGTAAAAGAATCATATTGAATGTAAAATTTGAAAATAAATACCACATACTTTCCCAAACAGTAATATTACGTAATTTTATTTATGAAATAAGTTAAATTGGTTTAAAGCTTTCTAATAAACAATAATTTTGTTTTTTTTTATGGTGCCTAAATATACAATTATGACAGTTATCCGACGCGTGAATAATTGCCATGCGCGTAATATGGAAGGGCGAAAAAAAAGCGGTTAATTCCGCACACTTTCAAGTATTAACCTGTCGATTTGTTTATCTTTGTTGCGAAAGATTAACGCACGGTACGTTGTAGACACTTACAATCAAATGGTCAGCTCGTTGGAATCATCGATACACGCGGGATAAAGACATCCTCTACTTTGTATTTTTTCTTTTTGATCGGTCTCTCAATTATTTTATCCATTAGCGTTTTTACAGTAAGTCTCATTAGATTACACAGTCAAGGTTGATTAATATTACGTAGCAGAGTGACAACTGATTCTACAATTAATTTAAAATTGTGTAGTGGGAGTCTAGGCAATTCCAATAAATTTAAAAACTCTGTTTTGACTACGTTATCCTAATTTAAATCTGTGTTAACTAATTTAAACTAAAAATGCTTTCCGGAAAAAAACTTCTGACTGGTATATTTAGATCAATAATACACAATAATACACAATAAATAAAATCAGTAATGTTTTGTATGCTCATCTCTGTTCACCTATCTCTGTTGTTGATTCAATTGTAGAAAATTTGTACGAACTAGATTGGCAAATGCTTCAGCATCGAACTGTTGATCTCTGTATTACTATTGTTCTCTTTGATAAAGTCACAAAGAAACTAATTAACATATTTGTTTGTTGTCAAATAGTAATATTGCGCTAACAAATTTTTTTAGGAATATAAAGGGGTTAACAACAAATTTACACTAAAAGAAAAAATGCAGCGTCAAAATAAATTTATTCAAAGAAATTACAAAAAGGATTTGAAAGAGGGTCACTGTACATGTTTAAATTGATGCTCATCTTGATCAATTCATTTAATGCAACATTTCGCATTGTAGAAGTTCGGCAAAGCATGTAGAGCTATCCGCGAAGATTATAAATTCTTCTTTAAGGGCAGTTTGGAGGTCAGAAAGGGTGCGGGATCCTTTTGCAAAAACGAGGTTCTTGAGAAGATTCGACAGGAAGAAATTACAGGGTGCCAGGTCATATGACCGTGCGGGTTACTCAACGATTCCTCGTCTGCTTATCCATTCTCCAAAATAAACATTCAGGTACTCCCACACACATGCCGTGTAGTGCGGCATAGCTCCATCCTGCATGAAATACCGGATGATCGCTAGTGTTGGATCGTTGCCCATTTGCCCACGTAAATATTCAAATATTTCCAGATATGTAACTTTGGCCCGTCATGTTACCTTAAAAAAAGTACAGACCCACGAGACCTCCCACATGCAGCCTACCCACACACACACTTCAGGCAGGTTTAATTTATTTTCAATGAAGACGAGATGATTCTGGTCGTTATAGTATACACAGTTATTGTTGATTTGACATCACACACCGATTGACCGCACCGTTTAGTTTGAAGGTTGCTTCATTCCACAAAACCACAAAATGGAACGCTGGAACTGCGGATGACTCTGATTGTATCGAAATCATCTTCGTGAAGTACGTGGAGGAGATGCGGACGGTAAACTCGATAGTGCAAGTGCATGCGTTTCAGTATTCGTCGTAAAAACGATCGGATATTTAAAGTTCACCCAATAGCCGCACTACAGATTGGTTCGGCTGCTCAACAAACGCCTGCGCAACTGTTTACATATTTTTGTTAGTTGTTATAGATACTGGTCGTCCAGAAGGCGGCGTGTCGGCAACAGAGCCCGTTTTTAAGAATTTCTGGTACAGCTTTCACACTGTTAAACGATTTGGTGGCGGCGAGTTCAGAAATTGTTGTTTAAATTAGGTAAACCTAGTTTAGTAATACTCACTTGTACGAAAGTTCGACGTAAGAAAAAAAACTTTTTCTTGGAGCGTGAAGTTGTATTGGCTATTTATTCTAAAAACGCATTTACTCAACGACCACGTGCTATCGACGCAACTGTCTGAACCATGAACATGCTTAGTTTTAATATTTTTTGACAGTGTTGCCAGACTTATGAGCATTGCGGGACTTATGCCACAACACGATGAAAAAGCTGGAGAACCGAAGGTTCTAATCACATTTTTGTCTTTTAGATCGACATAACTCTGATTATAAGATAATGGTTCATGGTAGAGTTCATTATGGTTTATATAGAGTTTAACTTAAAGGTATTGATATCAGCTATTTAATCTAAAAACTTTTATAAGTGTAGCGCGTCTCTAAATAAAAATGTAACTCAATAAATGGAGAAAACAGGTAAAAAATCGGTTTTTTAAATTTTAAACTGCCTTGTACTAATTTAAAAATGCTAAAAAATTATTAAACATAATTTTTGTCATCATATATCATATATATTTTTTTCCAACCCATCCAAATTTTGTTCAAATATTTTTATAGAGCACAGAAAAACCTTTATTAAAAAAAAATCTATTTTAGTGAAAAATTAAGCGAGTTATGGCAAAAAAGGATTTTTGACATTTTACGGAACTTTCAGGTTATGTGTTAATATCTTGTACAAAAATTTGGTGAATTTTCTTCTTTTGTGATGTCAAAAAATACACAAAATTTGGAGCCAGGCTTCCCCTGGGGCAATTTTGACATTATTATTCGGCTATGCTTCACAATTAAAAAATTAAGGGTCATTCACCGGGATAAAAAATATCCTATCACTTAACTTGGACCAAACGATACACTTTTACAAAATTTAATTGAAATCGATCAGTTGTTTCGGATATTAGGGTAAACAAATATCGTGACACAAAATTTTTATATATAAACATAGACACAAAATTTGACTGTATACAAAGTTTTATAATATTATAATTTTATAATATATATAATAATAATTACGGTAGAATTAATCTACCTAAAAGTAACACACCATCTGATAATGCAAGTGACATCCTTAAATATATTTATTAAATATCACATTTTTTTAATAATGTTAAAATGTCGGTTTGTCAAAAAATATGATAAAATATAACTTTAACATAAAATTTGGCTACTGAACACCAACCCACCAAGAGGAGTTGTCAAACAACCACTTTCTCATCGTTCGCTGCCACGTTCTTTGTCCATGATTCCCAGTAAATCAGTACCCACGTCAATCGAAAACAGCCTATCCCCTCTAATATCTTTAACGTCTAGATTCTGTGGTATTACATTCCTGCAGTAGTATAATATGAAGGTACTTCTTATACAGGGTTAAATTAAAACACTATCCTTGTCTCTCTTATTAGAAGAATATATATATTGTTGTGATCTGCTTTATGATGTTTTATTATTAATTAACACTAATTTAATTAATCCAATTATTTAATTAATTAATTCACTAATTTATGCAGAGTCATACAAATCAATTACTATTAAAAATTCTCAGGGTGCCTTTTTAATTTTACTTTAATCAGTTTACTTTATATATCTCTTCTAGTTGGTTCAGTATCTCCTAGTTGCTCATAATCGGGATAGAACAGGAAACGGAACTAACATTAAAACAACATAAATATGCACACAAATTATTATTTATTTTCAATAAGCAATACGATGAATATTAATAAATAACTTTTGTGGGCAATTATCTTTCCCAACAAACTCCTATACATTAAATTTAATTTTAATTACAAACTATCTATTGATCTGTTTTATAACAATATCTACTAAAAAAAATGACCATATAAAAATATAATTTATTCACAAAAAAAATAACTCTTTGAAACTTGGAATCTTAGTTCGTATGCTTATATTTGATTTTATCTTTAGAATATCTTAAAATTGTCTTTCATTCAAATTATTTGACTGACCTTTATTTTTTTACACCAATGATATCTCCTTTCGATCAAACCACAGTTCCTTCCTTGATTGATTATGTCCGGCTACCATCAAATCTTTCCCGTTCTCAGCATCGATCCAGACCGCATACCAGCAAACTACTCCTCCGAAAACACAAGCCCAAGCCTCTTTTGACCGGTACTCTTTATTCACAAATTCTCCTTTCTTTCTCAATTATATCTCGAGGACTATGCAGACTCAAAAGAGGTATTAATCTTCTCGATTTTGATCTGCTCTCAGCTTCCACCTTTTTCACTAACAAACGAAAACACTGGTACTCAGATTGACTACATGAAAACACGTCTTCTCTTCTGGTCTGCCGGTAACATAATAATTCTTTCAATCTCTCCCAGACAACCGTCTCAACTCTCTCATTCCCACCATTCCTTTTTAACCAATCATAAGCATTCATCTTTCCCACTTATTTTCGATTTAGAAAATTTCCAACATGATATTTAAAACAAATAAACTACTTTCACTCAAATTACTTTTCAGAAACCATTAGCAATTTTGCCTTTTTCAACAGAAATAAGTTTCCAAATTCTTGTTATCTCATATCTAAATCTAATTCTTCTTTACTTTCGAAAAATGCCCACCGCAAAATACAATTACAAGTTTATTCCTAAATCTTTAATTATACGGGTTCCATTGTCTTTTCACTATTCACTCAGTCTTTCACAGAAAAACTCGTCAGGGTCCCGTCACGGAACAATGTTTTCTCTTATTCTAACTATTACAAATAAGTACAGGGTGGTATTTTAACTTATATGCCCGTGGTATATTAAAATAATAAAAAACTCTTTATTCTATTTCTGATCGATAAACTGATCCATAACAATATATATATATATATATATATATATATATATATATATATATATATATATATATATATATATATATATATATATATAAATATTTTATATTAATTAAAATCTGCGAAAGATAAAATGCAATTTTTATACCTTGTGTAGCAAATGAAAAGAAAATATTTTAAATATTGATCGGATAACTAGCTTTGAGTTCTTTCTACAGTTGCACCAATAAAATATAGCTTATATTAAAATTATAAACATGTAAAATAAATGAATATAAATCGTATATCATGTTTTACAGATATTTATTTAATATTGATAGCAATTTTTATAATATATACCATTCGGAAACTTTATATGAGAGCTGCATATAACTGTTAGAATTATGTCATATTTTCATTTCTCTAGAATAACATGCAATATTTATTTTGCGGAAATAAATATATTCTTTGTGTTTAATCCAAATAACATCGACTTAGGTGCACAAAAATATTACAAGTAGTAAAAGTAAAATTATAATATGTTGTACATTTGAGCAACTTATTACTTATTACATATATATATATATATATATATATATATATATATATATATATTATATATATATATATATATATATATATATATATATATATATATATTTGAAGCAAGAATTAAAAAAAGAAACTCTGGAATTATATATATCCTTTAAATAACTCAATATGGAGTACACAAACAAAAAAGGAACAAAAAAGGATAAATAGTACAAGAAGCCTGTTACATAATATACAGGGTGTCACAAAAATATTCGTCATAAATTATACCACGACTTTTAGTTGATGGAAAAGTCGATTTGGTCTAACTTAGCTACAAGTAAAAGAGCCCCCAAAAAAGTTACATTGTGTAAGTTACAAAATAAAACCAAATTTTTTAATGTTGCTCCAAAACGATGTAAAATTTTTGTACTCTGTACATGCGGAATATGCTGGACCATTTAATGGAAGTTATTATTTTAAGTTAGTTGATTCCTTCGGTAAGTGGCCAGAGATAGTTTACACTAATAATATCACTACTACAACTACTATTGAAATTAGCAGGAAAATTTTCAGTACCTTTGGAATGCCTAAAATATTTGTTACTGATACTGGAATACAATTTACTTTTTATAAGTTTAGGAATTTTATGAAACATAATGGAATGGTTCATAAATATACAGCCCTTTTTATCCAGCTACAACTGGTCAGGGAGAACGTACACATTTTACAAATTTAAGAGGTATGAGTTTAGAGCGAAAAAATAAAAAAGATGAACTTTGCGAATTACTGCTACAATATAGGAAAGTCCCACATTCTTTGACATGAAAAATCCTTTATTTTTAATGTTTGGGAAAGAGATAAGTTCAAAAAGTGGACCTTAAAAAAACAGTTACTGTAAATAAGAATTATAATGATGATTGCACCAGAAATATTGAATTATGTACAGTAGTTTCTGCAAGAGATTAAAAAATCTGTAAGTTATAAAAGATTGGATCTTCTACATTATTTGGTTCAATTAAATAATATGCGGATTTTAAGTAGGCACATTAATTAATTAGGGATACTAAGGGATAATATACCAATTGAACCAATTTTGTTCACACCTATAATACCGTTAGTAGAGAAAAAGATTCATGCAAATTTACCTGATAAAACAATTGAAAGTAAAATAAATCTACCTTCCAATACAAATACATTGCCCGTAACAAATGATAGTGCAAAATCATCTAACCATGAGGCTCCAGATTATTCATCTATACCAACTGATGGTATTTCTGGTACCAAAGTTACACCTACCTCACGTAGATCTTCAAGAATACGTAAACCCATTAAAAAAGTTTATTGTCAATGAATAAAATGTTATGTTTGTTGCATATTTATAAGTTTGTATTACAAATGATAAGAGAAAAGAAAAGAAAAAGACAACTGCATGGCAGGTTAAGGTTAAGATTTGTAGTTTTAGAGGTGTATTTGATTGTATATACATATTAAAATAAAGTAGTTTCATGTAATATATATTTTATTTTACACTAGATTTATAGTATACAACAGATGCTGATTTACACGTGAAATGTTTGACTAATTTGTGCCCAAACGCCATAAATTTGGCTTTTATTTATACAGAGCAGTAATAAGCTTTTACTGAAAGTTCCATTGATCCAACAAATGATGCACTATTTTATAAACGTAGGCTTGCTAACTAAATTATTAGTATTGTCAGTGAGCAAGCAATTGTTAAAATTTAGAATAGCAATCAGGGATTTCAAGGAAGTTGTAAAATGACCAGTAGATTGTTAAATTATTATCTTAAAATCACTACCAAAAGCTAAATTCGTTTACTTCAACATGTCAGTGAAGGTAGTACATAATAAAAATAACCTGAAAGTCAATAATTTAAAATTCTTGGATTCTTATATCTGGTGAGATATAATGCGATTCTATTCTCTCTGGAGAAAACACAGAGTAGAAATGGGTAAAGGCAGATAATAAAGATTAAAGATAGAAATGACCATCTTACAACCAACAGAGAGGAAAACCTTAAAATATTTGAAGACTTTTACAAATTGCTGTACATAAGCCAACATAAAGCAACTAGCAGAGAAGATCAAGCACCAGAAATATTAACAGGGAAAAAGGACATTGTCAACCAAGGATCAGAACTACTACCATAAATTCTTCTTCTTGTTCAAGTGCCATCTCCGCGGCGGAGGTCGGCAATCATCATAGCTATTCGGACTTTTGAGACGGCTGCTCTGAAAAGTTCATTTGATGTACATCCGTAACACTCTCTCAGGTTGCGCAGCCATGACATTCTACGCCTCCCTATGCTTCTCTTTCCTTGGATCTTTCCCTGCATAATCAGTTGGAGCAAGGTGTATTTCTCTCCACGTGTAATATGTCCGAGATATTCTAATTTTCTTGTTTTTATTGAATTTAAAATTTCCATTTCTTTGTTCATCCTTCCCAGAACCTCTTTGTTTGTGACGTGTTCTGTCCATGATATTTTCAGAATTCTTCTGTACACCCACAGCTCAAATGATTCCAGTTTTTTCATTGATGTCGCATTCAAGGTCCAAGATTCCATTCCATAAAATAAAGTCGAAAAAACATAGCACCTCGCCAACCTAACTCTTAGTTCCAGTTTTAAATCCCTGGTACATAGAACTCTTCTCATTTTGTTGAAATTTGCTCTAGCCTTTTCAATTCTTATTTTTATCTCCTGATTGTAATCATTTGTGAAGTTAATCATTGTTCCCAGGTATGCATATTTGTCCACTTGTTCGACGTTGGTTTCGTTTATTAGAAGATTCTCGTTATTTCTTTGAGTTTTAGATATTCTCATAAATTTCGTCTTCTTGACATTCATTGTTAGACCATACTCTTTTCCATACTCCACTATTCTGGTCACCAGTCTCTGAAAATCTTTAATATTTTCGGCTAAGATCACAGTGTCGTCCGCATATCTAATGTTGTTAATGGGAACTCCATTTACCTTTATTCGAGCTGTTTCACCCTCAAGAGCTTTTTTCAGGACCTCTTCGGAGTAGGCATTGAAAAGAATTGGCGACAATACGCATCCCTGTCTTACTCCACATTTAATTTCAATTTCTTCTGACAGCTGTTCGTTAACACGTACTTTTGCTCGCTGTTTATAGTATACATTTGATATAATCCTGAGGTCGTTGTAGTCAATCTTCTTTGATTTCAGGACATTCATTAAATGTTTATGTCGTACTTTATCGAATGCTTTATTATAGTCAATAAAACATGCGTATATATCTTGATTGACGTCCAGGCCTCTTTGTATTAGTATATTAAGTAAAAAAAGAGCTTCACGTGTTCCTAGGCCTTTGCGAAAACCAAATTCTGTATTATTAACGTCTATGTCCAGTTTGTGATATATTCGGTTATGGATGACTTTAAGTAGTAACTTTAGCGTATGAGACATTAAGCTAATGGTGCGGTAATCACTGCATTCTCTTGCGTTTTTCTTTTTAGTGAGACACATAAAAATAGATGTTAACCACTCTTTGGGTAATACGCCTGAACTATAAATTTGGTTCAAGAGTGTCACTAAAACATCAATGTGCTTCTCATCTAGAATTTTTAGGATTTCTATAGGAAGCATATCAGGTCCAGGGCTTTTCCCGCTCTTCATTGTTTTTAATGCGTGCAATATTTCTTCTTTTGTAATACATGGACCTATTTCTTCTGACGTAAGTTCTATGTGCGCCAGATCTCCTCTTTCATCATCAAACAATTCATCTATATATTCTGCCCATCTTTGTATTTTCTCGTCCGTATGTGTTATAGCAGTACCGTGTCTATCCAGAATTGCACAAGTGGGATTTTGTTTTCTTAGTCCTGCCAGTTCTTTGACTTTCTTGTGTAGGTTAAACAGATCATATTTATTTTGAAGGTCTTCGATCTCTTTGCATTGCTCTTCAAAGTATTTTTCTTTTGCCTGCTTTATCGTCTTTCTAATCTCGGGGTTTATCTCTCTGTATTTATTAATATCCTTGTTTTTAAATTGTCTCCGTTGTTCCATCATATTGAGTATCTCGTCATTCATCCATTCTTCTTTTCTCCTTGAGGAAGTCTTTAGTACTTCTTTACAGGGTTTCAGTAGACTGTTCCAATCGACTTTTAGTCGATTCCAGTACTAGTTAATATCATTGGTGTTTGTGTTCAATTTGTTGCAGTTCACATGCAGTTCATGTTGGAGGCATTCTTTTACTTTAGGTTCTTTAAGTTTTCTTGTGTCTATTGTAGGGATTCTTTGATGTCTTTTAATATTTTTAAGGGTGAGTGTAATTTTGGCTATAAGTGGATTGTGATCTGAGGCCACGTCTGATCCAGGATATGCTTTCACGGCTTTAACAGCATTACGGTATCTTTCATTTGTCATAAATTACAATAGACGAAATAAAACTAGCCCTAAGAAAAGCTAAGAATAACAATTTTCCTGGCAAAGATTGTCTAGTTATTTATGCAATCAAAATCGGAAGAACTAGTATACTTTAAATAATAAAAAAACCTTTTTAACATGTGCATTTTGGGCGTAACGTACCTGACAAATGGCATAATGCTTAGGTAATTCTATTTAAAAAAAAAGATTCCCATAAATTAGAAAACTACAGGCCTATTAGTCTTCTTAGTCACCTATACAAACTCCTTACAAGAATAGTAACAAATCCTCTTAAGAAAAAACTTAACTTCTACCAGTCAATAAAGCAAGCGCGATTTCGTATTGGATTTGGAACAAATGATCACCTACAGACCATTAAAACGGGAATATAAAAGACTATCGAATACAATCGACCACTCGTTGTCATCGTGATATCGCGTATCGTGTATCGTCTACCTCCAAAAATGTCTGTCCCTATTCAGTTCTTTTATATTATTCATGATCTTTTAAAGATTTTTGTGATCTGGCTAACACATTTTATTAGGGATCTTCCTCGTGGTTGTGAGTCTTCCATCTTTGGTTGAATGATGAGTTTTATGATGATAAAATATCCAAAGAGTTTTAATTGTCGTAGATATACTTTTTAATAGTGATATGTTTTATCGTCGATCTAAGGAATTCTTCTTTCTCAGGACATTTCAGTCGCGTCTATCTTTCTTCTTTTAGATTGTCTCTGTGTCTAAGATTACCATCCGTATGTTATATTGGGAATATTATTCAATCAGACTATATTTATCCACTGCTGATCGTAGACCTCCCGTAAAATTTTCCACCTATTTCTATGTTGAGCTTCTTTCATTCAATTTGTCGTGATACGCTTCATATCATCCGTCCAATTAGTCGGTGGTCATGCTTCGATATGCCTTTTGTCTTGGTCACCATACAAGAATATTTCTGGTCTATCTATCATACGTAAATCTGGCAATATGTCGGATCTAAGCCCATTTATCCATGGCTAGTCTTTTAACTGCATCCGTGTTTTTTTTTCTTCTTATTTCTAGGTTTGGTGCTTTATCTCTGATGGTAATACCTAACATTGATCTTTCCATAGCGTATTGTGTAACTTGTTTTATTTATTGTTGTTTGTCAGAGTTAGTGTTTCTGCTTCATATATGTAATAACTGGTAAAACCCGTTAGTTAAAAACGTTTCTTTTTAAACAAACTTGAATATTGGACTTTAAAATGTTGTTTAATCTACCAAAGTCCTATCCTTCCTCTAGTGAGACCTATCCTTCGTTGTATTTCAGTTGTCTGATTATCTTGGCCTTGACAAATCTCATGCCCTAAATATTTGTAACATATATTTGTAATACTTGGTCAATGCTATGACTTTTAATCTGAATTTTATCGCTGACTACAAGGTTGGTCATAAATTTTGTCTTTGAGGTGTTAATTTTAAAACCATTTGATTTTGACGCGAAATATAACGATTCCACCATTTTTCTAGGTAAATTGATGCTATCATATATTAAAGCGATATCATCGGCAAATCTGAAGTGGTTAAGATCCTCTTCATTTATATTAATTTCCATATTATTCCCTAAATATATTAAACAGTTAATCAATTCAATAATTTTTAGGAATACTGAAATTTTAGTGCATTTCCATATTTTGTCATCTCCCCTGTATCAATACATTTAACATTCTCTATATAAAATTTTTATTGGATTGCTGACAGAATCATTATCGTATTATTATAACCTTGTTTAAAGCAGCCAAATAATATTGCATGCAATGCTCACGTAAACTTCTGAGTCTGACGTTACGATTTCCGGAACTTTGCACTCTGAAACTGACGTAAACCTTTTAATATTTTATCCTTATCTTTATGCTGGCGGAAATTAACAAACCTAGCTTTCTTAGAAAGTGGTGTTTGTACATAATAGAGTGAATTAATTTTTATAATATTTGCATTATATAATAAGACAAATGATTTTTTCGTGACCAGCAAAATGTAAATATAGTAAAAACTAAATTAACTCCATTAAAAGTCACCCTAAGCAATTTTTATTTTTACATAAGTAAATTTCATATGTCCAAATTCAGCCTACTTTATTATTACTAAAATATCCACAATTAGTTTTTAACGTTCAAAAATAAATTTAGACATCTACAGGAAGATTAATAACACATGCAATTTTTATTATAATACAGTTAATGAAAAAATATATAGATAAATAAATGTTCACATCGTTTTATTTTTTATGCAGGTGAAAATCTGAGATATTAAACTTTTGGAGAAATATTTTGAAAGCATCCTACAGGATTTTATTTACGGATTAAATTTTTGTAATAAATAAATAATAATGTGAGTATATTTATCGGTGTTTTTATATCACAAATTCTTTGGATCTGTACTAAACCTTTTTAAAAAGGTCCTTAACTGTGATTTTGTCATCAATTTCTTAATAATTATGAAGTCAGCAAGCCTCTCCGTTTGGTTGTTCCCACTAATCCTTTTATGCACATTCTAATAAATAATGTTCCTTTTGAATATATTTTTGAATCAAATCCAATTTCAGATTAGGAATAGGATCTCTACTACTAGTACTATACTTAGTTACTATATATATTTATATTAGTACTATAATATGAATAATAATTCGTGTTAGGTATATTTATTGAATATTACTTGAAGTATTGGTGAAGTCATTTTCTTTTCTAGGGACACCTTCGCCAAATCGATAAGAATAAGCCCCTCTGTCTTACTAGCTTCTCCTTCGCGCCGGACCGACCATTATCGCTTAAAATACAGTACCTATCGCACTACAACTTATTAAAGTTAATATAATAATAACATTAATTTTAGAATTAAAACTATTTAAATATATTATTGTACATAGTATGTGAGCTAATTTAAATTCTATCTATAACATACCATTTTAAACAAAAATTATTAAACATTTTACGAATTTGGGACTAATAAAATAAACGAAAAATTCTATTGAATTTCCATGCCGCAAGAATAATTTCATTTATCGTGGTACTGGTCAAAATGTTCGAAAAAGAACATTCGGATCAAACAAAAACACCTTAAGAGCGTAGGCGCAAAATTCCGGGTCAATGCTTTTTAAATGCATTCATTTTTTTCGAATCCTGAAAAAACTAACAAATATTTTTGAAAAATTTAAATGCAGAATAAAAGATCATATTATTACTGAGGGACGAAAGTCCCATAAAATAAACAAAAAGTTCTTCTGAATAAGATTTTTAAAATTAAAAATCTCATTCAAAGTTTTCAGGGACTTTCAGCCATCAATAATAATGTATTATTTCATTAGGCGTTTAAATTTTTCAAAAATACTTATTAGTTTTTTAGGATTAAAAAAAAGTGAATGCATTTAAAAAGCATTGCCAATGCTTTTTAAATGCATTCATTTTTGTCGAATCCTGAGAAAACTAATAAGTATTTTTGAAAAATTTAAACGCCTTGTGACGTCCTCTCGTGGGAGTCACTATCCGGGTAGCTTTTAGACAGTCAGAGACAGAGTTCAAAATAAAAATAAAACTTTATTGTCTTCCTTAAATTAAATTGACAAAAATCTTATGTACATATTTACAATTTGGTTTAGTCTTCTCAGTACCTGGCCTATTTATTCAAATTAAGTTTGACCTTGTCATATGGAACCAGTCTTATCGGCAAGCGAATGTGTATTTGAAATTTTACGGTAACGTTGTATCGATTTAATAACAGCGGACGATAGGTACAAAGAAAGGAAAGGAACTCAACACGTCCCTTAAGTGATTCGGGTTAATAGGACACTCCTCGACAGTCTCAACACGACTGCTTCAGAGTACGGGTAGTGAAAAGCTCAACACGCTTTTCGGGTAAAGACGGTATGGGACGGAAACAACTTGTGAACTCAACACGTCCACAAGCCGGGGTAGGGAAGAAGAGAACCTTCAGTCAACACCTGTCGATTCTCTCTCTATGAGGAAATGTTGCCGTTTATATAGCGGAGCTTTGCCCTTTCTACTGTCGATACACTCCTACTTCATGGGTTGGTTCGCGCGCACGCTGGTTTAACGGTGATGGCTTGGACTCATCGTTACAGCCTAATGAAAGATTGCATTATTACCGAGGGCCGAGAGTCCCTGAAAACTTCTATAATGTTTATTTTCGTAAGATACAGAGGTGAAAAAGAAGAGAAATTTAAATAGATTTTTAATTTCAAATAACTCATTCAAAAGAAACTTTTTGTTTATTCTAAGGGACTTTCGGCCCTCTGTAATAAAGTAATCTTTCATTCTGCGTTTAAATTTATTAAAAATATTAATTAGTTTTCTCAGGATTCGAAAAAAATGAATGCATTTAAAAAGCATTGGCTCGAAATTTTGCGCCTACGCTCTTAAGAATGTGGACGCAAAATTTCGGGCCAATGCTTTTAGATGAATTCATGTTTTTCAAATCTTTAGAAAACTAATAGGTATTTTTAAAAATTTAATCGCAAAATGAAAGTTTACATTATTACTGAGGGCCGAAAGTCCCTAAAAACTTCTATAATATTTATTTTAGTAAGTTACAGGGGTGAAAAAAAAAAGAGAAGAGTAGGTGTAATTTTTAATTTCAAATATCTCATTCAAAAGAAACTTGTTGTTTATTCGAAGGCACTTTCAGCCCTCGATAATAATATATAAATATAAATCCAATAGAGCACATGTGGGATCACCTAAAACGCAGCATACGACAAAGGAATCCCGTTCCAAATATGATAGAGCAGCTTCGGCTTGCTGTACAGGATGAATGGAATGCAATTTTCCAAGGATGTGTCCAAAATTTACTTGTAAGCATGCTGAGAAAGATGCAAGCAGTAATAAGAGCTAGAGGGGAAATACTCGTTACTAATCATGCACTTCTTTCAGTTAAAACGACTTGTTTAAGCAATTTAAATTATCCTTTAAGTTTAGAGTAAAATAACCTTATTTACCTAATATTAAACATTTATTTTTTTTTACAATTTTCTCCCGCATAAAAACTTAAAATTGTTCATTAAACATTGTTAAAATAAAGTAGTTTACAATAAACGACTTGATTGACCAGAATTTATTTTGAAAAAACAAAAATTAGAAAATTCCAAAATATTCGATATTTTTGTCCATGAGTGTATATATATATATATATATATATATATATATATATAAATATATATATATATATATATATATATATATATATATATATAAATTACAAAGTTCTCGGAAAGAACCGCGTTAAGAATTTAAAACTCGACGTTTCGGCACCTATTTTATATATGTAGACTTTCAATAGGCACACAAGTAACAAAAAGAAATACCTTGAAAAGCATGTCCATTATGTACGCTAAATAAACCTGAATAATTTAGTTCGTATCATTTGCGGTACATCGTAAAAAGTTAAGACATGGTTTGAGAAATACGTTCTCGTTACAGTATTCTCTGTTCCACTAAGACGACTTAATTACAATGGGTAATTATTCTCGGAAAACTAATCCCTAAGATTACACATATCCGTATTTATACAGGACAAGAAATTTTGATTCATTAATCAAGCTTAGAATTTATGGCTTTATTTTGGCGAGATATGTGTACTGGACTACTTTAATAAGTATAACATATTTCCACTTATTTTATACTAGTGACACCATCTTATATAAGTTAAAAGTATCCTACAAGTTTTACTATATTTAAGTAACTTATAGTAACTTAAAAACTAACACAACAAAAGGTTGTAATTTTCCAGAACAAAGTCGTGTCTGACAAAACAGATCAACTCTAGACAATATTATAGACCTAGAAAGCAGTGTACATAAAGCCTTCTCCCTTAATCAAAAATATATTGGAATATTCTTCGACATTGAAAGAGCCTTTGATACAGCTTGGAGCCACCGTATCATCAGATTACTGTAAGATTTAGAAATTAAAGGACACTGCTTTGCATTTATAACAAAGTTCTTATATAAATGGTATATGCAAGTTAGAGTAAATGGTAACTTGTCAAAAGTGGAATTAGAAAATGGAATTTTCTATTTATAATCGCCATAAATGATGTTCTACGAAATTTAAAACTTCCACTTAAAGGCAGCTTATTGCTGACGATCTCGTAATATTTGGTCAAAGCAAAAACTTAAACAACCTCTTACAACTTGCACAGAGTTTCTTGGTAGACTTTAAAAAATTGTCACAGAAACTGGATTTATCTTTTCAATAACTAAAACTAAATAGATAGTATTTTCTAAAAACAAAGTCAGTACACCAATTTCATTACATCTATACAACCAATCACTACAACAAAAAGATTCGCTAAAATTGCTAGGACTTACTTTTGACAAAAAGTTGAATTGAAAGAACATATCAATAATCTAACATGTAAATGTTACAGAAGATTAAATGTACTAAAAATTCTAGCACACAAGAAGTGGGGTTCAGACAGGAGTACATTGTTACATACAGAACTATTATACGATCCCAGCTAGACTACGCGGTTATAGCTTACGTTAGCTTATGAGTTGTCGTTAAATGATAAAAGAGCTTACCTTAGTCTAACGTATGCAACAAAACTTAAGGATAATGCAAAAAATCCTGTCCATAGAAATACTTTTACTAATAATTTCCCAAACCTCAATGCAAATTAGCGTTTTGTTAAATCTTTCTAGAAAAGACCATTTGCATCTATTTTATATTGCCATACATGAATGTCTTCCGTACACATATGACCATAATCCACCTTGGATTCAAAACATACCATCATATTGAACTTTGAACTTACGTCGTTTGACAAAAGCTCCACTAATCATGATTTAATTATTTCCCATTTTAAAAAAATGTCCTTAGTCGTTATAAAAATCATACCCACATAAACACTGATAGTTCAAAATCATCCGAAGGTATGGGAGCGTCTGTAGTAACTCCAGAGAAAGTCCTTAAATTCAAATTATCTAATGTGAGTACTCTCTATACAGCTGAACTGTATGCTCTCTATCGCATCATAGAATAATCAATCTGACAACAAACTGCAAATATGTTATCTTAACAGACTCACTTAGTGCCATACAAAGCATTCGACAACTGTATCCAAAAAACCCGCTTTAAAAAAAATTAAAACGGTCCTTCTTCAGGCTTATATCAATCATATTGAGATAAATTTCATCTAGATCCAATCCCATATAGGAATAAATAGTAAACACATCGGTATCAACGGATATGAAAGCTTATATAAAAAAATCAATCAACACTTCTAGAAGCTCTAGGTGTAGACTGTAACTTTAACATTACTCTGAATTTCTTGAAAGACATTATTAAGTACCACTATATTTAATAAACCAAACTGTAATGCAGTAATTTTACCTATCGTAATCCATAAATTTTTCGCTAATGGCCATTTGGTCGATGCGATTTTCTAAATAAAAAAAAGGTTGTAATTGTTATTAAAAAACCATACACAAACCATAACGAAACTTAAAAATAATGTGCAGCTAATATTAAAAGTTAACAGGATTTATTTGTGTACTAACATAAACGGTCAGTGGAATTATTCACGTGAAATTACACAATGCATACAGTAAGCGAATAAAGAGAAGCATGTGTTAAAATGGCGAAAATTTTTAGCCTCAAGGTTTTCTAATAAAAACCAAGATCCGCTTGCTTTCGTTATACTGTATTTTTAGTTTTTCTTTACAGGGTAGAAACTTTGATGTTAATAAAAGCATACCTTTTGAGGCTTTTGAGATATAATAAAGAAAAATGTTAAAAATCCCAGGTGGATCATGTACCAAACAAACATTAATCTTAATAGAGGACTTGGTAAGGAATGTGAAATTGTTTCAACTATAAAAAAGTGTAAGATATCATATCTAAATCAGATAATTAAAAATCGACTGCTATAAACGACTAAAGCTCAAAGTGCAAGTGAAAAACAAGTTTTTACTGTCTATCACTGTTAGCAGTATTTAGAGCAGTATCAAATAAATTCAAAAGCTTAAGAAGTTAAGATGTTGATAAATTTTTTCAAATTTGTAAAGCATTGAAGAAGGGGTCTCCTACATTTTTGTACTTTAGAACACATTCTATGATTTTAATGCATTGACAATATGGTAGGTCGCGATTTTTTGGGTAACATAACTCCAATTATTTCGTATTATATTTAAGGGGTCTAGAAGCAAAACCAGCAATCTCCACTTAAACAATTTTTTTGGGAAATAGAATTTTTTAATAAAATTTTAGCGTTTTATTAAAGTTTAAATTATTTTTTTTTGTTATTTATATTTATTTGTACATTGGCTTTAGTTATTTACAAAATTCACCCAATTATTTTATTAAATTTTAAGTAATTAACAGATTTCTAGTTATACTTCAAAGACTTGCAGATTGCCGTTTTTGTAACAAAAAAAATACATAAATGCAAAAAACGCACAAACTAAATTTTTATTGAAAAAGGGAGTGGTGTCCGTACGAAACGCCGAGAGGCAGCCGTAAAGCCAGATGCCGTTGCATCACATATAGTAAAAACATCCAGGGCACCAAAGGATAAAGCACACACCATTTTCGTAAAGAGAGAACTTAAAACTTTAAAACACGTAGCCACAGAAACGGAGCATTCCCTCCCCTTCACCAGCGAAGACATATCAAAGGCTCTTAAAGACGTTAAGCCAGCAAAGGCACCAGGATTTGATAATATTCACCCTGAATTCCTAATAAATTGTGGCAAGTATACAAAAGTTTGGCTGGCTCGATTTTTCACAGACATCATGGTAACTGAAAATATTCCACAAGAACTAAAGCGCTCTAAGATAATAGCCATACTAAATCTATTGCGCTTCCCTCTGCCATCTACAAACTATTAGAGAGGCTTATATATAATAGAATCAGTGCAGAACTGTTCCAGGCGATCCCAGTCGAACAAGCGGGTTTTCGACCAGAACGAAGCTGTGCAGACCAGGTAATGTCACTCACCACCTACATCGAAGCGGGTTTCCAAAGAAGACTTAAAACTTCAGCGGCATTTATTGATCTCTCGGCAGCTTACGATACAGTATATAGAGAGGGCCTTATATACAAAATTCTCCGTGCAATCCCGTGTAAACCAATAGCACGCCTAATAGATAGCATGCTCAACGACCGAATGTTTCAAGTAGTGATGGGCACAGATATCAGCCTACCAAAGAAACTTAAGAATGGCCTACCACAGGGGTCAGTGCTCTCTCCACTACTATTTAGCTTATACCTAGCAGATATGCCAGAAACACAGTCAAGAAAGATCGGATACGCCGATGACTGGACCCTCGCTACACGATGCAGAATACTAGAAACGTCTGAAGAAGTTCTGACGGCAGACTTATATACATTGGGCAAATATTTTCGCAAGTGGCGACTTCAACCAAATGCATCCAAAACAGAAGTTAGTTGCTTTCACCTGAACAATAAACTTGCTGGAAAGGAACTCAACATACGGTTTGAAAATACCACACTTACCCACAACAAAACACCGAAGTACCTGGGCGTAACACTAGACAGAACGTTATCATTTAAAGAGCATTTAACAAAAACTGCCCAAAAGTTGAGTACAAGAAATAACATTTTACAGAAGCTCTGCGGTACCACCTGGGGAGCATCGGCTTCCACTCTCCGCTCTACTGCCTTAGCCCTTGTTTTCTCGACCGCTGAATATTGTGCTCCAGTCTGGCTACACAGTCCACACGTAAACATCCACTATGAGGATGATAGCTGGTACAATTAAATCAACTCCCACCCATTGGCTTCCAGTATTAAGTCACATCCCACCTCCACATTTACGACGAGTCGACGCACTTACACGTGAATACAAAAAGATCATGAACAATATAAACCTGCCGATCCACCAAGATACCGAGGATGCACGAAATACCCGTTTGCGTTCTAGAAAACCACCAATGAAAACGGCAAGAATGATACATGAGGAGTTCAACATCACGAATGTATGGTCCCAAGAATGGAACGAATGGCAAAATAACATGCCCTGCATTACCCACAAGCCACCAGGTTTTGATCTTCCACGCAAAACATGGTCCACTCTGAATAGGATCCGAACCAGACATGGCAGATGTGCATACATGCTACATAAATGGGGAAAGAACTCGTCTCCTCAATGTGACTGTGGGGAGAACCAAACCATCGACCACATTATTCAAGAGTGTCTCTCAAGATCCTACAATGGTAGCCCTGAAGACTTCCTGTTTGCAACTTCAGAGTCAATTGATTATATAAATCCACTTGATGTTTGTTTGTAACTGTTTACAGTTTGTCAAATACCTATATTACTAGTGTTTGTGTATTTGTTCTAAATGTGTTGGAATTGCCATACGATAAATAAATAAATTTATTGAAAAAATCTTTAAACAAATAAGTCGGCTAATTCCAAAACCGGCCATTTGCAAAAAGTGCAATTTTCACAAAATAAAGAAAACTGATTTTTTTATTAAGCCTCCCGAAAAAACAGTTCATACTTAACCATGGGCTATCTATGAGATAATGTATCAAATTGCAACTTGTTATTTTGGATTTAATTAGCTCAGTTATATAAATAAAATTAAATATGTTTTCAATATGGCCGGTTTTGGAACTTACAAATCAACTTGGCCGTTTTTGAAACTCATTCCCCTAAACATGTCCGGTTTTGAAACAAACTAGCTAAATCACCCATTGTAATAAAACGTCATTACCCATTTCATTGTGCCTGAAATTTGTGTTCATATGTTTTTAAACATCAATAAAATCAGAATTACTCTTATAGTATATTTTTATTAAAGAATAAATCGAACAAAAAATAAAATTAAAACTTACAACACAGTTTTCAAAAACGAATAAAAAAATAAAAATTTACACGTGGCTGTAATTTTCGTCAATATTATCCATTGCCATCTCTTGCGTAGAACAACTCACATCATCGTTATGCGCAGCATGTTTAGACTGGTTATCATTCCTTAATAGCTTACGATAATAGGAAAGTTGTTCAAAATTAGCCCATTCTTCACCATAATGTTTTCTTAGCAACTTTTGTACGTCATTAAGCTTAAATATTCTTGATATTTACCATTCCTGGCTGTATTGTCTCCGTCGGCATTTCCCCTAGGTTCTTCCTTCTCTTTAAAATGCTTTTGTAATTTCCCATATCATGTTTATACGCGACTTCCCCACGAACCAAAATTTTGCCATTGTTATTTTTTTATTAAAAAACCTCTTTGTAGGCGCACATTTAAAGTGCTACTGCCCTGGCTGCTTGACTATTTCATGGCAATACTCCTTCCAGTCGTATACAATGCACTCATTGGCTAGAGTTATTACAGTTCCGTGCTCTTTAAAAATGTCAATATATACCTCTGGATTGGCGATGACTTCTTTCGAACACACTACTTTTTCTATCCTGGCGAACACACGATCCGGGGACAAGAAGCTGTGGCCAACTACAGGAAAAATAAATTGGATTTCCCTCACATGTTCAGGAGCATGTCTACTTAACCAAAGCATTAACATTCCGAGGACAGTTGAATTTTTGCTCTGCCCTGGACGCCCATCTGATACTAGTTTTATTCGGGTTATACTTTCATTAAAGATAGTGTTCTGTAGTTTGTGGACTAAGGCAGAGGCAATTTAATTTGAACCTTTTCCATGCTCTACTTCATTCCATGTGTAAATAAACACATTGTCTTTGTTCAATGACGCTTTTGAATCGCCCTGCACAATGGTGAAATTGTACTGATATAGCTGCCTGGCATAGTATGCCAATTGATCCGGGATCCTGGGCAGAGTTTGATTTTTTTGGCAATCAAAAGAAAATGTCATTAACATTGGGTCTTTTTCTTTTAATTCAGAATAAAAAGCTTCTGCTTTCAGAGAATGGACACGTCTGCAACACATTAGATTTGCTTTTTTCTGTTTCCCTTGTCTATTTTTATTCTTTCCACTAATTCGATGCAGGAAGAACATGCATCTGTCCTTGGAGTTCCAAATCCAATATTTATTTCAATTAAAATTGCAATTAAAAACCATACAAAAATAGCTTTCTTTTACCCACAAGTCTGTGGTAGATTGTTTTTAATACAAGCGCCACAAAGATTTAATATTCAAATAGCTTGGTAAATAGATTCGAATAGCGGTTTTATTTCGACAGTAGTGGCTTTCTATGCCTCTTAAAGTTTTAATAAAATTCATAACGCTTTGTAATTTTTGAGCAAAATGTATAGTTCCTCTATTTCCTTCTCTTGTTTTGAACGGAACCTATCCATGTTTCTTAACACGAGCAAGGATTCCTTGTACACGGTGATTAGTTATACCTAACGTCTTTAAAAACATTTCCCTACATACAAGATACAGTTTTAATCTCTTATTAGGAATAAAATATTATGTTGTTACCGTTTTAACATCCTTGTATTTACGATGAGGTTGACTTCCTTGTCTTGGGTTGATTTTGTTTCATTCCTATAAAATTTTTGATGGAACTTCGTTATTTCACTTATTGTAAGTTCGTTACATTTATAAATTTTCTTTTTGTCTTGTCTGCACACATAAATTTTTGATGGACCCGTAGGACGGTGCCTAAAAAAGTTTTATTGGTATTAAAATTGATACACAATACTGTTTAACACTATATATAATCCTAACTGTTTAATCCACTTTTGTGCTACTTTACCGGACTGGGGAAGAATAGACAATTTTTAAACAAGTTTAAGAAGATCCCTTCGGGCGCTCAGCCGACTAGGAGAACAAATTATTTTGCCAATTCGGCGGCTAAGTGACCGAGCACACACTATCCAGGCTGGGAGTCACCGACTTAGGTGATATATATATATATATATATATATATATATATATATATATATATATATATATATATATATATATATATATATATATATATATATATATATATATATATATATATATATATATATATATATATAAAGGTAGAAAAGCTCTTCTAGCTACCCCTAAAATCAGGTGGTTTAACCACATAAATTAAAACAGAGGACGTCTTATTACCCAAGGCATCCAAAGTAACTTTCAGTACAAAGCCTCCTCTTCTTTAACTCCTGCGATGTGGAGGGGTGGTTGGATATAGCTTGGAGGTTAGATAAGTACCACTCCATTACGAAGTGTGACCGGTTTGATCTTCGGACACTAGCAGACATAGGCGTTAGCTTTTAAGAGGCATAACACTTTTAATATACTGACACTTTTTTAAAAGAATGGAGATAAAATGAAAAGAAAAACCACACCTGAATTCTCCAGGTAAATAATAACGGCTTGAGGTACTGGAAGGGAGAGAATTGCCATATGACAGATGTTATCGTTAAAAGATGACCCATTTCGAGTAAAAATCGAGGAGATGGAATAAAAGAGAGAAGAGAGTTAACAAATTATAAATATTTGTATCAATAAATTGTATACTCCTTGGAAACAAAATCGACTTGTGCCAGCATTTTTAAAAAATTTTAACAATTATTGACAAAATCAGAATTTTAAATGGCCAACTCTGTACAAATTTTGTGAAATTTACAATTAAGTATTCAAAACTTTTAATCCAGTTTCCTGGTATATATTTTGCACGTAGTATATTTTATCCCTCTCATTCAGAATTTCAAAGTTAAAAAAAAAAACTAAAATTAGGCTAACAACAACACTTTTTGCTTGTACATCCTAATCTTTGTCTCGTATATCGTTTATATCAGTTTAAATGACATACTTATACTAAGTGCCTTATTTTTCTTATTTTCGGCGAGCGAAGCTTAAACGACTTGCCAGTCATTCATCTTAATCCCAATTGTAAAAAACATTTAAACTGAAGTTTTGTAAAATTGACCGGACAGCCTTAGGCAACTTTAACAAACAACTCGAAAGTTTTTATATAAAAGCTGGAGCAAATCTGTTATACTAGAAGGCAGAACATTTTATTTCTTTTTTTTTATTTATTTTCAGAAAAAAAAAATTATCATCATATGACTAACCATGAAATACTATATTGAAAGTTTTTATATAACTGCAGTCTATAGTTAATTGCATATGTATTTAAAAATTAAGTTACAAGCAGTTTTTAGGGTCTTTAGATATAGTATATATCCAATATAGACCAGGGAAATTAGGTTTTTTTCGTGACCTCTGCAACAAAAAGTCTATCTTCGTCTAACAGCAAAAAGTAGAGCACTTAAAACAAATTTACGAGTAATAAACTTACGTCATATAAAAACATTCAAATATTTTTGAACCTTCAAGAACAAAAATATTTAAATTTAAATTTTTATTCTTATTTGTTGCACAGGAAGTTGCAAAATAAGTCAGAAATTTCGGTTTTTTGTAGATATTAATAATTTGTTTAAAATTTAACTTCAAACCTTCATAACATACCGAATGGTGGGTCTTGTATTGTTTAAAATATGATCAAAATTTGATAGCGGTCGGCCAAAATGTTTAAAGTTTATTTTCTTTATTTGTCACAAATAAATTTTTTTGCAACAATATAAGTCAGAAAATAATAAAGTAACAGCAATTCTAGCAATAATTTATGGAAGTAGAAGGATTTTTCGATCAACTGTATTAAAAAAAAAATAAATAAAAATGATTTGAAATAATAAAAAATCATTTTACAAAACTTGCAATAGAAATTAAAAAAAAAGAAAAAGTTGTCTTGGGACAATTTGGAACGAAATTAATCCTTTTTTAAATTGACAGCAGCTTTGTTTATAACAATTAAAAGATCTTATTAGCGTCATTTGAAACAACATACCTTAAAGCTTTAATGCGCCAAATTAAAAAGAGATTGGCTTTTAATGGAAAGCTTCAAAATATGGTCCTAAAAATCGACCGACAATGGAACTCACGGGAGCCTTGGAGAAGGAAAGAGCTGTTATAATAACTGTGTATTCTTTTTTTTTTACAACTGTGTTTCTAGTTCTTGTTTTTGGACTTCGACGTTTATTCATTAAATTTGTATGTACTTTTAGCGTACATATGCATTATCTAAATAAATAAATTGTTAAATAAACCATCTAATTTGTTTAAACAATTTTTTTAAATTTTTTTTATTAGTATTAGTATTAGTAATTATTAGTATTGTTATTAGTATTGTATGAGGTAATTTTAATTGTTAAACAGTAATTTTTATAATTAATATATACTTATTCAATAAACATCCTAAATCATTTATCTCAAAACTTCTCACCATTTCCGAAGTCGAAATTGAAACGTCAATTAACTTACTTTAACCTTCAATTGTAACTTATTTCCATTAAAATAGTAATTACTTTAAAATTCCACAAGAAAATAATTTCGGAGCAGAATAATCTCAAATAAAAATTTGAAGTTTTTCTTAATGGAAAAATTTTCTCAATGGAAAATTTTCCATGGCAACCTATTTATTTATTTATTATTATTCATTTATCAAGATTTTTTTAATTTTAGTTGACCTATCTATATGCGAACCATGAATAACGCATATACTTTCATGAAATGTATTACTCGAGCCATATGACAGTAATCACTATCCTATAATTCATAACAAAGACGCTATTATAGCTATACGACAAGTAAAATGGCACTTAAAAAAAGCAGACTGAATGAAATTTTAAAACAAGATTCAACACAACTTATATGTCATAAATTAAAACAGTAATGTGAATGAAGAAGTAGATTTTATTAAAAAACTGATAATAGATTAAAATATAGCAGATAAAAATATTGGGAAAATTAACCTTACCAGTAAATTCTATTCAGTTTCGTAGTGGCATCATGAATGTAAACAAGCAATATAACAATGCAAAAAAACGTTTAATAAATTTAAACGACAGAAAAATAAACAACACTTTTTAGAATTTATACGATTAAGAGCTAGAGCCAAATTCACTATCAAAAAACGAAAGCGTAAATCTTGGATAAAATACGTTTCAATAATTGACAGATCTACTCCAATAAAAACTGTATGGAAAAAAGTAAAACGAATATCTGGTACAAAGTTCATAAACCTACACTGGCATTAGTTTATGAAACAAAAAAAAAATTAAGCGACGCAAAGTATTCACAAATTTCTTAAAGAACGAAAGAATTAAAGAAAAATGTACCACACATCAATAAAAACAAAATAACAGCAAAATAAACATTTCAATATTGATGGATGAATTAAAAGCTTTAATAAAAAGCTGTAAGAACTTGAGCCCTGCACCAGATAATATACCCACTATTTTTCTAAAAAACCACACCTTCCCATCTACTTAGCATCTACAACCTACTCTTAAGAAAAACCTGCAGAAATTCAATAATAATTTCTATTCCTAAACAAAGTAAATCAAAATCAGAACCCGAAACATATAGGGCAATATCCGTTACTTGTAGTATAAGTAAAATGCTAGAGAAAATAATAAATAACAGACTTATGTGGTATCTGGAATCAAAGAAATAAATTATACCAGAACAAAGTGGCTTCTGAAAACATCGTTCTACTACAGACAACGTTATTGATGTAGAACCAAAATTACATGAGGCTTACGCAACTAAACAACACTGTCTCGGAATAAGTTTTTGACAGTAGTAAAGCCTACGATTTAGTATGGAAATAATCAATTTTAATAGCTTAGCGAATGGAAAATTAGAGGTAACATACTCAAATACATAATAAACTTTTAAAAAAATCGACAGTTTAAAGGCAGTGTAGATGGCGTATATCCCTCAACAATAAATTATAAAAATGGTATACCACAGTGCTCGAACTTTAGCACTACTCTGTTTTTTATAGCTCTGAACTCTATTCCTCAAAAATTAAACATCCAGTAAAAGCTAGGCTATATGTATGATTTATTTATACTTAGTTATACTTTTTAGAGGAAAGAACCGAACAACCATCCACATCCATATCCTAAAAGCTATAAATCATATTGAAAAATGGTCGTTTACAAGTGGACTTTAGTTCAATACAACCAAAAGTCACCAAATATGACGGATAACTTAAATTTAAATGGAGGACAGCTTAAATATGTAGAAGAATCCTTGGTATGATCTTTGACGAAAAACTAACTTAAAAGATACATTAAGAATATTTAAGAAAGACAGATCAGCTTGGAATAAATTTGTTACGATCACTTGCAAATAAAAACTGGGGTGCCGACTCTTCTACATTGCTGCATATTTACAAGGCCCAAAATTGACTACGGCTGAATTGTTTACAACTCCTCAAAAAAAACGAACATAAAAATAACAGATGTGTTTTAAAATACAGGTCTTCAAATTTTTTTAGGAGCACACCACACAAGTCCAATAAACCCCATACGGGGAGACTGGAGAGACCCCACTCGAGTTTAAAAGACAAGATCTAAGTCTTTATTATGCCTCTGCAATATCATTAACGCCAGCAAGTCAAATAAATAAAGAATTTTTTAAAATAGTAAGCAAACATGGTAACTGTTACAAAGTTTACACCGACACCTCTCAAAACGAAAAAAAAACTAGGGCAGTAATCTAGTTATCAGATCACACAGAAGTTCACAAATTACCTTTATATACAACAACGATCTTTGCTAAACTGTTTGTCATACTAAAAGTACTAGTTCTGATAGTTAACAAAAATAAAAAGGAAATATCATTATTACAGATTCTCTCAGCTTAATCATGGCAATAAACCAACTCTACTGTGATCATGCAGTACTCCTTCTCGTTAAAACAGAACTTAAATAGGAACTAAATAAATAGTGAAGTTAATTTTATCTGGGCACCGTGAAATACTGAACTTGAAGGTAACGGTGTTGTAGACAAAATATTAAAAAATACACCTAACCTAACCCAAACTCAGAAGAGAATATGAAATCTCTACACACCGAACTGAAAGCATATTTTAAAGAAAATATTAATTCAATACAGCATGATACATGGAAGAACTATATAAGCCCTATATAAGCGAAGATTGGACTAAAAGCTAGAAGAGTTTCGGTATGAATCATTAGAACACAAATACGAACACATAAAAACCTGTATGAAGACAGCAGCCCTAGAAGCTCTGGGAGAAGTGGAAATTATCCGAAGACACACTAACATGCATAAAAGAGAAAAAGGAACTCCATATAAAATACCTGAATACAAAAAACTATGAGGACTTGGAACTATATAGGAAAAAAAATAAAGAAGTGAAAACAAAAGTGGCAAATGAGAAGAATGAAAGATGGGAAAAAATATGCACAGAGATAGAACAGTACATAGGAGGAACGAGAAATTTAGAGTCATGGCGCATCTTGAAGTCGCTCCAAAGAAATAAGACAGAAAAAATCAAGATCGGTCATATCAAAGAAAACGAATGGCAAGAATACTATAAAAAATTGCTAACCAAAGACCGCCCCGAATTCAAAGAATCAGAAATAGACGGAATAGAAATCAACACACATGACGAAATCGAATTAAGCCTAGCTGAGGTAAAAAGAACGATCAAAACTCTAAAGAACAAAAAAGCAGAAGGTCCCGGCGGAATACCAAATAAATTGATAAAAAACGGATCGAAAAAGTTATTCCGTATGATACATCAAATGTTTGAGAAAGCACTGAATGGAGAAGACTTACCGGCAGAATGGACCCAAGCATATATGACATCAATATACAAGAAAGGAAATAGAAAAAACTGCGAAAACTATCAGGGAATCAGCATTATATCGTCTATAGGCAGACTGTATGGAAAAATCATAAAGGAAAAAATTAGAAATATAAACAAGATAAAATCGGAGAAGACCAGGCAGGTTTCACAGCGGGGAAAGCATGCTTAGATCACATTTACACGGTCGAACAACTAATAGAAAAAATAATGGCCAAAAATAGATCCGTCCATCTGGCTATTGTTGATCTTAAGAAGGTATATGACTCAATACCTAGAACCAAGCTATGGGAAGCAGTGGAAGACATCGAAGTTCCACGAAGATTAATAAACGCGGTAAAAGCACTCTACAAGAATAACAATGTAGCTATCAAAACCGGCAATAGAATATGCAGTCCATTTAAGACGACAAAGGGACTACTACAGGGTTGCTCCACATCTCCCTCCCTATTCAAAATATTCCTGGAAAAAAACCTGAAACCATGGAAAAGAAAGTGCGAAGGAATGGGTATACCAGTAAGGAACGAATATCTATATACGCTAAGTTTTGCCGAAGACCAAATAGTGATCGCACAAGACGAGGATGACTTCAGTTTTATGATGAGAAAACTGGAGCAGGAATATACAAAGAATGGGATGGAAATAAACCTAAAGAAAACTGAATACCTAACAACGGAGAATACAGAAATAAAACAGCTGGAAATAGACGAAGGTAAACAAATCAAAGGAACAGACAAGTATAAGTATTTAGGTTTCATAATATCGATCAAAGGAACAACGGAGGAGGATATAAAAAATAGACTAGGACAAACAAGAGACTGCATACGAAAATTGAACACGGTACTATGGGATAAGAACATCAGCATGAAAACAAAGAAAAAAATATATAATACCATGACAAGAAGTATCCTCACTTATGGGTGTGAAAATTGGACAATAAATAAGAAAACCAAAAACAAAATAAGAGCAACAGAGATGGAATTTCTAAGAAGAAGCTGCAGAGTAACAAGAAGAGATAGAATAAATAACATTGAGATTAAGAGGAGAATGGGAATGAACTCCGACATAATAGACTACATCGAACACAAGAGGTTAACCTGGTACGGACATGTCAGAAGAGCAGACCAAAATCGGTGGATAAATAAAATAACAGAGTGGAGCCCGATAGGAAGGAGAATAAGGGGCAGACCCCGAAGATCTTTCAGAGATGAAATGGACGAAGCAATGAGTAGAAGAAACAGGAAGGGGACTGGCTAAACAGAAAAAATTGGAGAAAACGGTTGAGTGAAGGAATACAGTGAACTGTGAAAATCCTTGTATATATATATATATATATATATATATACATGGAAGAACTCCTCAACAAAGCTGTACGAAGTTGATATTAACCATAAAAAAATCTCAAAACTAAACAATAGAAGAGAACAAGGAACCTTTACTCGCCTGCGGATTGGTCATACTCGGTTAAGACACGATTACCTACTAAAACGTGCTGATAAACCTAGTTATGTAGACACCCTATATGTTCTAGAAATGGCATTTTCCGAATAAACAAGAATCTTCCGACAAATAACAACCTAATCATATAAAATTAACCAAATTATTATAAACATATTTATATTCTAAAATTATTTGTTTATCATAGAAAAACTATAAATACTTACCATTAGGAATTTTCATTGATTATTTAGAGATTTGTGAAGCAGAGCACTTGTTAATTATTTAATGTATATAACTAATTGAGTGTAATAGTTCAATAAATGGTTTTTAAAAAACATCACGGTGTTTCCAACAAACTTAATTACCTGTGTGTAAAGGCGCGTATACATCTGGCGAACGTATCTGACCGAAGCCCTTTGACCGATTTCAGTTGATGTTTCCGGCGTTCGATGAAAAATTTGGTCTTTAGCCCACATTACAGCGAACGACTTCGTTTGTAGTTATTCGTTTAGTTTCGCGGATATTTGTAATTTTTAATTTTCTATTTTTATCGTCGGTTAAATTGTACAAATGACATCGGATGAGGATATAGTTATTGCAAGTGCGTTTTATATTACTATTAGTGAGGCGAAGGCTAAAGCGATTATTGGCGATTACCAATGCGGCTTTAGGCCTGGAAGATCAACAATCGATCAAATATTTACTATCAGACAAATGCTAGAAAAGTATTGGGAATACTTGTGAATACCAGATCTTCATAGATTTCAAACAAGCATATGATTCCATAGATCGCTTAAAACTATGAAGTGCAATGATGGAGTTAGGCGTACCAAAGAAGCTGACCATGATTGCGCGAATGTGTGTCAACAATTTCTTTGCACAAATTAGAATAGGAGGCAAAACTTCAAAGGCTTTCGGCATAAGCACCGGACTCAGACAGGGAGACCCGCTGTCCCCATTACTATTTAATCTAGCATTGGAATATGCAATGCGAAAAATCTATACCAGAGTCAAACCAGACATAACTGCCAGAGGAACAAAGAATATTCTCGCATTTGCAGATGATGTAGATGCAGTAGCACAGACAACACTGGAAGTTAAGGATATAGTATTGAACTTTGAAGAAGCAACAATAAGCGTAGGTCTGAAAATAAACGAAGAAAAAACTAAATACATGGTCGTATCAAAAAAGGAATGACAGCGAATAAGACAAAACATTACCATAAACGATCATAATTTTGAGGTGGTCAAAGAATTCAAATACCTAGGAGCAACAGTTACCAGTGAAAACACAGGAGAACGGGAGGTTGAAATACGAATACTGGCGGGGAATAAATCATTCTTTGCCATTCAACATCTAATAAGGTCAAAGCTTCTCTCAAGGCGTGCCAAAATCCAAATGTACAAAACCATAATACGACCAGCAGTGACATATGGAAGTGAAACATGGACATTTAGAAAGAAAGAAATCAATAAGCTATTAGTATGGAAACGCAAAATCCTGCGAATTATATATGGTCCTTGCAGGGACAGCGTGACAAATGAATGGAGGAGCAGATACAACAATGAAATAGAGACTCTCTTCGGGAAAGAAAACATCGTAAGATACATAAAAGCCAATAGATTAGGATGGGCAGGCCACGTGGTACGGAGTGATGACGACAGACTGATTAGCAATGTGTTTTGGAAAAGACCAGATGGTAGAAGATCGACAGGAAGGCCTAGAAAAAGGTGGAAAGACGCAGTCAGGGAAGACTTGGAGAAGATGGAAGTAAGGCCATGGGAAATAATAGCACAGGATCGGAATCAATGGAAGGCAATAGTAAACGTGGCAAAAACTCATGAAGAGTTGTAAAAGCCAATGATGATGATAATGAAGGCTAAAGCAGTGAAAGACCTTACCAAAACGATGAAAACGGCGTTGGTGGATAACATTACTGTTCAAAAGCAGAAGTCCGTATAAAGTAATAGACTTATTTAATGATCTAAAAGCTAAAATGGAATACGGGCTTTTTCAAAAATTTTATAGAATGAAATCTACTGATTTTGAATGGATATTAACTGAAATTAGTCCAAAAATCGCAAAAGAAGATACAAAGTTTAGAGAAATCTAAACGCTGGAATGGAATACGGGCTTTTTTAAAAATTTTATAGAATGAAATCTACTGATTTTGAATGGATATTAACTGAATTAGTCCAAAAATTGCAAAAGAAGATACAAAGTTTAGAGAAACGATACCGCCAACAGAAAGGTTAATGTTAACCCTACGATATTTAGCTACTGGTGACTTATATACCTACAAGTTTTATGCTCTGGATTCCATAAAACTTCCCGCTCTCGATATAAACCAATAAGTTTTAAACAAGAAGAATTAGTCGAGTTTATTATTGCAAATTAGAAAATCAAAATAGAATCGCGACGATGTTCGACACTTTCACTCGGAAGTGTACACACTAAACACAGCCAAAAGAATTCCTTCTTCAATTTTATTTCAATATACCGCCCAGTAAGCAAACTCTAGCGAAGGCAAATACATGCGTTTTCTATTGTTTGTTGGGGCGTACACATTCACCGAAGACGTTTTGGTCGCAAGGTTTCCACCACATGCCTTCGCCAAATGTGTACGCGTCTTGACGTGGGTAAAAGTATCTTGATTATTGAAGTGTCCCAAGTGTGATATACAAAGAAAGAAGTATAATATACCCTGCGTGGTTGATGCCTCATGTAAGGTAAAAAAATAATTGTCGTTTGAATTTGAAGTGACCATAACCAAATCTTTCAAGAGTACAGGCGTATATTTCCCTATAGAGTAATGTAAATTTAAAATATACTGAAAAATTAATTAGCAAACAATGTTCAAATAATACAATAACGTTAAGGTACTATCGTTATCCATATAAATGATTGGTATAATAAAAAAATTAATTTTTTAGTTACCCTAAAAAATAATTACGAAACTGGCCTCGAAATGAATTGTTTTTTGTTGCTAGATATTATTATATTTATTCTTATATTTCTTAAAATTAATAAACAAAAATATACTTGCCTATAAAATTAAATAGGTAACATAATGAACAAAGTAAAATAACAGACTTTTAATTCTAAATTATTACTCTTAATAATATTATTCCTGTAGTTTGTTTAAATTTTTAAATTTTTAAAACCGCATGTTTTTCTGAGATTGCTAAATAAACTGCTTGAATAACAGCAGTTTCCAACAGTGTTGAAAGAAGCTAAGGTTGTCCTTATCCCAAAAGGTAGAGGTGAAGAGGTAGAGGTGCGATTTCGGCCAATTTGCCTTCTTAGTTCGATAGCTAAATTGTACGAACAGCTTGTAAAAGGCTGCCTTGAGCACGAGCTAGAAGAAAAGCATGCGCTGAGTGACCGCCAATATGGTTTTAGGGCCAAAAGGTCCACCATAGATGCGGTCACAGAAGTAACCTCTTTAGTTACGCAGGATACAAAGAGATGGGTCCTGCTTGACATCAAAAATGCCCTTAATGCGGTATCATGGGAAAAAATGATGTCCAGGCTGAGAGAATTGGGCATTAGTGAGTAGCTGGTCAACGTAATTGACAGATATTTTACTGCCAGGTCCATAAGAGAAAAAGATACCAGCATCAGTTTTTCGCAGGATGTTCCGCAGGGTTCAGTACTAGGTCCCATTCTGTGGAATGTCCTGTACGACGAAGTGTTATGGCTATAGATACAAGATGCCTCTTGTAGCCTATGCAGATGATCTCGCACTGGTTGCGAAGGCAAGTCAGAAAACGGACATGGCTAATGCGGCAAAGACAGCCCTGCGTCGCATTAGTAGGTGGATCAAAAAGAACGATCTACAGCTAGCGCCTCAGAAAACTGAAGTGTTAGTTCTCAAAGGGACCTGGGAAAAATTCTCTCTTCGCGTTATAGTGGAAAGTGTGGAGGTTGCACCGGTTAAATCAATTAAATATCTGGGAGTTTGGTTGTTGGAAGGATTAAGGTTCGGAGTACACATCTAAAACACCTAAAAGACAATAGAGAAGGCGAACCGATATCTGGAGGCATTGATACGACTGATGCCAAGCATTGCTAGCCCAGATAGCACCAAAAGAAAGGTGCTAAATGGAGTTTTTCAGTCAATGGTAACCTACGCTGCCCCCGTGTAGTGTAGCGTACTAAACACTGCGAAATACGCTAAGCTGATGGAGACTTCGCAAAGGCGAATACTCCTCAGGGAGCATTCTGCGTATATAACAGTTTCAAATGAGGCTCTATATGTCATTGGAGCGGTAATACCGATCGATTTGTTGTGTAAAGAGCGAGCGAGGATGTAGGTGAAGAGGATGGATGTAAATATAGATGAGAATGAGGAAGAAAGAACGATAGTAGAGTGGCAGAAACAATGGGTGAATGATAGTGAAAAGGGAATGTGGACGAAGGAGCTTATTCCCGATCTGAAACCGTGGTGGGAATGTAAGTTCAGAAAACTAGACTACTTTCTGACGCAGTTTCTTACCGGACATGGTAGTTTTGGCGCCTTCACAAATAGAATAGCAAATCTGCCTCGGCAGACTGTAATGTTTGTGAGGTACCGGATGCTCCCGCCCACATTTTTAACTGCCAGAGATGGGCAAATGAGAGGGGAGATTTCGAGAGGCGAATGGGTTTCGGGCTGGATAAAAGAAACATTTTAAACATAATGTTGAGAGAAGAGAAAAATGGAGAGAAGTACACCACTGTCTGATTTCTGGGGTGATGAAGAAAAAGGAGCAGGAGGACAGAGGAGAAAATTGAGCCAGGAATCTGAAATTTATGGTTAATATTATTTATTAATTTATGGCCTAACGTCTGAAAAATTTTCTAATTTACGGTAATAGGTATGGTTATTTATAAATTTTAAGTTTTTAATTTTATTAAGTTTTAAGTTTATTGAGTGGCAAGACCACCTCTCTGGAACGGTGGTTAAGGTTTTAGCCGGAACACCATTAATCCGGCCCTATTCTGGGGTCTTCTGGCTTATTATCCTACTCCGCCAAAAGTTGCCAGGGTGTCTTCTTCCGTGACGTAGATGTCCAAAAAAATTGATCACGCTTCTCCCGGTATTTATGCCAAGCTTATCTTGAAATTAAATAGATCATTGAGTGTACGGCTGGTGGGACGAGAGGTCTTCCTTAATTCAATTGAGAACATATTTAAAATACTGTTGCAACAAAATAGTTTATTAATAATGTAAACTACATACCTTGTTACAGAATGGTTGAGGTAGAATCAGGAATCGACTTCCAATTACACACACAGCAAAAATAATATTTACCATGCTTTTCATGCAAATTTCGATTGTATATCTAATATCTAGGTCATTGTTATACATAGATATTTCTGTGTGGTCATAAGATTTAAAGGTTGTGAAAATAAAAGTCATAAAATACAATACTTGCTTTTTATAACAAAGAAATTGTTTAAAATTCTCTCTTCAGCATACAAGATAATCACGTGCATATCTCAGTACACTTCACAATAATATATTCAGGGATTTTACAGTATTCACTGCCTTCCCTCGCTCAACCGTTTCCATCTCTATCTGTTGTCCCATTCTCCATCGATTAGGCCTCTTTTACTCATGGCGTCGTCTACTTCGTTCCTCCAGGATTTTCGGGGTCGTCCTCTTTTCATTCTTCCTATGGGGCTCCATTCGGGTATTCTCTTTTTCCATCTGCTGTCACTAGTTCTTCTTACATGTCCATACTACTTTAGTCTTTTTTGTTCTGTGTATGTTAGTTTGTCTGTTTCTATTGACGTTCTTTGCTTTATTTCGTCATTACTTCTCCTATCCATTCTTGTTACTCTGCAGCATCTTCGCAGGCATTCCATCTCTATTGTTACTATCTTACTGCTGTTTTTCTTGTTTATGATCCAATTTTCAGCCCCATATGTCATAATACTTCGTACTAATGTTTTATAAATCTGTGTTTTTGTCTTCATGTATAGGTGTCTATCCCACCATACTGAGTTAAGTTGTCGGATTGCTGTTCTTGTTAATCTGTAGATCTTCTATGTCTTCTTCACTTGTAGATAGGTTTTAGCGAGGTTAATATCTAGGCCAGCCTTCGTATATTCTTCTTGTAGTTTCTTCATCATGTAGCTGGGGTCGTTTTGGTCTTGTGCAATCACTACTTAATCGTCTGCAAAGCTTAAAGTATATAATTATTCGTTCCGTATCGGTACTCCCATGCCTTCGCATTTTCTTTTCCATGTACTATTTTTCGATATTCACAATAATAATATGATTATTTCAATTATATTTAAATTTAAATAACTCCAATTGCCATAGGTATTTAAATAGTAAAACTTCATACGACTTTATTCTAGGAAATCGCATCTTATGAGTTTGGTTATCATAGCAGCGAAACATTTCCAACATTGTGTATTTAGTTCTAATATAACAAACACGAGAAACATTTCGGTCGGAGAACTTCCCATTTCGTTAAATCCTTTCTTCTACGCTAGGAGTACGTTCAAGTAAACCAAAACAAACTTCGGTGGAAGGAAAGCAACGTGAAATGGCAATTATTGTTTCTAATGAGCTTCGTAAGACTCAAGACAATTTAAATATTTAAGGAAAAACTATCATTAGATGTAAGGAGTTAAGGAGAATTGAATTTGTTATGCGGTGTAAAGGAGTATTTATAATATTCTAATATAAGTGTTAACAGGATTCCCATTCAAACCTCCGAATAGTAATTATATCAGCAATTAGCGATCATTGATATTTATTATTAACTTGTTAGTTTGGACAAAATAATGATTTTTTTTTGTTTCAAATGTAGAATTTTGTTTATATTTAAATTTTAAAAAAGGCGCAATGTAAAAGTGTTACTTCTTCTGAACTAAAAACTGTAAGTTTTATTTTCCTATTTCATCTATAACAAATCAAGGGTAAACAACCATTTCGCTCATTTGAGGTGAGATTAATTACCAGTCCTTCCGGTTATGATCCATTATAAGCACCAGGGCCGTATTCAGGTTACTTAGCACAAGCAGGGAAATGGATTCAGCAGCAAGAACTTCCACCATGGAAAGTACTGGTAATCTACTTGTGAACCAACCATCAAAATTATATTCTGCGGCTCTCAATCAACCTACAAATAAATTTCCAAACAAAAAACAAGCAATTCTACTTCACTTGGTTTCAAACTCTAATCTTAAAGTTTACCATAATGCAGTATCTTGTAAAGTGGACTTTAGAAAAATACATTCTATTTCTAAAATTATAAACGATTGTATTTGTATCTTCTTTACCAGTGAACAAACAGTCGATGAGTTTCTAGCAAACGACAATGGGATTGTAGTAATTAATCAAGAACGTATTCAAGCCCGAAGACTAGTAACTCCAAATGAACGATTAATTATTTCCAACGTATTTCCAAGTATTCTACACAGCGTTATAGAAGAACAACTGAAAAACTTAGGTATACATCTAATAATTCCAATTAAATTTCTCAGGATTGGGACTTCAAATCCAGTTATCCAGATATCCTTCAAGCATATCTTGAGTTTCCGACGATACACTTTTATAGCGCCATCTAACTTAGACAAATTACCCGATTTTATGTTAATTAACGATAAGGATAACAACTATCCAATTTTCTTTTCCATTACAAAGCAATATTGCTACTTATGCAATCAGCAAGTACATTTTGCATCTCAGTGTCCCAATAAAAATAATCAGACTTCTTCAAACAACACCCAAAATACTGTTCATCTAAACTCTCTACAGAAAGTACTTCAATCAGCTTCCCTTTCGACAATTTCTTCGACACAATTCTCTCCTACTGAGACTGAAACTACAGTACAGCTAAACAGATTTAAATGCAACGGTGACGATTTGACACGACCAAACACGACAGACGTTGGTTAATGCAGTGTTGCCTAATCGAATATTATTTTAGATGTATTGAACTGTAATATTAATACTCCATAATTACTGTAATGAGTTTATAATTATATTTATTATCAGAGCACTAATATCAAAGTTAAAATGTTTAAAGTAATTGATAAAATATGTTATTTGCTAAGTTATTAATCATAATAAAACCGAGCATATAATTTCATAATCTTGTGCATTCAGAGTCCGATGTTATCGAAGTTATCCGACAACGTAGCAAACGCAGTACGCAAAACGCAAAACGCAATGTTCAATGCTAAATATATGGATGTTTACGCTTCGGCCGCTTCATATAACTGAGTTTTGGCTCCTCCCTTTATCGATGAAGTGACCTTGAACATTGCAGCTATATCTGTTGAGTTATACAACAACAGCTCCTTTGTCAATAAATTCCTTTACACAATTCTCTCTTACTGAGGCTGAAACATCCAAAAAATCATTATCTCTTAATCAAATAAACATACTCCGATAAACTGCGACAAGAAAACAACAGAAACCTAGTAGAAGATTTTACCAAATGTATCAGTTAATTTTTCAAAGAAAGCTCCAACAATGGATACTTAAAACAGGAAGAACTAATTGACTTCTTTAAAAATCTGCATGGTTCTTCAGATCCTCTCAGTGTCGCCAGAACTTACTCGGAGATATCAAAGGATTGATAGACTTTCTAAAGAAAATACATCCTATGTTAAGTCCAAGATATCTTAAATCCCGTTGTTCTAGAATTAAAAACAAAATTACAGAACAAATTTTAAGTAATATTTCTACCGATGATCCTAGCGATTCCTCTCCGGAGACTTATTAATTCAACTATTTTCAATTCTACTATTCAATGAAACATAAATAGATAACATACCTATTTAGAAAATCTTAAAATTGTTATAAATAAATTTCATTCATCCATCCTATGTTTGCGAGAAACACATTTCACAGGAAATTCGTGTCACAATGTAAAAAACTCCATCTCCAGACTACGATTAGGACACACCAAGATCACACATGATTTCCTACTACAAAAGCAACCCAAACCTTTGTGTTACGCGTGTGATAGTAATCTAACAGTGCATCACTTATTAGTGGAGTGTCCTTTTAAAAGGACATACGCATTTAAAAATACTTGAACAGTTATACCATAACATTCGTACCACAATCGTACCATACATTTTTTGGTTTCAAACAATTAACAAAATTTAATTGTATTCTTTATTTTTTTTCTTAATTTATGTTATCTGTAAAATCGACAATTACTAATAACCCTTGTGGTTGAAACAGTTGAAGCAAACATGAATTTTAGTACGCTTGAATTACCTGTTATAATGCTTCTTTCCAAATACTTAATACAGTACTTTTATTTACAGTTCCTGCAGAACTTATTTTTGCATCATAATATCTTAGAATCTGTAGAATAAAACAAATCGTCGGTATACTACGAAAACCAGGTAAATGACAAATTTTAAAATATTGAGTTAAGTATACCAAAATTCTCAGCTTTTTTCGCTCTACATACAGGTAAAACCCAAAAATGATACGACTTACCATTCAGCAGATAATTTGTGTAATAAACAAATAAGTTACACCTAATCAACTTTTCATTTTCAAATAAAACAATATATCGCTACTTACTTCCATAAAATTAAAGTTCTGTTGCATGTAACAAAGTAAGCCCACATATATTATTATGCCGGACAACAATATATTTCTACTACTGCAAACCATATTCAGTAAAAAGGTGATAAGTGTCATTAATACATTTTACGTGTATGATTTATTAAAATTTCTCTTTCATATCGACTAGTAAAAACCTTTAAGTACACTTACTTCATTCTACCTGAAAACGGGTTGAGTTAAAATTTAGAAATGGTTACTAAGCTAAACCCATAAATGATCTTTATAACACATACACAGATAGAATAACTGAAGACAACAGTTCAATTCTTGATGATTCTAAGAACAATATAGTCTCAATGATGGAATCCATTTTTGATAGTGACTTTTCAGATGTAGACCCCACATATCAGCCAAGTGAAGAGGGATCGCTCTCTCTAGGAAGTCTATATGATTTACACACTTTGATAGCCTAAATGATGAGAAAAAAGATACTGAAATAGGTGCACCCACGAACAATTTAGTGTCAACTGAAATAGATAGTTGGATATTAAATCTACTTCTTGACAAAGTATGGAAAGTCGTACGTCCACTAAAACGTTGGAGAAAAGCTAACCCCAAAGATTGGGTAATAAATGTCGCAAAAAGGAGGCGTGCTGAGGGTTTGCCTTATAAGATAAAAAAAAGACCATAGACCAGCAATGCCAAAACCAGTTAATTGTTCAGAGTGCTTTTACAAATGTGCCTTTTGTGTGAAAAGTGTTACTTTTCTTTGAATGGTCAAGACATACAGGTATGTGAGAAATTTCTTTGTAAGACACTTTGTATATCAGCGTCGTTAATACAAGATGTTGTAAGAAAAACTGATATTCAAGGCTGTTATGCAGATACTGATAAAAGAGGCAAGCATACACTGCCAAATAAAACAAGCAGTAAAATCCGAAAAATCGTGAAGGCTCATATTGAATCTTTTCCAACCATGGGCCCACATTATATTCGCCAAAGTTCAAAGCGTAGATATTTGGACAAATATTTAAGTATAAGAAAAATGTACCAACTTTTTATAAATGGCTATGAGCAGAAGAAACTGGAAGGTGTTAGCGAAATTACATATCGAAGAATATTTTCTAACGACTATAATTTAAGCTTTTTTGTTGCTAAAAAAGATCAATGTTTAGTTTGTAATAAATATGATAGGGCTAATTCAACTGACAAATCGGATTTAGAAGACAGTTACAGAGAACATCAGGAAAGTAAAGAAGTATGTAATCTTAAAAAACAAAATGATAAGAAAAGATCTAATGAACAACGGGATTTTGTTTCAGTTACTTTCGATCTACAGGCCGTACTACAAATTCCAAGTGGATTGACTGGAAAACTATATTATTCTCGAAAATTATGTGTCTACAATTTGTGTGTATATGAAGCCGCATTACCAAATGCAGCTTACTGTTTTGACTGGTCAGAAATTAACGGTAGACAAGGAAGTTCCGAAACAGAAAGCATTATACTCCACTACTTATCAAAATGTGTTCCAGAATATGTAGGTGAAATAAGTTTATTTTCTGATATCTGCAGAGGACAGAATCCGTTTAAATATTATTGAATGCAAATTTTTAGAGTCTGGACATTCCTATATAGAAGTTGACTCTATGCAGAGTAGTAACCAAACCGCTAAAAAACACAGATCTATCTGTGGGATACCAGATTACTTGTCTGTTTTTCAAAATGCAAGAGGAAATAAAAATATCAAGGTTGATGATAAAAAAGTATGTATAGAACCATACAAATGTAAAGAATTTAAATATTACGACTTTTATAATTTAAAAAACTTATCACACACTTTAATTAAAAACCAGACAAAAGACCAAAACGGCGAAAAAATAATGTGGTTGAAGATAAAAAGAATGAGATTGGTGAAAGAAGAGACAAATAGGATCTATTTTAATTATGACATATCAACAAGCTTCAATTATTTCCTTACTAATACTGCACGCCAGTCAACGAGAAAAAAAAGCACGCCAAGTTATCAACTAATTCAAGCCATCTTGAAGAACTTGAGCGACTTTATGATGCACATTTGCCAATTAGCATAGCAAAAAAGAGAGATTTGGTACAGCTATGTATGTGGTAAGGGAGTGATACCAGAGGAATATCACGGGTGGTATCGTAATTTGAAAACGGGAAATTATGTAACAGACATCTTGCCAGAGCCTGCTTTCAGTGACGAATCGGACGAGGAAGCCTCATAATAATAATATTGTTATTATTATATTCGAAATAAATTTGATTTTTTCTATAAAACTGCCTGGCATTCATATAAATAATAACTATAACTACACACAGCTGTTAATAAAATTTTCAGGGAAAACCAGTTAAATGTCCTAAATATCGACTAATACCTTAAAATATTGCTATTACCTAGTAAAAGCCTCATATCTCGATCACAAAACTGGACAATATTAAACTTGGTTTATTATATTTGTGTTAAATATGTTATTTGAAGAGTAATTGATTTATTTAGATTTACAGGTAAAACCAGGTAAGTGATAGCATTTCCAACTTAAATTTAGGATTAGTCAGATAGGTGTCTCAACTTTTTCAAACTAATGATAGAATATCATTTCAGATATATGCATCTTTCACTAGAATACCTAATAACAAAAACAAGCTGACTGCTTAATTCACAATATAAAAGTAAACTTTAAAAACGTTTTTTCTCGATTTCGGTATTCCGACATTTACCTGGTTTTCGCAGTATACCGACGAAATATAATCTCATTTATTAAATATCTTTTAATACATACTTAAAAACTTTATCTGGTAAATGTTTTTTTACCCTCTCCAATAATTCAAATTTCATCATGGTTGTTTTCAAAACACGTATACGTATATGTCTCCCTTTCAACCATTTGATATATATTGATTTGATATATTGCAGTTTAACCATCTGAATTTCATATCTTTTAAAACCCTACTCATTGAACTAGTAGCAATGGTAATTTTATCTATGCCCTTCAGTTTTTCTTGAAGGGAATGAAGGGTAACATGTTGGCCTAAAATGAACAAGAAAAAATGTAAAGATGCTAGTGATATTTCAGTAGGTTATGGCAAACTATATTTTGATACAAAATATAGTTTGCCATATAACCCCTTTGCCCTTCACTAAATGAGGGGGCCTTGTTACTGGCTCCCTATATTCGAGAGTTGGAAATCTTTTGATTCCAAGCCTTACTTCAAAGGACTTGTGAATGGATGCATCTCCATAGGTTTGGTTCTTCAGTGACCGTTGAAGGATAAGGATTGTTAAGGTGAGCAAATATTGCTCCAGAGAAATAAAAGCACTTTTGGTTTATCGACTTATAATTAACTATTTTTAGATTAAAGAGGTTCAAAACGACGTAGCTGACTATACAGTATCAAATAATTCTTTCTTTATCACACGTAAAATAGAAAACCGTATTTATGAGAAAAAATGCCCGATTTCGGCGTAGAGAAATATTTTATATATGAATTGAGAGTGTTGCCTCAAGGGCGTGTGAGTGAGAACTAATAATATAATACTTGGTGCGTAAAAGTGTAGATTACCCCTCTTGTATTTAGGTGTGAAAACTATTTAAGAGGCTGTGGCGCCATTAAGTCGGGCTATCCCGAGGAAACTAGATATTAGTGAATATTTTACTTATTCTACACTAAGAAAAGTGTAAAGAACTATATTTTTATTTTATATTTTAAAATGATATGTTCATTTCTGGAACATAGACTGCCCGCGTTGAAGTATTTACTTCAAAACGAAAGAAAGAGTGATTTGAGAAAGTAAGCAAACTTAAATGTAATTTAAGAAATAACTATTCCTAAACTAGAGTAATACATATAAATGTGACAAAATTTAAAATTTTAATTTTCTACTTTGTCCACAGGAAGAGGACAGAGTTTTGTAATGGGTCTGTTAAAATATCCATCTCTAGTCTTTATTTTAACACTACGGACCTTATCGTCCTTACCAGTAAACAATTCAACAATTCTTGCCAATGGCCAGTGTAGGGGTGGAACTTTATCTTCCTTTAATAGAACTAAGTCGTTAACTTCAAGATTCTTCTGTGGTGTTAACCACTTGGGGCGATTCTGAAGTTGATTAAGGTAATCAATTTTCCAGCGTTTGGCAAATGATTGCTGAATCTTCATGTAGTTTTGCCAAATTGTTAATTTATTGTCAGGTATTTCCGTCACTATCTCTTCAGGAAATGACGTAATTGGTTTTCCTATTAGGAAATGTCCTGGAGACAATGTGTTAAAGTCATTTGGATCATTTGACATAGCACAAAGAGGGCGTGAGTTTAGTACTGCTTCTATTTGTGCGAGAACTGTGCTAAAGGCTTCAAAAGTTAAAGTGGTATTGCCTAAAAGCCTTAAAATGTGATATTTGGCACTTTTTATGGCTGCCTCCCAAATTCCACCATGATGCGGAGAATGGGCTACAATAAATTTCCATTGGATTTCAGAAGAGGAGAGAAAATTGAATATGGACTCAGAGGTTTCCTTTTGTTTAAGAAATAGTGCAACTTCCCTCAACTGATTTCTAGCTCCTAGAAAATTAGTGGCGTTATCTGAGTAGATAATTTGTGGACAGCCTCTCCTACTGATGAATCTTTTTAAAGCAAGTAAGAAACTTTCGGTAGAGAGACCTGTGACTAATTCGATGTGCACTGCACGAGTAACCATACATACGAACAACGCTATGTAGGATTTTATTTTTGGAGCCTTTCTTAAATTGGAGCTTTTTATAAGAAATGGACCACCAAAGTCTAGACCGACATTGGTAAATGGAGGGGAGAAACATGAACGTTCCCGTGGTAAATCAGCCATTAACTGTGTGGCTGTCTTTGCTTTAAATTTAAAACAATCGTGACATTTATTAATTATCCTTTTAGTTTCTTTGAGACCATTTAGACACCAATATCTTAAACGAAAATTGGAAAGAGTATTTTGAGGGCCTGCATGACATAATCTTATATGTTCTCTATACAGCATTAATTTTACTATGTGATTATGAGAGGGTAGAAGTAATGGGTACTTCTGTTCATATGGGACGTCTGAGTACCTTAGACGACCACCTACACGAATCATTTGCTGATTATCTATGAATGGGTTGAGTTTTAAAATTGTTTTATTTGAAATTATCTCCTTATTTTTAAGACAAGAAAATTCTCAAAAAAAGTGTGCCTTTTGCAAAAGTTTTATTATTAAATTTTCGGCATTTTTTAATTCTGAAACAGAGAAGGGTCCAACATATTTTTCATTTGGAAACTTGAAATTGTGAATGTACCTGAGAATAAGTGTGATACTGCGTTGTAGTTTTGAGAAGTTTGAAAATTTGAGAGATAAATTTTCAATGAAACTTATTGGGCTTTCTTGTGCGAGATGAACTATTTTCTTTTCCTCGGGTATTTTACTTACATTTGGTTTTGAATCATAAGAAGTTAAATCTAAGTCATAATTAAGTAGAAATGAGGGACCTTGAAACCAAAATTTTGAGTTTAGAAGTTCAGGAGCAGACATGCCTCTTGACGCAATATCTGCGGGGTTTTGTTTTGACTTTATATATCGCCACTTAAATTGTGGGTTTCCTTGTATTTCAGAAACTCTATTTGCAACAAACTGTGACCATCTCGAGCTATGTGAGCCTAACCAAGCAAGTACGATTTCTGAGTTCGTCCAGCAGTTTATTGAGTCTATTTGAGTTAATTTATTATTTAGAATTTCAACTATTCTTTTAGTGAGTTTGCTGCATAAAACAGCACCCATAAGTTCTAACTTAGGTAAAGTTAATGTTTTTATTGGAGCTACCCTACTTTTAGAGGTGATGAGTGTGGAAGAGACATTTCTTGAGCTATAAGTAACTCTAATATATATGCAGCTGGCGTATGCCTTTTCACTAGCGTCGGAGAATGCGTGGATTTGTATACTACATACATAATTTTCAATAAAAAAAGGTCTGTGAATTTTTAAATGTTTTAGTGCTGAAATATGTTTGAGAAAATTTAACCATTCATTTAAGAGTGTAGAGTCTAAACTTTCATTCCACTGAATTTTTGAAAGCCAAATTTTTTGCATTATTATTTTTGCAGTTACTATTACAGGATTAATTAATCCCTTGGGGTCGAAAAAACTTGCGATTATCGAGAGCACTTGTCTCTTAGTGTAGGAATCTTTAATTTCGATTTCTGGTACTGAAATAGAGAAACTATCTAATTTAGAGTCCCAACAAAGACCTAATATTTTATTGGAATGATTTTCTGAGGATATAACATACGTAGAGTCAGTTGAAAATTGTGAAATATTTTCTAAAAATTGTGGTGAATTTGAACACCATTTGTGAAGAGATATGCCTGCCTTTTGTAGCAGTGCAGTGATTTGCTCATGCGCAAGTGTGAGTGTTTCAATACTATTTGTACCATATAGTATGTCATCAATATAGCAAAAATTAATGAGCATATCATGAGCGAGAGGATATTCTTCCTTATGCATGTTTGCGAGTTCAATTAAACATCGTGTGCTAAGGAAGGTAGCTGGTTTCGTTCCATAGGTAACCGTTTCCAATTGTATACATTTTAACGGCTCCGAGGGAGAGTTGCGCCACAAAATATTTAATAAGAAAGTTTGGTTGGGGTTTATTCTGATTTGTCTAAACATCTTTTTTATATCAGATGTGAATACATACTTGAAGAGTCTAAAGTTGACTAAAGTGTCAAATAGTTCTGGTTGTGTGGTATAACCATTTAACATAATATCATTAAGGCTAAAACCAGAAGTGGTTTTCATGGATGCGTCAAAAACTACGCGCAAACGAGTTGTGAGAGAAGTGTCTTTTTCTACACTGTGGTGAAGCAAGAAATATTTGTTTTCTGAGTGTACATTCTGCAGAGACAACGGAACATATTTTGCATGTCCTAATTCAACATACTCATCTATAAAAGATTTATATTGTTTGTAAAGAGAATCATTTTTTGAGAATTTGTTCTCCAAATTTAGAAATCGCCTTCGCGCCATTTGGAAAGAGTCGCCCAATTTATTATTTTCATTAGGCATGCATAGGGGTAAATCTACTTGGAACTGTCCATTCGGTAGGATTTGTGTTGTGGCTTTAAATATTTTCTGAGCCTTTTCATCATCAGGACTTAAACGCTTTATTTCGGGAACTTCTTCAATGTCCCAAAACCTTTGGAGAAGTATATTTATATTTTCTTCTTCAGTGTGAGATTGAACAAATAAAGAAATATGATTCGAGTGTGAATAGTTACAGTTTGAGTGAGAGTGCATCTTTTTCTTAGATGAAACTTGTGGAGATAAGTTACCGAACATGACATATCCCAAATGAGTGTTTTGAAGCACTGGAAGACCTGCTCCAATATGAATTAAACCATCCTTTAATAGATCACAGTAAATTTCTGCACCTAATAAGAGATCGATTCTCCCTGGGGAGGAGTAAGAGGGATCACTGAGCTTTATGCCAGCTGGTATTTTTATTTTGCTACGATCTAGAGGTACCTGAGGTATTTTACACGTAATATTATCCAAAACTGCACATGATACTTCAAATTTCATATCATTGTTTTTATATGGGAAAAATTCAATGTTTACCATTTCATTTGAGATGGAACAATTTTGAGAGATTGTGGAAATTTGTAATCTTTTATTGGTGGTAGAGTAATTTAGTTTATTTACTAAATCCTTTGTTGCAAAGCTCGATTGAGATCCATTATCGAGAAGACATCTTGCGTGTACAGGTTGTCCACTTTTAGAGTAAATTGTTACCAGCGCTGTGGCTAGCAAAACTTCGTTTTTTGGATTAAAAGTGGAGAGAGAAGAGATGCAAGATGAATTTTGACTTTGCGTGTCTGAGAGTAGACGATTTTCATTTGTCTGAGTGCTTAAGTGAGTAGAAGTGTTTGGTGATTCATTATATGAATGTGGAGAATTAATTGTTTGAGTAACTTGGGCATTATTACTCCTTTGAGGAGCATGCAAATGACTTTGAGAGATATGTGGTGCACTATGGCGAGTTTGTGAATCACCCTGTATACTTGCGGAGGATTGAGAGGTTTGTGGTGCATTAAAGCGTGATTGTTGCCTATTGGCGTGACTTTGATTACCATCATGTGAATTTGAAGCACTTTGATTGCTTCGAGTGGGAGAGAATAAATTATTTTCATGAGTGTGAGAAAAATTATTTTCTTCATGCAGAAGTGTATTGTGCTTTTTATTGCAAATTTTACATGTGTATTTAGAGATGCATTTATCAGTAAAATGCTTAGTGCCAAAACAGTTTCTGCAAAGCTGTGCTTGCTTTACAAAATTAAACCTTTCTCGAGAATTTGTGTCTTTAAATAAGTTACACTGATATATTTTATGACCAGTTTGTTTACAAAATATGCAATTTTCATAGCTAGATTTATTATTATTTATAGTGGAAATATGAGCAGTTTTTTGAGTGACTTTATTATTAAACTTTGACTGAGTTTCAGTGTAATTAAGTTTCTCTAAAACATCACATCTTTTTTCTAGAAATTCAAAAAATTGTTTGAGTGTTGGAACATTCTTAGAACCTACTTCATATTCAAAAGCCTTGTGAGAAGCAAAATCTATTTTTTCTAAAAATATTTCTATTAAAAGGAGGTCCCAATGTTCAATTGGAACTTCGAGATTACTAAGAGCTTGAAGCGTTTGCTTCGTGTGTACAAGAAAATCTCTTAGTACCTGAGGAGTGCATTTAACTAGAGATTGAGACTTTAACAGCTTTTTTATAAGAGTACTAATCACTCGTGATTTGTCATCATATCTTTCTTTTAGGGTTTTTATAGCGATAGCAAAATTTGCATCTACTACTTCGATGCTGCTAATTAAGTTTAAAGGTTCTCCTTTGAGGAAGGATTTTAAATATATAAACTTTTGTACATTATTTAAACTTGAATTGTTTGTGATCAGAGTTTCAAATAGTTGAAAGAATTCATTGAATTCTGAGAAATTGCCGGTAAAGGTTTTCATGCTAATTTCAGGCAGCCTCGCACTGGAAACAGCATTATTATTTGAGCTAGGTACTTTATTTACAGTTAAATTTAATTCTATTATTTTTCTTTGCAAACCTTTGAGTGTGTTGAAGTATTTTTCTTCAACATTTGCTCGATCAGCTGATTGTTGGTCGCTGTCATCAGTCTGTTCGATTTCTAATTGAATTTGTTCATATTGTGTGAAAAAATTAAAAAGTTTTTCTTTCCTATTTTCAAAATCAAGTATTTCGTTTTCTGTGTCTTTATTGGCTATAAACCATTCTGAGATACGTGTAATTGATGCTTTAAGTGATTTGCGCTTTTTCTTTAAAGCTTCCATTTTTTATTTAAAGTGAATTTATTTGCAAATATATGCTGAGCGAGAAATAAGAGTGAATGATTTGTTTAGTGTAAATGTCTTTTTTAACTAAGACGCGATTTTAATTTTAATAGAGTATTTTTACTAGAGTGATAAATAAATATTTTTCTTGAGAGCGGGCTGTGAGACAATCTGTATAATAAACAATTGTCAGCTATCTTTAGCGATATTGAGAAGAAAGATCTGTTGTCAAATCAAAGCCATTAGTTAATATAAATATTAATAAACAAATAAAAGTCGAGACAAATGTCTATCAATATAAATTACGTGCATGCAGTAACTATAGAAAATATAGAAAGAGTTTTAACCTCACCAAATGTTTTTCAAGTATCCAATTTAATTACCGCTGTCGCTTACCAGCACATAACGCACTTTTCACAAAACACACGTGTCTAATCTTGAACGAAGGTCAACTTGTGCAATCTTTCTTCTAGGGACGAGAAACCATTATTCTTTCTTCCTGTTGCTCTCCGGCGTGTGTAATCCGTTTCTTTCTTCAGTCCTGTTTCATCAAATAATCTGTGCTCGATAGGACCACGGATGAGTGGGAGCCATGTATCTGGCTCCCTATATGAGAGGGGTTGAAATCTTTTGATTCCAAGCCTTACTTCAAAGGACTTGTGAATGGATGCATCTCCATAGGTTTGGTTCTTCAGTGACCGTTGAAGGATAAGGATTGTTAAGGTGAGCAAATATTGCTCCAGAGAAATAAAAGCACTTTTGGTTTATCGACTTATAATTAACTATTTTTAGATTAAAGAGGTTCAAAACGACGTAGCTGACTATACAGTATCAAATAATTCTTTCTTTATCACACGTAAAATAGAAAACCGTATTTATGAGAAAAAATGCCCGATTTCGGCGTAGAGAAATATTTTATATATGAATTGAGAGTGTTGCCTCAAGGGCGTGTGAGTGAGAACTAATAATATAATACTTGGTGCGTAAAAGTGTAGATTACCCCTCTTGTATTTAGGTGTGAAAACTATTTAAGAGGCTGTGGCGCCATTAAGTCGGGCTATCCCGAGGAAACTAGATATTAGTGAATATTTTACTTATTCTACACTAAGAAAAGTGTAAAGAACTATATTTTTATTTTATATTTTAAAATGATATGTTCATTTCTGGAACACTAAATATTCTGTATAGACGAGTTCTAATAACATGTTCATATTTATTGGTTAATGAAGGTCCTAGACAATCACATACTGAAGTACTTATTGCAACAGAATAGCTAGCATCTGTTTGAATACCTTCATTTGCCAATCGTCTTACTGTTGGTAACAAAACTCCTAATGCCTCGGCAACACGCTAAAATGTATAGTATTTAAAATACTATTAATATTTTTTAGAATAATTTAAAACTTACTTCATGAAAGATAATAAAGTTGTCCCAGCATCTTTTTCCAATTAAAAATAATTTAATAATTTTAATATTAGTCTTTGTTCTTTCCAGTATATCTCGGCATATTTAAAATATTTTTATGACAATAGATACAAAATTAAATTTTCTTTGTAAAATGTCTAAAAATACTAACCTGGAATGACAATTCTGTCACGATCGAGACCATCTGCGTCAAATAATATTTATGTGCATCATTGATTGGATATCTATTTAGCGTATTGTAAACTCCAACCAATTATACATCCGTAAGTAGAATTCGCTTTAATATGCAAATACCCGTGAACTATACATAATTTTTTAAGTATAATAATCACAGACTCACGTTTTTTTCTGTTACTTCTAGCTTAATGCGTTAGAGGGAATTCGATCAACTATGACGTACTGAAAGAAGAATTTGGGACGGACTATACAATGATATGAATAATTGACATTTGAGAGCTTGCAAAGGTTCAAATAAAGTAACCTTTACTTATACAACTTATAACTTTTAATTTTACTTTTATTCAGTTCAAAATAAAAATTAAAACATCTATCTTTGAAGATAAAATCGATTTTTTAAATTTGTGTATAAAATAAAACTAAATTAGAAAAGAGCGCATTTAATTGTTTTTACCTGTAGTTAGTAAAAATCATTTATCTTTAAAACAAACAACAAAAGAATTTTAATTAAAGTTTTATGAAACAGCAGTAGAATAATTAATTCTGGTTTTTACTAAAAAAAATATTTTCAGAATTAAAAATTAATTATGGGGCAATTTTGTTTCATATATTTGGTTTTGTGTATATGTAGAGGAAAGGGATGGCCTTAGACATAGTCTATTAGCCACAGGATTCATTTTTATTAATACACATATAGGTACCTATTAGGTGCTTATAAGGTTAAATATCTATTTTAACTTCTTTAACGTAATTTATTATTGCATCAAAAACGCGTTTATTATGACTTGAGAACAGGGAACCAATGTTAAGAGAGAGAGGACTGTTGTATTCTATTAGAGAATTATATAGTGTACTGAGTTTATTAGTCTAATTTATTAACTTTATTTATTATAAAAATGTTCTTACACTTAGTTTATTTAAAGTCTGTATTTGTACAATATAACTAATTTATTTCACACTAATAATTATATAATTTATTTACATTTATTACAATACGCGCGTTACATTTTAAAAACTCGACTGCCCCATCTTCAGATTGCCCCACATAATGAAAGTCCCGCTATGTATATCAAAGCAGCCGTTAGCATGAAATCTCTCGAAGCCCATGGATGTTGACCTGAATTGCCTCAAATGAACGGGAACCCAGACTGGTTTTTATAGCGGCTCGGAGAAAATACTAGGACATAAGTGAAAATAAACAACATGTTTACAGGTTTTTAATATGATTCATATTTTATCGTAACAATAGTCTAGAGATAGCCGTATCATTTTTTTACACTCCAGAAATATGTGGTTAATATCACCTATGGACATGTTGTCACAGTCACATAACGAGGAGTTTAGTTTCCCTAATTTATGAAGCTGGTTATATCTGGTTTTACTTGTAGACTTTCCTCAAACGTATATCACTTATTCCAAACAGTACCTACTCTAAGCTCAGATTTTTGTATTGATTGTTAAAATTGGTTAACATAAAATAAAAGTTGAATTTTTTATAATAAATAAAGACATGCATTTTTTAATGTCGAAAATAACGTGTCTCGACATATTTGGTCCTTGACACGAGAGCAAAGGTTTAAAATAGTACCTACAGAGTTATGATGCAGAGTTTACAATAGTAAAGAATAACAATATTATATACATTATTTTTTGTTAAACAATTGTGTAGTCCTTAAGACATCTATTAGGCTCTTGAGTCGGCTTGAACAGTTCGGAAGTTCTTTTAAACTGTGGGTTATATTGATTGTTGGCATTGCGAGTGACCTGGTAGTTTTGATATTCTCTGAGAATGTGCTTGACTGTCATAGAAATATCGAAATATCGTTGCAGTGGAAGCATAACTGTTGGTCTGTCAAAGGTCATAAGATGACCGTGTGTCAAATGTGTCTGTCCTATCCTTAAAATTCGTATTGCTATCTTCTCTGTTCTGTTCAGGGATGCTAATGATAAATAGCTGTTAACATTGGGTTGTATCTTTCTAAGCTTTGTGTATTTGGTAATCCAAAGTTTCTGCCACTTGCCTCGGATATTCTTTTTGAATTTTGATTTGATATCTCCTTGGAGCTAAATGTTGTAGATGGGTAAGTTAGATGTAGAAGCTTCCTTTGCAGTGCTCTCGGCCATCTCATTTCCTTGGATGCCAATATGAGAAGGCATTCATATTATTCTTATTGAAGTCCGTCAATAAGTGAAAGGAAGTGTGGAGATGGATTTTTTTTTAGTATTTTTTGTACTAGATGATGTCGATTGAAAGGATAAGGAATCGGTGCACAGAGTTACACTTTGATTATTGTCAAAATAGAACTCGAGAGCTTTTAAAATACCGAAGTGTTCTCCGGAAAATACGCTACATTCGTTAAATATTCGGTATTGTCCTAATACCATAATCAACTGAAGTGACAGAACAGCCAAGTTTATCTGCTTTCGCGATAAATCGGTATAAAGCACCTTATGATAGTGGTAGGTTTTCACAATATGCTTGAAAGATTGTCGAAAAATAATTAACAAAGAATGAGAATTATTTATTTTTTGCTCATTGAATTTACAAAGCGAAATGTTAATAAAACGAGGTATTCTAGACCATGGTGGGAATTCTAATTTTATAGACGCAAGTGTTTGAGATAATTTTGTGTGTTGGCACAATGGTTGTAGGATCTGTGGAATTGAAAGTATACATCTGGGCGAGTTTATGAGTCCAGGTCTTAGCGAGGTCAGAATAAATACTGAGTTAGTCAGATTTGATAAAATTCTGCTAGAATAAAATAGGAGTAGTTGCTGACTCCGAAGATAAAGGACGAGTTCATGACATTCACAATAGGGACTTTTAGTGAAACTGGATCGAAATGCTCCTAAGCATATTCGGAGAGCAGTGTTGTAAACAGAGTTTAACGATTGTCATAAATTATTGGATGCGTACAAGTAAACTATACAACCATTGTGTAATTTGAATCGGATTATAGCTTGATATATTTTGAGTAGTACAATTTCATCGACACCCAATTAATAGTGGGCAATGTATTTAACAAATTCATTTTACTTAAACAGATGCCTTTTATTTCATCGATATGACGATTCCAGGTGAGTTTATTATGGAGAGTTAGTCCTAAAAACTTATAATGATCAATTAACTTTAAATTTACTCCGTTCAGTGGAATTTTGAGTATTTCTGCGCTGTTTTCCTGGTAAATTTTATTATTTTGGATTTATTGGAAGAGAGCCTAAAGCCAGTTCTCTCGGACATGTACTAAGGGACGTAACAGAATTTTGTAAAAAATATGAGGTTGCAACTGTATATTTTCCTTATACAATACAATAAGGTCGTCTGCGTATAGTACAAATTTAGCTGAGATTGTATATAAGGGCAAATATCATTGATGGCTTGTAAATAAGGGGGTAGAACTAAAAGTAGAAACTTGGAGTACACCATTTTCAGTGACATTGTTGTCGGAAAATACTTCGTTAACTGTGATTCTGAAATTTTTATTATTTAAAAAGTTGTTTATAAAGCAACTTTTTTTAAGGATAACCGACGTAAATGTTTCGAAAATCGAAAGCACTTTCCATATCAAAAATTATTGCGATTACATCTTGCTTGGAGGCCATAGCATTTTCTATATCTGTTCCCAGAATTACTAAATTATCAGCAGTGTTTTAATTAGGTCTAAAAACTGATTAAACAGACTAATAAACTAGATACCAGAATAATTGCTTGTAAAACATTTTTTCCAATAATTTGCAAAGGTTACATATTAGAGAGATTGGCCTTAACGAGTTGGGGAGTTGGAAAGGGAGCTGCTTTTTTATAGGAAATATAATGGATTCCCTTTATTTGGAAGAAAATTCTTGTCGGGACCAGATTAGGTTGTACAATTGAAGAAATTTATTTATAGTTTCTTCATGGAGGTATTTGATAAAAATTAAGGTGATGTCATCAATGCCAGCAGCTGAGTTTTTTGTAGTGAATAGAGCTAGAGTAAATTTTTATTTAGAAAAGGGTAAGTTTATTGGGTTGGAAATATCGTTGGTTTTACCACTTGGGATGTTAAAATCGTGTAAAGAAGACTTATTTTGGTTTAAAGTGTTGGATCGAAAGTGATGGGCAAAAATCTTGGCAATACTTTGACTTTAAGTCACTATTTTGTTGTCTTGAATTAGGGCGGCGATTTTGTAGGCGGTGAATTAACCTTTTATATGTTAAGTTTTGTTCCAAACTTGGCTTGGAGGTATGTCGGAAGAAATATAATTGATATTAAGGTTCCATGAAATATTTTTACTTTCTCCGATGCTTTTTAATTTATATGTTGAAAATATATTTGCGGAAGCATTAGAAAACACGGAATTAGGCATTAAGGTGAACGGCATACCAATTAGCAACCTACGCTATGCGGACGACACAGTGATTATAACTGATAATTTGGAAGATCAGCAGTTATTACTTGCTAGGGTGAATGGCATAGGAAAAAAATATGGCCTCAAAATCAACATTTTGAAAACGAAATATATGGTCATTAGCAGAAACCCTCCAGAAAACCCGATAATATGCATAGGTGACGATCGCATAAAACGCGTGAAAGCTTTTAAATACCTTGGCACCACAATCAATGACCAATCGGATCAACAACAAGAGATAAAAACCCGAATACAAATGGCAAGACAAACTTTTGTGAAATTCAGACCGCTCCTATGTAATCAAAACTTAAATTTCGAAATACGCTACAGAATGGTCAAGTGCTACATATGGTCCATCTTGCTTTATGGCACGAAAACGTGGACTTTGAAAAAAATATCTATCAACAAACTTGAAGCATTTAAAACGTGGTCATTGAGAAGAATTCGTCTGCTTACAGGTAAAACATGATAAGTGCAATTTTATACAAAATTTAGTTAGAAATATAGTAATGTGTACTTTTTAAATGTAACTTGTATTACTTTGTGTTAATTTTTTAAATGCTTTTATATTGCTGATATTTAAAAAGAGAAATAAACATAAATTCGAAAAGTATAAACCTATTAGCCTATTAGTTTTATATAAGCTGTTTGTAAATGTTAAAATAAGTTTATTAACGTTTGAATCTCCACTTCGGAAATCGTTATTACAAGCATTGGTGTTTGTATTTTGAGAACCTAAAAAATTATATAGGTTATCATCAGATTAGATCCACACCCCTAGGCGCAAGTGGTGATACTTATATTTTTGTATTATAACATATATATTCCGAAAACTTTAACATTACTTCTAATTTTTAGGTCGTGGCTGTTTTTCTCTGGTGTCCTTATAAAATCACGATTTGCAATATTTCTTAACCGCCTAATAAGGGGCTCAATAACCCAGCATTTTCTAATTTGATAGCAGAACTTCCATCCCCATTCGTCCTTGTAGAAGATTTCAATGCTTACAGCACAATGTGAGGATTAAATAACACATTTGGCAAAGAAAAAAATATAAAAAAGATAATTTGCAATAAAGATATTTATCTTCAGAACTTTTCATTTTTCAAATATCGATCTCAGCTTTTGTGATCCAAAACTAGGTCCATCTCTAATATGTTGTCCATTAGATAGTCTGTTCGATGGTATCTATTTTCATATAATCATGTCAGACAATGAACCCAAATCGTACAATCCAGTGCCTAAACGGCGTAAAGCACAAGCGGACTGAATGAATTTTAGTCTAAACGTCCGAGAATAAGTCAATTCAATTAAATGTGAATATAACATAGATCACCCCGTTGATCAGTTTATCAACTGCATAATTACCTCTGCTTCAGAATATATAGGAAAATATTCCGTTGAACTTACACGAAAATCAGTTCCTTGGTGGAATGACTCCTGTGCTGTAGCAGTTTATGTATTTAAGAATGCTCTGAATAAATATAGACAAACAAAAACTAATGAAAATCTTATAAAGTTTAAATTAGCAAAAGCAAAATAAAAATATTTCTTCTTCTTCTTCTTAACATGCCATACACCAAAGTACGTAGGCGACTATCTCATTACTAGAATTCTGTTCTTGGCGGCGTGACACAGCTCGCCTGTATTGTGTATTTCTGTCCATTCTTTAATATTCCTTAACCAGGATAATTGTTTGCGGCCGGCTCCTGTCCTACCTTCGATCTTCCCTTGTAGGATTAACTGTGGTATTTCATATTTTGCTCCTCTCAATATGTGCCCAAAGTAACCAATCTTGCGTTTTTTAATTAATTCAAAGAGTTCTCTTTCCACGCCGGCTCTCTTAAAGACGTCATCGTTTCGAACTCTATCCACCCAAGGTATGCGCATCAGTCTTCTCAATGACCACGTTTCAAATGCTTCAAGTTTGTTGATAGATGTTTTTTTCAAAGTCCACGTTTCCATGCCATAAAGCAAGATGGACCATATGTAGCACTTGACCATTCTGTAGCGTATTTCGAAATTTAGATTTTGATTACATAGGAGCGGTCTGAATTTCACAAAAGTTTGTCTTGCCATTTGTATTCGGGTTTTTATCTCTTGTTGTGGATCCGATTGGTCATTGATTGTGGTGCCAAGGTATTTAAAAGTTTTCATGCGTTTTATGCGATCGTCACCTATGCATATTATCGGGTTTTCTGGAGGGTTTCTGCTAATGACCATATATTTCGTTTTTAAAATGTTGATTTTGAGGCCATATTTTTTACCTATGCTATTCACCCTATCAAGTAATAACTGCTGATCTTCCAAATTATCAGTTATAATCACTGTGTCGTCCGCATAGCGTAGGTTGCTAATTGGTATGCCGTTCACCTTAATTTCTAATTCCGTGTCTTCTAATGCTTCCGCAAATATATTTTCAACATATAAATTACATCTTCTGTTTCAAGAAAGTCTATAGTCACTCTGTTGGTATAAGGAGATACATCAGAATGCATGAAAATGAAATTTTCTTCCATTGCATCTCTCCAGAGTCTAACAACAGTTTTTTGAACCAAATTAACATACCTGCGAGATCTTAAAGTTGGTTGGATTAAATTAAAGAAGTTTTTTATCGATCATAATTCCTCCTTTTGAATATATGACGTATCCCAGTGATACAAGGTTATCTTCTAATTTTACATTTTCTAATGAACTGAATACAATAGCCTCTCTTTCTGGATAGAGAGACTTTTAATAAAACATCTTAAACCACATTTTGTGTTACATTTTGTTAAGTGTGTGTTAAGAGACATACTTGACTGTGTCAATAAAATATAAGGTTAATAACACTATAAAGTAATCATAAGCAGTAATAAATTTGCTAATAATTAAAAAAAAAATTTAGCATGCTTTCGATGTGCCTATTTACTGCGTTTATACTTTTAGGATTTTTTCCATTTCGAATAAGTCCCATAAATATAACTATCGAAAATATTTTTTTAATTCAAGGATTATCCAAACAACTGTAAAAGAAAGTTATTGCGAATTTAATGAACAAAGAATATTTTGAAAGTTTCAAAATATTTTTCTTGGACAAGCTTTGTATTTTCTTATGCGAACAAAAAGTATACGTGGATCGTTTATCATAAAATTGCTTTATATCGATAAAATATCCTTTTTATGTAATAAATCATTTCTTTTCGTAATTCACAACAGATATATTTCAGAATAAACTGTTTTGTGCTAACGTAAGCGCTATTTAACCATCAAGAATAGCAACAAAAACCAATACACTGTTAAAAATTAAAGTTATTTAAAAATGGTGGCTATATTTACTAAATTATATAAATAAAATTATAGGAGTAAAAGATAAGCAAAACGAAATATTAAATATAATACCCTCTATATAACAGTACATAGTACAATACGTATTTTCTGTGTAAATTACATAATATATTGGAGCTATGCAGTAAGTCATATCATGATATTTATATCTGTGGGGATCTAAACATTGATAATCTTGTCATGTCTAATAATAAGCAATCTTTTAACGAGTTTTTAGTAAGTTATAATCTGAGAGTCACATCTGAGGCTCCTACAAGAGTTTTCGTAGATAAAGTAGGTAAAAAATCATCTACAAAATTGGATTACATATTGACAAATATCGAACCACATCTTTATAAATCAAATGTGTTCGAGGGTCACTTCAGTGACCATAAAGTGTTTTCACTTAGTGTAAATTTGCAAGCCAATAAAGTATCGAAAAAAGATAAAAACCCATCAGTTACAGGGATATGTCAGATGAATATATGCTGATGTTTAAAGCAGGGATTTCTTCTACAGTTTTTGATGAAGTTTATTCACAATTGAATGCTGAATATGCCCCAAATTCATTTGTTAGCATTTTAGATTACAATCTAAATTTATATTGTCCAATAAAAACACGGTATAAAGCACACAAAACAAATAAGGTTACATGGGTAACAAATGAGGTAAGACACGTTAGTGAAAAACTAAAAAATCTACACTGGATAGCAAAAAATATAGGGAGTCTCGAGTCTCAAGATACCTATAAACAGGCAAAAAAAAATATAATCCTCTATTAATAAATACTTAAAAAAACTTTCATAGATTCTTAATTAATCAATCTTACAATATACCAAAAACAATTTGGAATTTAGTAAACAGTGAAACTGGTAGGCAAAAGAACAGGTCTGATATTATTCTACATTATGATAATAAAATTATTACCAAGTCTTGTGATATTGCTAATTCGTTTGCCTCATATTTTGCTACAATTACAGAATACAATCTTGAAACTCATTTTGGCACATCGTTACCTTCTTCTTGTACTACCTCAAAAATGTGTAACAAAACATTTTTATTTTTACCCGTAACTCCAATTGAAATAAAAAATACAATCGATCAACTAAAAAATAAGCCTAGTACTGGTATTGATAACATATCTGTAAAAATAAGAAAACTGATAAGTGATCATATATCGATTCCTTTAACCCATTTAGTTAATCTCTCAATAACAACCAGCCAATTTCTATCCATATTTAAAATGGCAAAAGTCCAATCTTCAAAAAGAATGCCCCTTATGGTATTTCAAATTATAGACCAGTATCTGTCCTTAGCATAATTTCAAAAGTAATAGAGAAGGTTGTATACAACAGAATGTTAAATTTTATAGAATACAATTTATTAACTCCAACCCAACACGGCTTTAGATAAAAAAAGTCAACACTCACGGCTGCATGCTGCTTGTTTGAGCGTATTTATGATGAATTAGATAAAAGAAACCACGTGGCAGGACTATTTTTTGATCTATCACGTGCTTTTGACTGCTTAGATATAACATTTATTCGCAATAAATTATATAACGTTGGTTTTAAAGGGATATTTCTAGAATGGATAATAAATTTCTTAAGTGACAGGAAGAGTGTTGTTAAGATGAAAGAATCAAGCTCAGAACCATACACGACAAATAAAGGAGTACCACAGGGATCCGCGCTGGGACCATTATTATTCCTAATTTTTATTAATGACCTACCAGATCACATAAGGGCACTTATAATATCAATGTTTGCTGATGATACCTCGTTAATAGTCTCTGCACGTACACTAGAGAAATTAAAAATGACTATGAAGACTGTTGTTGACTGCTTTATACGCTGGTGTAATACCAACAGACTAATATTAAACATTGACAAGGCGCAAATTATTTATTTTCATTCATATAACTCATCTAAATATGACTATATCTTATCCATCCACGATAGAAAAAATATATTATCTTCCAGTCACTTTTTGGGTGTATTCATTGATTGTAATCTCAAATGGTCAGAGCAAGTGAATTCAGTGAGCATAAAATTGAATAAAGCTTTTTATGCTATATCTAGAATTAAAAACACACTACCCATCTCGGCATTAATGAACGTTTGTTATAGCCTTGCTTACAGCCACATGTGCTACAATGTAATTTTGTGGGGGAACTCAGTAGATAGTAACAAAGTGTTCATTAACCAAAAAAAAATTATCCGTAAAATTTTTAATTTGGATTATCAACAGTCTTGTAAACCAGTTTTTATTAAACATCAAATTTTAACTTTCTACTGCCTATATATCTATAAATGTTTACTTTATGTCAAAGAGGAAATCAATACATTTCCAGTAAATTCAGACAATCACTACTACAATACAAGAAGTGCTGAATCTTTACGAGTTCCTAAACACAGGACATCCAAACTTCAAAATTGCTTCAGATATATGGGACTGACCTTATACAATCATTTGCCAAAAACTGTGAAAGAAATACCACTTATCTCTAAATTTAAAAAAAATGTTAAAGATTTACTCTTAAGAAAAGCATATTATTCTATAAATTAATATGTTAATGATAAACTGCAATAGCTTCATATTTTACTTGTAAAAATGTTATTTTATATGAAGCTATTTTCTTGTGGCATTTTAAATTAATTACTATTTAACTGGGAATAAGCCACAATTAAAGGTTAAAATACGTTTATTGACGTTTCAATTTCCACTTCGGAAATCGTTCTCAAAATACAAACATTGTTTGTATTTTGAGAACGATTTCCGAAGTGGAAATTGAAACGTCAATAAACGTATTTTAACCTTTAATTGTGGCTTATTCCCAGTTAAATAGTAATTAGTTATTTTATATATTTTATGTTTGGTCAATTTTTTTACACTGTGAATATTGTATTATACACATTAATATTTTTTATACCAAATTCTGTACGTACCAAATTCAAACGTATCCTATACATTTATTTTGAATGTCTTAAAGGATCAATAAAGATAACTATGACTATGACTATGACTATGAATTGGTATTAGGAATACATTTAAAACAAAGCTTATTATACTCTATAAAATTAATTTTTATTTTGAAAATCACTATATTAAACTATACCTGTTAATTTTTCTTGAATTATGCTATATGTTAAATTTTTTTACCTAAACACATTATGTTTTACCTAAGTTCACTATATAAAGTTTATATAGTGAACTTTACATCCATTTGCCACATATTACAAGATAACTCTATCAACGAAATTTGATAATTACAAGCTAATCTAATTGCACACCCACATAATTTGTACATCTATTCTTATTCATTGTCTTACAACTGTCACCTTCCAAAACAAAAATAAAAATCTCAATAAATAACACACATTTCATAAATATATCTCCAGAATAAATATAAATAACTTTTAAAGAACTTAATGGTATAGAACATTACTTTCATCAAACAAATAATTACATTTCACCCATCTCTACTTCATTGGATAAAATCTGTCTCCTCAAGAATTTCCCTGTTTACTCAGTAGCGGACCTAGAATTTGCCTCTGGGGGGGGGGGGGGGTTTGGTTGGTCACCAAAAATTTTTGTTAAACAATTACAATAGTTGACTTGAGTTCTCCAATCAACAATACAAGATAGTTTGAACCATGTTCTTTCAACCATCAATTAATAGAGTACCGGCATGTAAGTAATGTTTTACTTATTTGTTTATTTATTAATTCATTACAGTTTAATAGACTACTTACCAATTTGTGGGTCTTACCTTGTCTGCTTAAACATCTTATTCATTTTGAAAAACCACAGACATGTAATATTGGCATAATTACTGTAATTTAAATAATTTATATCATCTATCTTTATTTTATCTTTATTAGACAACACCCTAATATGGGTTTATTATTTTCAGCATTTATTTAGCTTTGTATCGTGACCTGAAGATGCTTTGCATATTGTAGAAAGCGAAACCGGTCGTCTGATTAGTTAAATTAAATTGATTGTGAGTAAGTCTAATTTATTATTTCTTTTACCTTTTGAAATAGATTCACACAAGCAACACATTCATGATTTAAATATGTAAGTAATTGCCAGCGTGATATGTAAATGGCACTAAAAATCCAAAGTTACTCTTTTGTTTGTTACAGTTTTGTTTTTTTACTATTTACTGGAAAGAAATCCGATTGATTTTAGGCTGTGATTTGTGATTCAAGTGGTTGAATTTTTTAGCAAGAAAACAAATTAATTAATAGCTATTTTACAACTTTTTTACTAAATATATATATAATTATTTAAACATGATCGATTATTCTGACTAAAAACAGACAGATAATTTCCAAACAGTTTTTATTAATACCTTAGTAAGCATAAAAATAAAATAGCAGGTCAAAATAGATATTCAGTTTCCGATCTCATTTTCCATTATATCTTTTAGTGGCGACGGAGTGTTTTACGGAAGTCGATTTAAAAAAAAGGAAATGGCCTCTTTCATAGGAGAACAAAAAAGCCAAGAAAAACTCAGATATAAAAGTGTAAAAGTTTTTCTTATAGTTAAGCTGTAAAGGAATTACAAGGAACTCTTTTCTTGTGCCACTGCTCCGGTGAGAAACAATTGATTTTTTATTTGTTTAGTCTTAGTAATACGTATTTTTGGTTAATATTTTTTAGGTGATACTAATTGGTGTTTATAAGTATGGGCTGTCATGGAAAATTCTGTTTAAATTAATTAGGAACGACCGGACTAAAAACTGTAAAGAATAATTTTTTTTTAAAGAATCATAATAGAAAATTAGCTAATAACAACATTTGTTAGTCCAAGGTCAAGTTTTTCTATTAGATAAAATATAATATTTATACAGAGTATATAAAATTAAGAACGCATATATTGAAAGCGTCTACTTATAATATATCCCTTGAATTATTATGTGATTAAAATTTATGGGAAGTTTTTCGCAAATCTAAATAATAATAAGACCGCACAATGGTAGTCTATTGGGACCACAAGTAAGGCTACATTTTTATTTTCTTTTAATTAGTATTTTTGAAACACAATATTTTTATTTATAATTAAATTACAATTAAAATCACAAAAAATGGAAGCAAATCAACTGGAAACAAAACAAATAATGGAAGAAAACCAAAAAACAACATCACAAAAAATGGATAGAAATAACAGAAATATAGAGCAGCGTTTGAAAAACTATGAAAAAAAATTAGAAGAAAATGATAGGAAAATTGAAAAGCGTTTGGACAAATATGAAAATGATGTAAAAGTCTGTTTAGAAAAAGTCGGAGAAGAAACAGAGAGGAAACTAGAGATGCAGAGAGAAGAAATAGAAACTAAAATGAAAGATATTAAGACTGTCCAGAAAAAAGAACAGTTAGAAGAAAAATTGAAATGGCGCTACAAGAAGACAGGAAAGAAATAGAAAGGAGATTAAAGCAAAATAAAAAACAAATGGCAGAAATTGAACTAAGAGGAGTAGAGAGAAAAGAAGTTATCATCCATGGAACAAGCGAAGCGAAATTATAGTTTGGCGGGGATGTAAGAAAACTGCACCCCGTACCGTTCATGAATAATCTAAAGAAGAAGATACAATACATGGGAAACTTTGAGATAGCTAAGAAAACGATCAGAAATCATCTCAAAGATCAGGCGAGTCTATGGTTCGACAGCAAAGTGGAGAAATTTGAAAATTGGCAAGAATTTGAAAATAAATTTCTGAGTTTTTTCTGGAGAAAGACAGAGCAATTCAGATAAACAAGGAGTTGCAAAATAGGAAATACCATGAGAGGATGGGTATATCAGAAAAAACATACGCATTGCAAATGTACAATAACGCAAAACATCTGCAATACAATTATTCATCCGAGCAATTAGTAGAGTTGATTGCAAGACACTTTGATGACACAATTGAAAATCAAATCAATCTACAAAACTACAAAGACATCGATAGTTTATGCCAATTTCTACAAATAAGGGCATTAAGGATGCAGGAAAGAAGAGCAAGAAGGTCACAAGAAAATTACAGACACCGAGAAACTCAGGAATACAGAGAGGGAGGACAAAATTTTAGACGGGATTACACTAGACAAGAATTTATTCTCAGGAGGGAAAACGAAAATTGGGAAAACAGACAAGGAATTGATGATTTCAGATATTGGCCATAGAATGAGAACAGATATCGAAAAAATCACAACAGAAATAACACTCGCGCATATCCCGAAAACAGAAATTACAATAGACGAAATGAACAGAAATATCGTGAAAACCGGAACGGATATGACAGACCAAAAGAAAATAGAAGAGAGGTCAATCATACACAAATAGAAGAAAATGAGGATGAAAGACACAACGATGAAAGAAAAAATACGGAAGAACAACAGTCGGTTTTTCACGAAAGCACCCACTAAAACCAAAAAACCAGGCAGGAATTTTTTGTCACCCGAAGAAATTTATTAAATTAGCAGGAAATAATGAGGAAAGAAGAGGAGTTAATTTAAAATTTGTAGATGGTTTCATCAAAAATAGACCAATCAAAATTTTGATAGACACCGGTTCAGAAATAACATTGGTAAACAGAAAATTAATAGAAGAAGTGAGTTTAACAAATTTAATCTACAAAATACCAACGGTAAATTTGGTGGGTGCAAATAAACGGACATTGGCAACGATAAATGAAGGAATACGAGTGAGGGTACGATTGGATGAGAAAATGTATCCATTACAATGTGTAATAATGCCAAACATGTCGCATGACATGATTGTAGGAGTGGACGAACTTGCAGAAAAACATGTAGTCATAGATTTCAAAAATAATACGATGAAACTAACAGAAGAAAAAGAAGGAGAACAAAAAAATGAACATGGGAAACAGAAAATTGATAATTCGAAAAAAGAACAAACAGTTGAAATGAATTTGGCAACGAAGCAAGGACAAAGAAGAAAAGGAAGAAAACTTAAAGAAAAGGATAAAGGAAGTCAATACCGGGGATTCCTCAAAAGAAAAGATGAGCCCCGAAGAAGAAGAAGAAATAGTGTCAACAAAGGATATGATGGAAACAGTCGTATTTAAGGAAGAGATTGATGAAAAAGAGGAAAAAGAATGTGCGATAAATATGTGTCAAGAATCTGAGGAAAAGGAAAGAAAATTGATATGTGGAGAAGAAAAAGAAAATGAGGTGCGTCTGATGTTAAAAGAACACGAAACTTTAATAAATGAGGAAAACAGAGTGGAAAAAAAGTACGAACATTCATTTGAGGTTAAAAACTTGGGAAACTTTCAATCGAAGACTTACCCGATCCCATATAAATATCGACAACAGGTGAAAGAAGAAATTAATAAAAAGTTGAAAGACTATTCTTTATTGTTTTTGCATAGAGAAAAATCCTTACATAATTCACTAATTTTTGTCATATGCAAAGGCGGGGATTTGTCATACTTATTTTTTCCCAACCAAAGAAAAATAAATAAAAAGATCCATCGGAATAAAATTTTTAAATATCATTATAAACAAATTGTATATAGTAATTTGAAATAAGATTTAGTGTAGATAAGAATAGAAATTTGTTTGGCAAACGATCTTTTCCATTTCCAACAAAATTATCAAAAAACCCTTTGTGTAGAATTAGAAGACATTTTACCTGTAAGTTAATCTTGTCATTGTTTGTGTATTAAATGACCATATTCTTATCTTTGGAAACAGGTACAGATTGTGTATTAACAGACTGAGGATAGAAAAATCAATTTTTATTTATTCTTTCTCTGAAACAGTAATTTGGTCTTCCCAAATGATACACAGAATTTTTAGAACAAACATTAACAGTTGTAAACAAGATTTGAGCTTTTGATTGGATAGTCGTTTTTGAATGGTAATGGGGTTAGCCTGATTAGAAGACGGGGCGAGGCAGTTGTAATTTGGCCGTCGAAGGAAACAGTTGTTTGTTAGAAGATAGGGTGTGGTTCGTGAGTTTGGATACCGGCATTGTGAAAAGAGGTGAATAGTTTTGCAGAAGGAGATAACAAGTAGATTAAAAGAGGTCCTTGTATCCACCGTGGGCATTTTGTGAAGTATATGTGAAAGTAGTTTTACGGCATCAAGTTGACAAAAGGAGGTCCTTGTGTCATAAATAAGTAGCTGAGTTTTTGGAGAAATGAATCAGGTGTTTTTGTGTAGTCTGCAGGAGGTTTGCAGAGACGTTAGGAAGGAGCCGAGGTGCCAAAGAGGAGAAATCACATCGTTGAGGAGACTGGACTTTTCTGGATATGTGCCAACATACAATTCAATAAGAAAAAAAAAGCTGTAAGTGTTTTGTACAAATGAAATTGGTATCTATGAAGGATCTGTGTTGACATCATGGTCATTATCATTCAAATTTAAAGAAGTGAATTTTGTTTGACTAATCAAAAGTTAAAGTTTTGTTATTTCTTGTTTCAAGTAAAGGAAAGTTTAAGAAAAATTGGTTTTCACTTATTATAAATTTTATGTAGATTTAAAATCTTATTATTATAAAAAAATTCATTTATTTTCTTGTATGCTGATTGATAAGATAACGGCAGAAGTTGAAAATTGTTTTTTTCCTTTTTTATATAAAATAAAGAATACTTAATCTTTGTAATATACTATTTTCTTTTATTATTATCCTTCTTCTCTATCTCGATAAAGGACAACTAGAAAATCTTTGAATCCATCGAACACAGGTAATATAAGGGGTCTTATTTTACATTTGATAACAATTAAGTTATAATTTTTTTATTAGCTCAATAAATTAAAATCAAAGTCAAAATAAACAATCATAACAATATATAGTGTTACAGTTCAATTGAAGTGTATTTTTATTATTTTTGAACGTTGATTATATATTTGTTAATTTATTTTAATCTATAATTGTGACTTTTCACAACAAATGGCATTCAGTGATAATTAAAATTCATCCTACGTTATTGTTTTTATTTTTAATAAACCAGTGATAGCGTTTAATGTGTTCTGTGAGCGCTCTGGAGAAATCAAGTTCTCAGTTCATATTCGAGATCATTTAAATAAAATTAACCAACTCCCAGATGAAACGTTTTCCGTAGTCATGAAAATACATTTTACTATATAAACTGAAGATTTGGATTCTCTGCTTGAAAAGAGCATTTGCGGTGAAATTTCACTAATTTTATTCTCCTTTTTGGTTTGTTTTAATTTTAGAATTCCCAGATCATTTCAGTTGTCCAGATTAAACATCCTAACTTCGAATTATATTTAGATTGTACTGGACAGTCCATTTCAGATATTTCGAAATTTACAAAATAAACAAATCCTTTAGTTTGAAGTTTAAAGTTGAAAGCAGATGATAAAAGTTTTGTTGTTTTTAGATTAAACGCTGTATGAGAATTATTAAGTCTGTTTTGTTTTTTAATTACACAACTGTTTAACTGTGTTAAATGTCAATAATATAATCAAAATGTGTTATTTTTGTACGCATATAAAGTATGTTATTATAAATGTAAAAATTAATAATTTAAAAGTTTATTTAATTTTTTCATATTTTAAAAATTAAATGACACCATTATTGATGAATAAACTATAAAACTATTCTTATCTTGACATAGTATAATTCTGGGTAATGTGTAACTCTTACATTTTAAAGTTTTCTCCCAATGCGTCGCATTATACTATGATCAGTAGTATCTTAGTAGTATCATTGTAAGACTCTAACTCTATCGACAAATAAAACAAGATTTTTTGTATTAATTTATGTCCGTATATATATAAAAAAACTGGAATGCAGCCTCTTGCAGTTTGAAGCATCTAGTCAATTTTTAGACTTTTAAATTATTTTTTAAAAATATAGTCTTTAAAAAGATAGTGTTTTGGTCTCAAGTTTGGTTTATCTCTGTATTTGGTATGTTTTAAATTTCTCTGGCTATATGCCCTGTCAAAAATTTAATGTTTATGACAGTTTTTATATCTTTGACGTCATCTGTCTCTTTGTACTTATTGTACAGCTTTAACTTATATCGACGACGCCGAGTCTATACTCATTTATTAAGAATAGTATTTTGCTGAATTTCTTTTCATATACTAATATTATGCTTTTGTTTAAGTTACCCCATACCTAATACAATCGCGATCATAAAATCCGGGTTACCTTGAAAATTTCAAGTTTTTTGAATATCTTTGCATCTGGTGCAGTAACAACCTTTTTTTTTAGCTAATGTATTTTTTATTTGTCATCAATGTTTGTTTTGAAAGAAAAAAAAAACGGTTTTTTTATTGTTTTTATTGAAAAAGCAGAAAACAAACAAAATTGTTAAAACAGACATACGAAAGAAAAAATGAAAAATACAGAACTTGGTAAAACATCAGTGGAATTTCAATGACTAATATCGTGTATTGCCTCCCCTTGCTCTAATAACTTCCTGCAGACGACGGGGCATATTCTCAATTTTTCTCCGGATTACATGTTGTGGTAAGCTATTCTGGCCAGGGTAACCTCGTAATTCTAACCTCGTCCAAGTATTGCATACTGATCCTGGCAACGTGCGGTCGCGCGTTATCCTGCATAAAAACGGCGTCTTCTCCTAGCCCTGCCATGGTGGGCATAACATGTTCTTCCAGAATCTCCGTAATGTACCTTTGTGCAGTTAAGGACCCATTTTCGATGAAGGGTAATTCTGTGCGAAAGTTGGAAGATACACCTCCCCAAGCCATGATCGACCCTCCACCAAATGGCATTACTGGAGCAATGCAAACTTGTGAAAATTGTTTACCGGTTCTCTTCCAAACTCTTACACGTCCATTGGATCCAGTTAGGCAGAAACGGAATTCATCTGAGAATAACACTTTGCTTCCCGAGCATTACCCGAGAAGATAGTCCAGAAGAACGAAGTCTTCTCCTGATTGTTGCAACGCTAGCATTGCAATTTCGAACTTCCTGTAGGCAATTTAGATGCTAACCGCAGTTGAGCTCCCGTTTCGTAAAGCCTGAAACACAAGAAAACGGTTATCTCGTGCCGTGGTCGTTCTTCTCCGTCCAGAGCCAGGTCGTCTGGTTAGCAAACTCGTCTTCCGAAAGAGCTGAAGCACTTTTTAAACCGTAGAAAGGCTTACGCCAACAGTTCTTGCGACTTGCCGTTGAGTGTGACCGTCTTCCACAAATGCAACAATGCGTGCGGTTTCAACAACAGTCAAGGCATTGTTGGCAAAAAATAAACAATAATAAACACTAACAAACACTAATGGCGACAATACTAAACGTTTGTTTGTTGCGTTTGAACAGAAAGTCCAAGCACAAATGAGACATTTCAAGGAAACCACTAAGCTGACATCAATTCTCAGAAACATGCATTAGTTTGTATTTGTGTTATTATGATTTACGATAAACTTTGATAGATATTTCACCTCCATTAACTTACTCGATTATTTATTAGAAAAAGGATTATTTAGTATTGGTACCATTCAGAATAATAGAATTCCACGAGTACTTAGGCGCAAAATAAAAAAAGATTCTGTTTTACTAAAAGAAGGCTGAGGATCCCATGAACAAGTGGTACGCGGTGATAGTAAAGTATTTATTTTGAAATGGATGGACAATAGATCTATGACAATGGCTTCTACATCTGCAGGTTCTTTGCCATTCGCTGATGTACAAAGATGGGATACAAAAAATTCAAAGTACATTCTGGTGCCTTGCCCAAACACAATTGTTAAATACAACCAGTCAATGGGAGGTGTGGATTTGTCTGACAGATTTATTTCATATATATAGAATCTGTATGCGCACTAAAAAAAAATGGCCTGTACGTGTCTTTTGGCACTTTAATGATCTTGAATTGACCAATTCATGGATAGAGTATCGTCACGATCGTGTAGCGTATGGCGATAAGAGGTCAAAGGTAATGGATTTATTGGAATTAAAGCTGTATGTTTTAAGGACATACAGCTTAACCACACTAGGTGGTAAGCCTACAGGTGGGAGACAAGCTAGTGCGTCTATTCCAAGAGAACCGGAGTCATCTGAAGATGAGGAGCCCATAATTCCTGTAAAAAGATCTAAAGTTATCCAGGTACCACCTATAGATGTAAGAAAAACCAGTAGTGACCATTTGTTAATATGCTCTATCAGCAATAAAAATTCTCATATGCGTTGCCGAAACCCTGGATGCACTAAGAAGACGAGATTCTTTTGTACAAAATGCAAAATATTCTTGTGTATTTGTCCTGAACGAGAATGTTTTTTTCAGTTTCATATTTAAATTATATGAAAGTTAGTCCTGATGTCCATTATGCTAGACCTGTTTTTAGTTTTTATAAATTTTCGTTTATTGTTTTCACAAATGATGAAAGAAAATATAAAATATTGTTAAAATAAGAAAAATTTTTTCTTGGGACTAGGGAGGTTATACTGTTGTAGCTGTCATGTGGGTGGAACAAAAAAATTATTTAGTTCAATACAGCCCAGAGAAGAGATTTAAATATATAAATAAATTTTGGACTGTAACATATATTTCTATACATAAGCAATATGTATAAAAACACTCCTTTCCATTTCAAAACTTACATGACAGAAGTCAAGATATGTCAACTGACAAATATATTTTGTCACTTTGGAGCATAAACATCATAGATATTTTATATATGTCAATGGCATTGAATAGAATAAAGTAGATATGGGGTCTGAATACGGGAAATAGAATATAATAAGCAATAGAATAAAATTGAAAAATAAAGATTAAAGCAGATGTTTAGTTGATAGAAGAGTTGGGTTTCAACAATTTTTGGAATAAAAATAGTAAAATAAAAGAGAAAGAAAAATAAAATCAAATAAAATTAAAGTAAAATAATTATTTCAAGAAAAATAACAAACACGTAACGTTAATAGCGTTACAGATATTCTACTAGATAGAAATATATGACAGAACATTTTTTTTTTTTTTTTTTTTTTTTGGCATTGACTTTCGTCATTCAGCCAGTCTCGAAAGGTTATAATATATTCCTTAAAAAAGTATAGACAGATAAGTACAGATTATTTCTCTCAGACAAATGCACAGCGATATCCCTAAAACGAAATAGACGAATAATTAATAGAAGAACACGTCGAAGGAAAATACAAGGACACTCGCTTCTCGTCTAGGGGTCCGTCAAGACATTTATTTTAACAGACAAACAATACTGGACCACGGATAAGGTATTGTTACATATAGGATAAACAAAGGGTACAAGTCTAATCCTATACACGCTCATGAAAATTTTCATGAACGAGTAGCAGATTTATAAAGCTATGCATGTGTCTGACAAAAATTCTATAATTAAATTATATATTGTTACAGAACCTATGGCTAACAAAGACTGTATATTATATGGAGCGTATGTATTGCATTTAGTTAATTTTGTATACAGGGAGTTTGAATGCATGACAGAACATGAATTTAGAACAAAAATTGGTGTTAACGGTTGACATGTAACACAAACATTTAAATTATGTTTTATTAATATTGTTCTGAAGCTATTTTCTTGTGGCATTTTAAATTAATTACTATTTAAATGGGAATAAGCCACAATTAAAATACAAACATTAGTAAATTAAACAAATTTTGTTTTTTGTTACTTAGTGAAAAATTATTCTAATAATTTAATTTTATCAGACTTATCTATATTGACAATTCAGACATACATTATACATTTTAAAGTAGACGACTTTAAAATGATATTGCCAATATTGTTGAGTTGCGTTCCTGGGACGACTTTACTTATAAGATAGTTCATTCGATTACATAAAATCAACTTTAACTTGAGAATATCCGTCAGAAAAGATCATAACATGCAATTCGTCTTTAAAAGACAAATACATGCCATGATGACAGTAAAATTCTCCTGTTAGTGATTCCATAGTAAATTATGAGGGAAAAACCAGGAAAAAAACCTCATAATACTATCCCGACATGGTAAGTATTTGATCGTGCATTTAGTTTACCTTCAATAAACACCAAATTTTTCCCTCATAATTTACTATGGAATCAGTCGTCTACTTTAAAATGTATAATGTATTTCTGTATTCTCAATATAGATGAGTCAGATAAAATTAAATTATTAGAAGAATTTTTCACTAAGTAACAAAAAACAAAATTTGTTTAATTTACTAATGTTTGTATTTTGAGAACGATTTCCGAAGTGAAAATTGAAACGTCAATAAACGTATTTTAACCTTTAATTGTGGCTTATTCCCATTTAAATAGTAATTATGTTTTATTAGTGTTGATTTTTTTCGTAAATTTTTCATGTCTTTTAATATGGATATATAATATGGAGTATAAGGTAATATATTTCAAAATTAACTATATTATTCTCAATCGCAAACATGGATATTAGTAAACAGAAACAGTTTTTATATTCAGTTTAAGACAAGAACTTCAAACGAAAAACTCTCTCTCAAGGTCTATTTGTGAACATAATAAAGCTTGATTCTTTTCTTTCAGTTGAGATATACTTTCTTTTAGATAAAACAATGCGTTAAATTCTTTTTAACTCGATATAAAGAAAAAAAGACAATAAAAGAGATAACGTTTCTACGAAAAAAGTATCATTTCTGTTAATAGAATGTGTTTTTGATGAAAAGTAAAAATTATGTTATTTTTAAAGTAGCCTAGGAAACTAATGATTTTTCCAAGGGTTGTCGTTGATAAAGGAATCTAGCAACTGCTTTTGATAAATTTGGTAATAATAATATTATTATAACAAACAACATATACAAAAGAATAAATATCATTTTTTACTTATACAGAAAATATAATCAATGTTAGATCGCTATTTGACCTTAAATAATAAAGGTGAGACCAGCAAATTATATGAAAAAGTTACACAATTTTACTAAGAAACATAGAAAATCCTTTAAAATGAGAATTTGTAAAATAATTTTTGTTAATTTTTTGCTTAATTATTGAAAAAATGTGCTTCGTTTGTATAAAAAATAAGCAATTAACAAAAAACCATATAAAAGATTGACAGTTCAAGTTAAGACAAAAAAAAACGGTTCCTTAAAAAATGAGCCGTCATAATAGGTCAAAGATAAAGGGTTTAAATGTGAAACGTTTTTTTTTTTATTTTAAAAACTAAATTCATAAATTCAAATTTATAAAAGTCGCAGTATCTCCGATTCTAATCAACGAACATTGATGTTTAATTTGGGGTACCTTGTGTCATAGATCAGAAAAATGTATTTAGTTTATTTGTGAATTGTTTATTTAACCGAGTAATAAAAGCGGTAATTAAAGCAGTGTCTTTAGAACTTCTAGAACAAGCTGGAATTGGATGTGCTGTTATATTTAGTTATTTTTATTCTGGCAATTAAGCAGCTTGATTATGTGGTTAATTAAGCCATTTAGGTAGGGTAAATTTTTGTTAATATCTGCTGGTCTGTTATCACATTTACCGTCATATAAATCTGAGTTGTAGATTAGTTGTTCTTACTAGAATAGCCGTTATTCAAAAATATGTGGTATACTGTTTTTAAATTCCTTTGTAAAAAAACGGGCGTGGCAGTCCAGTGAAACTGCTGGAGAAGTTATACTTCTATACACGCGTTCGCCGTTACAAATTTATATGGGAGTCAATCTGCACAATCATTACATATGTAATGCTATAGGTAAGAGAGAGCAGAAAGAGAAAAATAATTAGGTATATAGGTATATGGTGCATCGTTTGGTGTATATAAACATTTTACCTGTAACAGGAGTATAGTAAATGAAGGATTAAATCAATATTTTAATGAAAATATATATTTTTATTTTCATATATGTATAAAAGAAGTTAAATGCAAAAAAAATTTTTTACACATACTCTGCAGTAAAATTCATTGTTTATTTTGTTATTATTATAAAAATACAATACAATACACTTCAACATAATTCCATATAATAATACAATACAAATTAAAATGCAATATTGATAAGTATTTACAAAGGACAATATACATAACTTACTTACGAATATGTTTAATTTACCATGATAATATTATTAATAAAAAATAATAATATTAATAAATATTAAATATATTTACAAAGGGAATATTTTTATTCTCGAGAAAGAAAAAAAGAGAAAATATATCTTCTGTCTCTCTTTTACCTATATCTTACATATATTATGATTTTGCCGATTCACTCCCGTACAAATTTCTAACGCCGAACGTGCGTATGGAAGTATAACTTCAACAAATGTTTGTGGAAGATAAAACTAAAAAACCAACAACTAGGATTATTTTGTAAATTTTCATTTTATTTTAAAATTTAGCATTTTTGCGTAAAATACATATATTTAATAAGATTAACGTGAGGTTTTTAAATATTTCAAAAATAAAAAAGGAAATTCATATTGGGATTCGAACTCACATTTACCAGCGTATTAACCAAATACGTAAAAAATTCGCACGACATAACATACATGACACTAACGCATTTCAAAATTGACAGTTCTCGATCATACAGTGATTTATTGTAATTAATATTTTGAAATTTAATAATAAAATAATTATGAACATTTAATAAATAATACAAAACATATCACATAAATAATAATATTAATATATATTATATTATATATATATATATATATATATATATATATATATATACATATTATATATATATATATATATATATATATATATATATATTATATATATATATATATATATATAATATTATACAGTGATGAGTGCCTTAAGAACCGGCAAAATAACGCAAAAGATAGAAAACATAATACGTTGTGAAATAAAAAGAGATGAAAGTAGTAGAGGTGGGAAATTATCGATAGAAACCTCTAATTTACATTACATTACATTAGGACTATCCATAGTTTCCCACCTTTAGACGTTAGCTTATGAGGTAGTTGACTTCAGTCATAATATTACAAGTATGATGTCGAACATTAACATTTTTTAAATTTCGTATAAAGTAAAAACTAATTGAAGGCAATAAAGAATGTAAGTAAACAGTTTAATTAGTAGTAATTTGATAAATACAGAATAACAAGCTATGATAATTCTGTATTGAGAAGAGTGTATGCGACGTCTCAAATCACACTTTATTATTGATCAATACTATAATTTTGGATAAAAACATACTCGTACTTGAACTGTTTTTACTTACATTACGTAATACGTATTACTATGACTGAAGTCAATCAGCTCATTAGCTAACGTCTAAAGGTGGGAAACTTTCGATAGATCTAATGTAATGTAAAGTAAATTATAGGTTTATATCGATAATTTCTCACCTCTACTACTTACATCTCTTTTTATTTAAGGCACTCATCCCTGTATATATATATATATATATAATATAAATGTAATATAATATAAATATATATAATATAAATGTAATATTAAATATATATATATATATATATATATATATATATATATATAATATAAATGTAATATTAAATATATATACAAAAGGAACGTTTTTATTCTCGAGAGAGAAAGAGAAAAAATATATCTTCTGTCTCTCTCTTACTCATATCTTACATATTTAATGATTTCACTAATTCACTCACTTGCAAATTTCCAACGTCGAGCAGTGTTTCGCAGTAAAACTGTTTGCAAACCTGTGTTTAGTTATTACTTACAATAAAGAAGATTTTAAAGGTTTCAGTTTATTTTTGAGTTTTGGGCATTTTTTCCTTTTCTTCTTACTTCTATATACTACATAGGACCGTGTTATGTATGTTTAACATAGGACTATGTTGCGCTCTTTTCATATTTTCATAACATACACCAATGATTTTCGATTAATTTTAGAGGATTGCATGCATATATATTAGATTTACAATGTTTTATGGGTGCCTTATGATACATAGAACCTTGTTATCTTAAAATTGCTGATTTTTTTGTATACACCCTTGTAATCCCTTTGTATGTACCCTTGTACACCCTTGTACACCCAGGCAGCGACTTTTGAATCCATTTATAAATTACAAGTGAAGACTTGTACTAATACAATATATAAATTTAAACAAACACCTTAAGTTGCTCTTATTAGTTCTATGATATTATAGAAATGCCAATAGGAGTTTTTGGGTGTATTTGGTATATAAAAACTAAGGTGGTATAAGACAGTAGTTTAATATCAATTGGGGATCTACTTAAATTAAGATTTAGTTTTAAAACTTTGCCATAAATAAGACTAGATCCAGAATTAATCCATTTTAATTTATCAAAAAAGGCATTATAAATTATTAACAACCAATTAAATTGAATGTTTTCTGAAACTCCCATTACTTTTTTCATAACATATTCCGGTTTTCGACCTTAGTTTTTATTATTTCTTTTTGTGTGGCGTCGAGAAATGTTTTTATAGCATCGATTTTTGAACTTCGGAAGTTACCTCTTACTAAACGAACAAAAAACTCTAAGAAGTCTTTACCGTATCTAAAGGGGATGAACTTAGATCAGACAGATTTGTGGGAAGTTGGTTGGCATTATATTACAGTAGTTTACATATGAAAATCTCTTCTTCAGTGTTTCTTTAATAAAGTGTCTAATATTTTAAAGTGGGTATAAATACTTTTAAGTAGACAGATTAAGATTTTTAAAACATTATTATTAATTAATAAGATTATTATTATAATTAGTATTATAATAATATGAACATAAACACTTCTCATGTATGTATTTGTTATCTACAAATTGCACAATTACTTTTAGAATTTTAGGTATCATTCTTATAAATTAATTATGGCAATTTACAGTGGAGAAGAGAAGGGTATTATGGAATACCGAGTTTACAGCTCTCTTAGGTGCTGCTATCGTGTGAAAATACCTAGAATTACCGAATAATACTCCCATTATTGTTATTTAGTGGACTGCTTGTTGCTGTTGTACAGCGCACTACAGAAAAAAGTTTGTTTTGTGATCTTCAATAGTTTTGCAGGTAAGTTTTTAAACATTTTAATCTACTACTATACATTTGATTTAAACACTGAAGTTAATTATAATGTAAAGTAAAAGAAGTGTTGGTTTGCATAGCGTGTTCGTTTATTATATTGTGTTTTGTTCATCAGTCTAAAGGTTATTTTTCGACAATGGATTGTCGGTATTGTGGAATAGTACCTATTTCATAATGCCCGACGTAAAAGTATAATATTCCAAATAACCCGAAGAAATATAATGAATAAAAGTACGTACAATAGCAAAACTAAACAACAAATAATAGTTGAAGAGTTTTTTACAAAACTGCATAAATCCATTTCTAGCTAAAATACATTTTTTGTTGAATTTTGAGAGTGTGGTCTGCCTTAGATCTTGTGTATAAGTCTCATGTGTTAAAAGTTAATATTTCCCATTTAAAATGAGCCTAACAATTACGTTTCTTCCACAAAACTTAATTAATCTACTCAAAAACCTTCACCCCATGTTCACTCTTTTTTATACGAAACTTAATATATCCTTCTTTAGCTAACCATTAAAATTAGTTTTCGTTTTACAGAACTGCATAAATCCTTCGGCCTGCAGAACTATCCCTCTATTATTTTTGTTTGGCTTAAAAAGCATCCTCTTGAATTAGATGTTGATTCGTGAAACAAAATATAATATTCGTTAGTTCTAAAACTACCCACGGGTCGCACTGACAGTGTGTAGCGTAGGCACGCCATCCACCCTGTATGAGATTATCAGTACTTTTCCGTTCGATGAGACGGGATGTTGTGAATTTGTTGTATGTCAACGTTGTTTCTGTGTTTTGCGTGTTATTTTGAGATGGATACTGTTGCGAATTTATCGGTGGGATCTAAAAAAAGACGTTCCATCAAAACAAGTGAGAGAGAGAGCGTTCAAATATTATGAAGTACAACGATAGTGATCCTCATTTACTGTTTCTAAAACAGAAGACCAGACCATGTGCACATAATTCGAAAAATCTTTGTTGCGCTACGGTATCCTATGATGATATTAAAACTAATCGACAATCAGTCTACATGGCAGAGGGTAAAGAGAAACAAGATCTGGTTTTGATGAAATATATCTCTGCTTTCGAGCCCCGAAGAAGAAGAAGAAGTGGTGCGCCTGTCTCTGTAACGCGCACAAGAACGGTTCCTGTGAGATTTTTTCTCAATAGTCAGAAACAGAGACGCATGATTTCTGCCTGTAAAAAGTTTTTTGCATTCTCAATATGTGTACCTGCCTCTCGACTAATGCAGATTATAAAGGTCGTCAATCAAGGTCTGCTGCCCAAATAAAATAGAGGTGGTTATCGACGAGAAGCTTTTTTCGGAACTAAAAAGGAAGCAGTCCGTCAATTTCTCGGTAAACTAAATTGTGTCGAATCTCATATGGAAGAGGAAAAAGTAGAAGAGTTTACCTTTCAGCAGAGTTAAGTGCAAATAAGTTATATAAAATATTTAAGGACACTGCCAACTTGCACGTGAGCTATTCATCTTTTCACCGTATTTTTGTTACCGATTTTAACATTAAATTTTCTTCTCCAGCTACAGCTGCATTCGCCACGCGCACTCGTCTTAAATATCTTATTCAACAAAACGCTCGCTGCTCAGTTGAAAGAATTAGTCCAATGACTAAACTTCGTATTCACAAGCTAAGAGCGGATGCGTTTTACAAACTAATAAAGGAAGTTCCCCGTGATACTTATAGTTTTGTTTTTGATTTGCAACAAGTGCACCCTCACTCCCTAAAATTCCAATCGGCGATGCCTTTTATCTCCGACAAATTGCATTCTATGCATTTTGCTGTGTGCGTATTGACTCAAAGACACCAACATTTTATACGTGGAATGAAACGCAGGGAAGCAGAGGAGCAAATGAAATCGGATCTGCACTCATTCATCACTTAAGACGCCAAGATCTTTCGTCTTTTTCTGCAGTATCGTTGTTTTGTGATGGTAAAAACAAAAATGCTCATATTGTTTATGTTTTGTGCCATTGGCTTAAAAATGAGGCTAAAGAGAATGTACAGAAAATTCATGTAATCTTTCCGACTCGTGGCCATAGTTTTCTTCCAGCTGATCGAACTTTTCGCCGTGTGGAGAAGCGCTTGAAAAAAACTGATACCATCATCTCGAGCGAAGAGTATGCTTCTATTTACGAGGAGTTTGGCTCTGTACAGAAACTGGGACAAGACTGGGTGATATACGAATTTAAAAGCCTTGACATGATTTATCAAAAAATAAAAGGAATCAGCCAAACCAAACGCCTCATTTTAAGAAAATCAAAACAAGGGACCGGCATACTTCAACGAAAATTAAATGCTGCGCCAACTATAGGTTCGATAGTCGAAATAAAAATGATTTTCTTCAGGCTCTTCCCCAAATCGAACTATTTCATTCCGTGACTGAAGATATAAAAAAAGATATCCTTCATTTATTGCAAACCCACTTTGGACAAAATTGGAAAAAGATCCCTGAACTTTATTGGTATATTAATGCTCTTCAACACAATGTTACTAGTGATCCAGATCCAGAAATCCACAAATACTATGATGGCGAGTGTGATTGCTTGGAGGATGAGCCAAAAAATGTTCACATCTAAATTTTTTGTACTCCTCATTTTTGTTTTGTTTTAGTGGTTACCGTTTAATATTTTTTATTTCTAAGATATTGTTAGTTTGACAAAAGTTAATCTCTTCCTTCTCTTTTTACAAAACGCGATATCTCTAACAGACACATGGCTATATTTTGTTAATGCAAATCAATAAAAATATTGTTAATTAACGTTTTATTTAAGCAAAAAAAAATGAATAGTAAAACAATAAACCTTGGTAAGCCACATAATGATGATTTAATAGATGAGTTTTTTAATTATGTAGCTCCCCAGACTGCTCTTTCCACTGTAAATATGGAACGTATGATCTTAGATAAAAAACATTTTTTGGCAAATAATTTTCCTATTAATGAACCAAATTATGCTTTAAGAAATAAAAAAAGTACTGCCCCGGGTTTGGATCAAATAAAATATCCAATGTTAGAGAACCTACCAATTATAGCAAAAAGGTTTCTTCTACAATTTGATGAGATGCTTGCAGGAGAGTGCACTGAAGATTTTAGAAAAATTATAATCAGAACGATTCCTAAACAAGGTAAAGACCCTAATTAGGCCCATTCTTATAGACCAATTTCTCTGCTATCTTGTGTGCAAAAAACGTAACGTATGATAAAACAGGCTTGAATGGTGGCTACATAAAAAAGACCTGCTTACGCCCCGTCAGTTTGCATACAAAACCGTAATAACAAATATTCAAAATAATATCTCTAGAAATAACTTTCTTCCAACAATTTTTTTTGATATTGAGAAAGCATATAACACCTTAAGCTTAAATATTTTGAGTAAAAAAATGATTATTGATTTTAAAATTCCTAAGGCAATAGTATATGCTATTATCGGACTATATTCAGAAAGACAGGGATTTTAACAACCATTTATTAGGCCAAAGGTACGTATTTACAGGAATTCCACAAGGAGCTGTCTTAAGTCCTTTTCTTTTCAATTTATACACAGCTGACCTACATAAATTAAAGTTGGAAAAATATCCTTTTAAGATTATCCAATATGCAGATGACTTCAGCATATAGTGTGAAACAAAGAAGAGAGATGAAGCTTTTGGATTTTTAATGGATACTTACAAAGTTGTAGAAATATGGTTGGAAGAAAATCACCTTCAACTGTCAGCCGCAAAATCAGCAAGGACCATTTTCAGTAGACATAATATTTCCAATATTGAAACATTTATAGTAAAACAGCTAAAAATTCCTTTTAAAAAGGTAAATAAATATGTGGGGATTATACTGGATCACAAGCTCACATGGAAATTTCACATAGAATATATGTTAAATAGATGTGAAAAAGGCCTAAACTTTCTGAAAATGACAACTAAAACTTGGTGGGGAACAGATGTTCAGACTTCCTTACTTTTTTATAGAACGTACATTCGCTCTATCGTAGATTATGGATGTTGGTTATATGGATCTGCCAGCAAGAACTTATTTCTCAAGAACAACTCCTATTGAGCCCCTTTATGTTGAAGCACTTGAGCCTCCAATTTCTCTTAGAAGACATTTCTTGGCCGAAAAATTTTTACTGAAAATTTAACACCAGAACACTTTCCCTTATACCGAATTAATAAATTTAAACAATTATGATTTAACAAATAATTATTGGATAAAGAAAAACTCTCCAATCCTATGTGAAGCTCTTAGGGAAAACACAGTTTCTGCTGATGAAGCTATTAATTTAAAGTCACACACAGATATAAATAATTTTGAAACTTTTTTTATAGCGTTAAATTTATTAAACCAAATCATGTAAACACTGGAAGAGCAAATAACAACATTATAACAAGCATCTTATCCAATTGGGATTACTACAGTACTATCTACACGGATGCCTCCAAATCAGAAGACGGTACAGGATGTGCCTTTTACATCCCCATGGCGAAGGTAGAAAAAAATGTTCAAATTAAAAGCAAATATTTCCATATTTAGTGCGGAAGCAAATGACATATATCAAGCCCTACTTTTTGTTTCTAGCAGGGAATCCTCCGTTATTATTGTTTCAGATTCCATGTCAGTTCACACAGCCATTAACCAACCTTTTTTACCAACCACACACTCCAATCCCTACCTAATATTAATTAAAAAATTAGTGAAACACTTTAAAGAAAATAAAAAAAATGTGATATTTATATGGGCCAAAGCACACAGTGGAATTAAACATAATGAACATGTGGACCAACTAGCCAAATTAAGTATTTATTCAATGGATACCACGGAATATCTACCCAGTATTTCTGATTTGGTTGCTTCACGCAAGGCAGTTTTGAAATATAAATGGAGTGATCTATAGTCAGTTTCTTATCTTCTTTCTTATCTGAGTTTTGTTTTACCAACCCAAATAGATACACTTCTTTACACACAACTGCCCTGTTGCATATTGGCATAGAACTTTTAGGCTTAAATCTAGGCTTAAATTTGGAAATGCTTGTTTTCCTGCTCATCTTGAAAGAATTCATGTAATCGAGAGTAAGAACTGTGTGGAATGTGGAGTAGAAGGTGACCTAGATCATGTTATTTTTGGTTGTGCCACATATAATTTGGAATCCACCTTATTATACAATAATATAGTTCATATTACCGGTAAATCTCCGTTTAACGTTTTATCTGCCCTAGCTACTCAAAATAGATTAATTTACGATTGCATAATCGATTTTTGACCAAATGTAATATTTTTCTTTAGTTTAAAGAAAAAATTCGTTTTTACTTTTTATCTTTGTTTTCTCTCCTTTATATGTTTAATCCAATTTACCGTGGCCTAGTTCTCCTGTGTATGTTATATTGAAATGTCCTCATGGGCCCCTCGACGTGAAGAGAGTGACCCATGTTAATTGTATGTGTTTATGGATATATATGTGTATGTATAAATATTTTTTCTCTCCTTTTTATTAATTGTTGTACTGATTTCCCAACTTACTGTTGGGAATGGTTAATGTAACTGGCTGTATGGCAAACTGCCGAAGCCATTAAAAAAAAACAGCTGCAGCACGTCCCCTGAAAATTTTTGAAAAGTGGATTTATGCAGTTTTGTAAAAAAGCTCCTTAGTTGTATAAATCGTAATGTAGCCTAACTTAAAACCAAAGTAATTTTTTAAAGCTAAATTAATTGGAAGGAAAAGAAAAGCAATATTTTTTCGTTATTTCAAATAAGTCTACAGTGTAGACGTACTCTGAATGTATATTACCTATATAAACCTATGTTGTCCATTTGTATCAAGAGTTTTAGTTAGGCTTTGTTTTATTTTTCTAGATATGACGAGAAAGAAGAAAGGTAAAAAAAGAAGCGAAAGCTTTGGAGCCAGGCGGAGATGGCCAAAGCTATACAAGCTATTTGTCAGAAAAAGATGGGGTACCTTAAGGCATCCAACAAATTTCAGGTTCCCAGAGCGGAGTTATCAACAGTAAGGATAATAAAGCATAGATACCAGCCTTAACTACTTTTGGGTCGTAAGCCAATTTTGCTTAAAAAAGTATATGAGTTACAAAAATATTTTCTTTAGATGGAGGACATGTTCTATGTGCTCACAAAAAGAGATGCTGCTGTGAAAACTGGTTTTACACTTTTAATAAAAGAAACCCAAATCTTTCAGTCGTTATCATTTTCCAAAAACACAACTATCCTCCTTACAAAATATATAATGTTGACGAAACAGGTTTCTCTATTGTTCAAAGTAAATTTCCTCATATAATAGGTGTAAAAGAAAAGAGACAAATTGAGTTGCTTACTTCGTCTACAAGGGATTCTCTCGTGAATATTATTTCCTGTATGTGGGAATAGAGAATATATAAAGCAGAAACTTATGAACACAATTAAAATAAGACAAACATCGTATCTGGGCCACGTACTTCGAAACGATAAATACTCTTTTCCACATGTCATTATACAAGGAAGAGTAGAGAGAAGGCAAGACTTGGGAACAAAGAAGCAATCTCGGATAAGGAATATAAAAAATTGGAATAACCTTAGTGTTAAACAGATATTTTACCTCTCAAAAGATGAGTGAAGGAGGTGACTTCGTTTCTCTTTTTGTGATATTTCCGAATGAATAAATAACTTCTTAGAGGTGCTCTCCTAGAGATTATCGCATTATGTCACCCGTCTGGTTGTATCCAGACAAATATAAAAATATTTGTCTGGATATAAAAAATTATTTTTACTAAATAGTTTAAACATTTTATTGCTGTAACAAAGCTTTCAACTGTCACCTCTTTTGCTTTCCCTTGACGGGCACATAATTCACAATCGGAACATTGATATAATTAATTTAGCAAGGGAAAATCATGTTATGTAGTTTACATAAAATCCAACCATTAAACAACGCCTTTATGGGTCCGTTAAAATGCGTTGTAGTAAAGAAGTGAAATCTTTTTTAAAACATAGCTTAAGGCCCTTAAGTGTTTTTGATATGATAAAATTTTTTGGCAATACCTATGTTAAGGTACAACGTGGGGGCATAGCAGTAATCGACTTCGAAGTGACTGGTGTTTATCCTGTTAATAGAAATGTTTTTAACAGTAAAGATTTCGTTGCTTCTACGCTCACTGTTACTGGGCCTTAAACTACGAGACTAACTAATTATCCTCTTCCTTATTCGTGTATTATTTCTAATTAATTTCAATCCTGTTTTTCGAAAAGTCCTATTGTGTTTTCCTGTGATTTTTCCAAGTCAAAACCTTTTGTTCTATCGAAAGAGATATCACCACCACCTCCAAAAAAGCAGAAATAGAGGCAGGAAAGCTTAATCTTCTTCTATAATAACATACTCTCCAAATAAAAAAAATCTAAAGGATGAGCTGAATGAAGAGACCATGAGAAAAATATCATAAAAACAACAAAAGAAGGCAAAAACTCAAAAATTTCCTGTTGAGAAATTAAACTTAGAGCTACCCTCTTCTAGACCTAAACCTACTGGAGATGATTCCAGTGTAATCAATGATGGACCATTTCACTCTGAGGATCATCTGTAATGGAATTCATGCCCTCAGCTAAAGAACCAAAAACAGAGACTGAATGTATTTTCTGTAGTGGTAAAATTCTCCGAAGATAATCAAGAAGAGAAAGGAGATTATAAGTGTGATTTTTGTTAATAGATTAAAAGCAGTAACGCCTAGTATATAATCTTAAAAATATGGGTTCTGTAGTTGAAAATACTTTTTTTTAGTTAATGTTTTAACACGTATTCCATATTATCCGACTATATCATATTAACCTGCATTTGTAACTTTTTTTGTAATAAATATTTTTATAAAAACAAAATAAATATTTCATTTCTTATAAGTGATAGTTCAGTGCAATAAGTTGCAGTATGGAGTGTTGATGATTTTGGGATTTTTTATTTAAAAAATAGTAATTTATTTTTAAAAATGTAAATGTATTCCGTAACACCCTCCCCTCCTTTATTTATGTCTGGCAAATTATTTTTCTTTATAATAATTATTACTCTAATGCACCCCCTATCCTATAATATAGGAAATGGTTTTTTGCTAAAATTTCAAAACTTTTAAAAATGTATCATTGTAGATAATATAACATATTGTTCGCATGATGCTGTTTTAATTTGATGTGGTCGTTGTTTGACAACTTACCTGGGACAACTTCGCAGAAATTTGGCTACGCTGGTGATTAGGCCATTGCAGCAAGACATAATAACATGAATATTACAGAAACAATACTAACGGATGACCTTGCCGTTATGGGAGAATACTTTCGCAAATGGAGGTTACGGACCAATGTAATGAATACCGAAGTGTGCTGTCTCGATCTGAATAATGCCCAAGCCAACAAAAAACTCTCCGTTTACTTTAAAAACAGACTGCTCACTCATAACTCAACACCAAAATATCTTGGAGTGACTCTGGATAAAACAATAGGTTTTAAAGAACACTTACAAAGAACGGCAGCAAAACTGAAAACGAGAAATAATATCGTCCAAAAGATATGTGGCACTACATGGGGATCTTCAGTCTCCGTACTTAGGTCATCCGCTCTCTAAATTTTATAGTTGGTGGCTGAATATGCTTCCCCGGTATGGCTCAATAAGAAACACACGAAGATTATTGATACCCAATTACACCAAACAATGTGAATAATCTCAGGTACAATTAGACCCACACCGAACTATAAGCTTCCCATTCTGAGTCACATGGCACCGCCGAAACTGCGAAGAAGTCATTCTGTTTTCAGAGAATATTATAAAATCGAGGCTAACCATCAAATACCCATCCACCATGATAAGCTTGATATCGAAATAAATAGACTGCGCTCCAGATATCCTCCATTGGTAAAAGAGCCAACTCCTTATATCAGGAACATTTTAACCTCACCAACGCCTGGAGAAAAGAGCCAACTCCTTATATCAGTAACATTTTAACCTCACCAACGCCTGGAGAAGACAATGGGAGAGCGACTCACCACTGAAAGCACACCAAGTGGTCTGTATCGATCATAAACCGCCAGGTTTTGAACTGACTCGCAATACATAGACAACGCTAAACAGAATAAGAACAAGTAGCGGTAGATGTGCTGACAGCTTATATAGATGGTGAAAAGCCCTTACTTCTGAGTGTGACTGTGGTGCGCAACGACAGATCGTCCGTCACATTGTTGAAGAATATCCCCGAAGGCTATCCCTGGAGTTTTCGATGAGTTCCTGAATGCGACCGAAAATGTCTTACATTATATTGATAATACATTAGATGTTCGTTTTTAATACCCCATGTAACGTTTTATATTGATTTTCAATTATGTTTTCTTGTTGTGTGCCATAAGATAAATAAATAAAATAAATTGACCACATCACGTGTGACAAATTGTTAATTTCAATAAACAATTTACTATTGATATACGTATCTTCATTTCGCAATAAAACCCTTTTTGTTACCTTGGAACTGATTTTTTTTAAAGCGAACCATCTATAATGGCATTGTATTACTTTTTCTCTATAGTAATATACTGGGGCAATCATAACGGAAGTAGCACCACGAAATAGCGTATTGAATTGCGCTGGTTCTACTATAGAGGAGCCTTGTTAAGGCGCTGTAAACAGTTGGATGAGTTGATTTACGCGACGAGGAGAGTCCGTTATGCAACATATAAACTTTTTAAATTTATTAAAATCTATAACAAGGATTTAACTTAATTACGTAAAACAGCGGTTTTATCCAATTCTTAAATATATTCTTTTGTTTGTTTAAATTATCTATAGATTCACTACGTATTTTTTAAAATTACACGTAAACTAAAAATAATAAATTATTAATATAATTACTTTTTAGTTTCAAAAATTATAGTTGAAATTTAAAAATACATAAAACATACTTTACCCTTCTTTTAGTTTTAATAAATTATCTTTTAAGCTTTCTCATTTTCGTCAACACAGAATAAATAAATCATGCAGAAAACAAGTAGATTGCTCTCGAAAATAAATCAGTGTTAAAGCACTTACCCATTCATGACTTTTTGACCAACAATCTAACAGCAATAAATAAGTTGAAACACCATCCGGACCCCATAAAAAGTTCTACAGTCTAGCGTCAATAATGAATGTAGCAACAATTTCTGATTCAGTGGACAATTTTTGTTCAGGAAAAGGTCATTTTTCAAACAGTCAAGTATTCACATTAAAGCTATAAATTACAGTGGAATATCTACGCTTCCACATAAAAATGCTCGTAAAATACCTAATTTTTACTTGCCGCATCAACTATCAACTTACAGGGGCAAACTAATGACCTAAGCACAAGAAAAAAGAAGCAATACTGAAATCATATTTTACAAAAAATATATACCAAATCCATTTAGTTACGGCAATTCATAAATATGTCAGGTATAATTAAAAAATTTTTATTTAGTTTATTATTATACACATTAATTTAAATTGTAAACGAGAAATATCTGTAAATTCTGTCCCTTAATTTTAGTTTTCATTTATTGTTATGTATAATTGTTTTCCAAATAAACATCTTGACAAACATCCTCACTTCCTCACTTAGCAAGTAAAAAAAACTAATTCAACATATGTAAGCTATACCTAATCTACTGACCATTGTAGCTTTCCCTGATGATGCCAATGAAAGTAGGCATATATTGGATATAGTAAAAAAAGTATAACTTAGTCATATATATATATATATATATATATATATATATATATATATATATATATATATATATATATATATATATATATATATATATATATATATATATATATATATATATATATATACGGGGATAGCGCACAAGGGAAAATATAATAATATATAATTATATAAGATGGTATATTATGCTATAAGATTTTATATTCTTTGACAAGCGTTATAAAAATGGAATCAGGGCAGTTAAAACATGTCTCGGGACGGGCATCGGTTCCGACCACAATCCTGTTATCGGTAAAATGTCAATTAAACTAAAGAAAATCAGACGCAGAGAGAAGATAAAACCTAGCCTCGAAAAACCTAAATATCCAGCAGTACTTAGAGTCATCCATGGAAGAATTTATAAGAAGTGCGAGGAACAAATATCGGACAGACAGTTCGGCTTCATTAACGCAGTGGGTACCAGAGAGGCACTTTTCGGAGTACAGGTACTGATTCAAAGATGCAGGGACGTTAACTGCAACGTATACGCGTGCTTGATCGACTATGAAAAGGCATTTGACAGAGTTCAACATCAAAAGATGATAAACATTTTAAAAGAAGCAGACCTGGATGACAAAGACCTTAGAATAATTTCGGAACTATACTGGAATCAGACCGCATACATGAAAATTAACGGAGAAGAAACAGATCACATAAAAATACTACGCGGAGTTAGACAGGGATGTATCCTATCGCCGTTGATATTTAATATGTACTCAGACAAAATTTTTAACGAGGCTCTTTACGGAATAGACGAAGGCATCCTTCTAAATGGTGAAAGAGTAAACAATGTTAGATATGCAGACGACACCATGGTGATAGCAGATAGTTTAGAGGGACTTCAGAGGCTAATGGACAAAATAAACGAGTACAGTCAACAGTACGGACTAAACATTAATACCCACAAAACGAAACAAATGATTATCAGCAAGGAGAATATAAATGGGGCTCATCTTTACATTAATGGGACGCAGATAGAGCGAGTAAAACAGTATTGCTACCTGGGAACTATTATAAACGAACAGTGGAGCAATGTATAGGAAATAAAGTGCCGCATAGGAAAGGCAAGAACGGTCTTTAACAAAATGAGCGCCATTTTCAAAAGTCACAACATATCCCTAGATACAAAAATGAGACATTTGAGATGCTATGTTTTCTCTGTGTTGTTGTACGGGGCGGAGGCATGGACGCTTACAGACACCACTATTAAAAAACTTGAAGCATTTGAGATGTGGCTTTATAGAAGAATGCTGAGAATATCATGGACAGCAAGGATCACGAACAAGGAAGTTCTAGAAAAAATGAAGAAGGAACCAGAGATTGTGTTTACGATCAAACGCATAAAATTGCAATATCTGGGACACGTTATGAGAAATCAGCACCGTTACTCCCTGCTGCAGTCTATATTGCAAGGTAAAGTCAAAGGTAAGCGAAGACCCGGTGGAAAGAGAATATCATGGCTGCGGAATTTAAGAACATGGTTTAAGAAAACCTCAACGGAGCTGTTTCGAGCCGCAGCGAGCAAGGTCATGATTGCCAATATGATTTCCAACATCCGAAACGAATAGGAACCAGAAGAAGAAGAAGAAGATCTAGCAGTACAGGCAGAGATAGAGAAAATACCCAATGATGGAAACTGAGGAAATAACTAAAAAAAACATGACTACTTCAATCCATACAAAAAGATTAAGAAAGTCACAAATATGAAGAAAAAATTCACTACAACAACTCTAGTAGATGATAACAACCAAATAGTATTTAGCTTAGAAAATGTAGGAAATATATATGGGAAAAATACATCGAAGATCTGTTTGATGACGAGAGAACAGAACCACAAATGAAAATAGTACAAGACACAATACTTAATTTATAAACATTTAACATCGGAAGTTACAAAAACAATCAATACGACAAAGCCACAAAAGGCCTCAGTTTCAGATGAGATATATGTAGAGATGATAAAACTTATCAATGAAAGCTGTACTATACCCAAGAAAAGTAAAGCAAATAGATGCTGACAGTTCAGATTGATTAGCCTGATGAGCCATTTTCTGAAAATTTTAGCCAAAATTGTACATCCACGTATATACAGAGAATGCGAAAGAAATCTGAGCGACAATCAATTTGGATTTCGTATGGAGCTTGGTACAAAGGAGGCATTATTTGGCCTCTAGATATTATTACAAAAATGCTGAGAACAACGAAAAGGCGTGTTTCTCTGTTTTATCGACTACGAAAAAGCGTTTGATTAAGTAAAACACACAGAACTCATAGAAACCCTAACACAACATGGTATAAATAGACCATGACACGGTGGCTCTTATTAAAAACCTACATTGGCATTAAATGGTGTCGATTACAATAGACAATCGTATCACAGCAGAACTGTCAATAAAAGTGAAGTTTCATCAGGGCTTTGTACTTTCTCCACTATTGTTTAATATATATTCCGAGAAGATCTTCCAAAATGCTCTCAAAAATATTGAAGGAAGAATAAAAATCAACGGAGAATATGTAAACAACTTAGAATACATGCGGACAGTGCTGGGGGTTTGCAATGACCTTTGAATGTCATAACCAGAGAGGGAGATAGCTTGGGGCAGAATATAAACACAAATAAAACAAAAGTAAGATTGAGATTTCAGAGCAACACCTAACACATCCACGGAGGAAGCTACAGCTACCAAAGGAAAGGAAATGCCAAAAGTTTCCAACGTTTTTAACAACAAGAATAAGTTAATACGAGTTCATAGTAAAATAAAGGTAGATAGTATCGGCATAGCTCGTAAAATTAAAAAAAAAATAATAAAATATGTATATAAGATGAAAGGCAACTGTAAATACGGTTGCCTTCCAGGTAGAAATGCATGTTGTAGGAAAACAGGTAGAATTACATGTTATAGGAATAGAAAGTTGTTTCGTTTCAAAATTTAGGGGAAAACCTTTTTAAAATTGTTTTTTAAATGGAGGGATTATAAAACAAGCGTTGAATTGTATTCAGCTATTGTCTTGTCAAAAATGGGAAAGAATCTGAAACAAAAAATAATAATTTCGTGGATTTTATAATTCTATATGTTTGAAATACTAAAATATCATTGGTTAAAAATGGAGAGAGGAGGACAAGTTGCATGTTTTATGGGATTTTTAAAGCAGAAAAAAAAAACAGTTTGTTCCTGTTTGTAAAAAGAGTAACATCTAAAGAAAAAAAAAAGTGATTGAATGCCGGTGAATTTAAATTGAACGGTGGAAGAAAATTAAATTGTGCGAATTACAAAGCAAATTTTTTTTCGAAAGTGAAAAAGTGATTGCAGAATAAAAAATTACAAGTAAAGCGGTTTATTTAAATTTGAGATCAAAAGTACGGAGATGTAACGTTTGAAAACGAAGCAGTAACTAATTAAATATATAATTTTTTTTGGGGATAAGTTTTTTTAAAAACTCTAGGTTATTTAGTCTATCTACTCTCAAACCAATATGGTTTTAGGGTCAAAAGGTCCAATCTATATGCGGTTATAAAAGAAACCTCTTTAGTCACGCAGAATAAAAAGAGATGGGTGGCTCTCATCCTGCTTGACGTCAAGAATTGGCATGATGGGCATCATGGGAAAACACGGCATTATGGGAAAAAATCATGTCCCGGCTGAGAGAATTGGGCGATAGTGAATATCTAGTCAACGTGGTTGATAGATACTTTAGTGAAAGGTCCATATGGGAAAAAGATACCAGAATAAAATTGTCGCAGGGTGTGCCACAGGTCCCACCCTGTGAAACGTCCTGTACGACGGGATGTTGAGGCTACAGATACCAAGGTGATGCACTTTTCTAGCTTATGCTGATGATCTCGCATTGTTACCGCAAAACGGACATGGTTACCGCAACTAATACAGCTCTGTGTTGTATTAGTAGGTGGATGAGAGAGAACGATCTACAGCTAGCACCTCAGACAACTGAGATAGCAGTGCTCAAATTGAGCCGGGACAAATCCTCTATTCGCTTTGTAAGGAAAGGATAGAGATTGCACCTGTTAAATCGGTTAAGTATCTTGAAGTCAAGACTGCCTAAAGCAACAATGTCTTATGAGCATCTCCGTCAGAAATTAATTCAAACGCCGGTGCTCGTAGTCCATCCATCTTCTCATATTAGGAATCAGCGACTTTGTCCACTGCATCACCTTTCTCATCTAGTTCCATTCCTCTTGCCACACCATTATATTAATCTCCCTTTTATTTTTTTAACGTTCTGTTGCTATGTCTTCATTTCTTCTCTTGCATATTCTTCCACTTTTCTTCACTAGCATGTGCATCGGAATACACCCGGTGATAACACCCAGCTTGTCGGCAAAAAATGTTCTGTTTGCACATGCCACTCTCAATAGACTCTTCCTATCTACTCGGGTGAGCTGCTTTCTGTACGCCTTTGTTAAAACTATAGTACTTTGGACAGGCGCAGCGTAGAGGACGAGATTGTACAACAGAATCAAGAGCTCTTCACCTCTCAGTTTTGGGCCCTCCGATGTTGGGCATGATCTCCAAGGGCATGGTATCCTACTCGGCCGAAAGATACCAGGGTGTCTTGTTTCGTGACGTTAGATAACTAAAAAACATTCCCCCCACTGCTCTCTGCCAAAGTGCAATGGATACCTTCTTTCTACCGGGTTCTCACTGGATGATATTGGCTGCGCAGCTTTCAATTGTCAGGACAAGGACGGAGCGATATTTATATTTGATTTGTTTTATATGTTTAATAAACATTTTCAAGGTATTTTATCAATATATATGATTTTTTTTAAGAATTTACATTTGTTTTATTTCTTTTTGCTCCTGATGTATTTTCTCACTCTTACAAGGCAACAATATTTCAGAACTCAAAGAGGAACCCTAAAGACCCGTTTACATGGGTAGAGTAATGATGCAAGTACTTGGTAGAGTAGAGTAACTCTACCCATAAAAACGCTCAGCGCAGTAGAGTAGCAAGTAGAGTACATAGTACGTGGCAGAGTAGAGTGACTAGCAACATGTGGCAAAGTAACTCTACCCTACTACCACCGCCACCGCCAAAATATCCACTCGCCTGTGCACTCTACCCATGGAACGCGGTTAATTCTGGTAGAGTAGAGTAGGTAGGAGAGTGCATAGGGACGCTGTTATTCCGTCTGGAGTTGTGTTTTGTGTAAATAGTGAAAATGAAGTTCACCGAAGATGAACTTCATTTCACTTTCACTTTAAAACTTGTAGAGATGTATGGCAAATACCAGTGTTTATGGAATTTAGGTAGTGTACACTACAGAAATAAAAGTATGAAGCAAGCTGCGGAGGATGAAATCGTCGAAAGAATGGCAATAGGGGGCTTTGGCGTAAACGAGCTCAAGCAAAAAATTAAGAATATAAGGTGCACTTATAATCAAGAGTGTTTAAAAATACAAAAATCAAAACAATAGGGTTCAGGTTCAACCGATGTATACGTTCCAAACGTAAAATGGTTCACTTCTATGGAAGCAATCATGAAAGGTGCAAAAAGAAACAAGAAAACTGAAGGCTCACAGGCAAGTTACAGGTTTTTATTACTTGTTAATAAAAAATACAATATGAAATAAAAAATGTATTCTTATCAAGATAAAAGAGCTGAGGCCCCGTGTGTATTCCTTCTTTTAAGCCACTCTCTCATCCACTCTTTTCTTTGTTACAAAGCGATCGCAGTTACAAATGCATTTGCAACAGTAGCTAAACAATTTTAAATCAGTTTTCTTTTTCTTGAATTCATTTTGTACTAAAAAAACACCCACTCCACACTATACTAGCATAAGTACTATACTTGTAACTCTCCTCGTGTGAACGGTATCAAGCCATTTTTGGTAGAGTAGCGAGTAGAGTCGACTCTACTCGCTACTCTACTCTCCTCACAACTCTACTCGTGTAAACAAGTCTTAAGATATTTTAAACATTTGATATAAATTTGGCTTTTGTAATATTATGAACATTGAGTTATATTTTAAATGAAATACTGATTTCGCTATGTCAAATTTTCGAAAGTTATAAAATCAGTAACTCTATTTAAATTTAAATCACATTTCAATTTTATAATAATACATATCATAAATTGTATAATTTTATTTTAGTGTTTATAAGTGGCATTTTTATAGAAATAGCAATTTATTATAGTTACCAAAATAAATAAAAGTATCAATTTCTAAGATTTGATATGTAATTGAACAAAACAGAAAAGATGAAAGAGAAATAAACTGGAATGTGTCTACAAAGATATAACTGTCTATATATACTTGATCGTTTTACGTATCATATTGTCGAAATTTATGGATTCTCGTAAACTTTTTATGTACCACATAGTAATTCAATATCTAAACCGCAACTTTATGCCATCTTTATATTCTCCTGTAATGAAAGATCTACCAGTAATTTTGTTTGCTGACAGAAAATATTCGTTTATCTTCGGAAGCTAACATAATTACCCTTAATGGCTATAAAAGGAAACAGACTGCACACATAACCTTTTTCATCTAATGCATCCTACATCACAGTGTATTACTTTATCGTCAGAGTTTATATGACGTAATAAAAAAAGATTTATAAATTAGCCATAAAATAAAAACTTAACGAGTCCCGTTAAAGAGTTTTTCCTACACTTTATTAAACTAAGATGTCTATGGTATCTTATTGCTAAAGATACATTATTATGTATTTTAAAATGACTAACTTTTATATAAAACATGTATATATATATATATATATATATATATATATATATATACATGTTATTTATAAGTTATATACTAGAGCATATCATAAAAAGTATTTATATGAGGGCATTCTTAAGAAATTAACATAATAATAAGTTTAAAAAGTTTTATATTTTGCAATTTATTTGTTTATTTTCATAATTATGATATTGTAAATGTATTTGAGTGAGCCGTCCTTATAGGCAACCAAATATACACTGAAGTGGAATTGGTTGTAATAACTTTTGTGTATGAGTAAGTAAAAAATAGGGTTATTTATTAATTTAAGATGTAATGTATATATAAGTTTATATTCTGATCTGAAAAGCCAAAATTTCCATAAAATCCTTGATAGAATTTTAGTTATAATAGTAGTTTTCTAGATAGAATAGTAGAGAATTATCTAGAAATATAAAATAAGACGTCAATAGAAAGAATTTAACCTTTGTTCGCAGTAGAATCTTCGCGAACATGGTAATGTCTATGAAATAGAAGGATTCGAATATATTTTCCTTCAAGAATATTCGTGAACATTAAAAATGATATAAATACGATGTGATTTGGATTTAAAATAGTCAGTAAGTTCAGTATAGGGGTCAGTATGTTCAGTATGATCAGTTAAGATGGTAATCAGTGATTGGAAAGTATAGAATTAAAAGAGTATTAATTGAAGATTAAAAATTATATTATGTATATGGTGATTGGACATTGTAAGAGAGTATTAGTAGAAGATTAATAATTATATTATGTATATGGTGATTGGAGATTGGAAGAGAGTATTAGTTGAAAATTAAAATTATATTATGTATATGGTGAGTGAAGATTGGAAGAGAGTATTAGATTATTAGAAAGAAGAATAAACGAAAAAAGCAATTAAAAAAGGAAGAATATTTACTGATTTATAAATGCTAATAAGAAGAAAAATATTTTAAAATGGTGGAACCTGATAATTAAAACATTGTGGTGTATTTGGCAATGCAAGTTTACAAAAAGAAAGATAACTAAGGCTAACAACGAAGACATTGAGTGGTGATTAAAATCTTTATTTTGGAAAACAGTTTCATTTAGGCATTCAGTGACAGAAAGGTACTTTCACAGCCATTAACAGTTTCTATGAGGAAGGCTTAATCTCTATTGAAAACAGTGAAAATCCAAATGCCATTTTTTGCGACCTCAGTCGTGCTTTTGATTGTGTGCAACACGATGTACTCCTCGATAGATTGTATAGATGTGGTGTTAGGGGAGTTGTCCATAGTTGGTTTGGTTCCTATCTAAAAGACCGGCCCCAAATAGTTAAAGTGAAAAATAACTTCAAGATTTCAATGTCTGTATGGTTGGTCTGGTAAAAACCTATTTAGTGATTTAAATATACTAACAGTGTATGGAATTTACATTTTGGAATTATTGATACTAATTCATAAAAATAAAAGAACTTTTTTATGTAACAGTGATATTCACTCACACAACACAAGAAATAAGAGACAGTTTGTAGTGCCCTATCGACATTTAGAAATAAGTAGGAAGTCGTCTACTGTCTGTGGTTTACTACTGTATAATCAGCTTCCTCAAAAATTTTAAAGATTAATTCAACAGCTTTTAAAAACCAAGTCAAAGAGTACCTAATGACCATGTGTCCTTATACATTAGGTGAATATTACGAGAGTGTATCTGTGAATGCCCAAGCTGCAACATAACCAAATTTAATATTATTTTAATTAAATGTCTATACTGTCTGTCTTTATGTATTTTATTGTTTTAAATATTTTTAATGTATTGTTTCCATTTTTTTGTAATATTTATAATTTTAGTTTTGACTTGCTGTAAACCTTGCTTTAACTTATAGTCAAATAAACTATCTTTCTATTTATCTATCTATCCCCATGTTGTATTACTATGTGCATTAAAGTCTCCTACTATTATTCTGGGTTTTGGAATTTGTTCAATTAACATTTCGAGTTGTTTGTCACTGATTTCGGTATTTAATGAAATATATACATTGCATATAGAATATTGTGTTGAAAGATTTTATTTTAACTGCTACAACCTCTAATTCTGATTGTATAGGGATTTCCTCTGATTCCAAATGTGAATTAACATAAATGTATACGCCGTGACTAGCTTTACCAGCGTTTGTTCTAATTGTATGGTAGGCCTCTTATTGTTTTAAGGAGTATTTTTTATTTGTTGTGAAATTTGTCTCTTGTAAGCAGATAACTTGTGGATGTGTTTCTTTAATTAAAAGCTGTAGCATTTCTATATGTATAAATACGGATTGAATGTTCCACTGAATAATAGCCATTTTGTTAACTTTTTGTTTTTTTTTTATTTATCGTTGGAAGGAGTATTTTCCTGTGATGCGTCAGTATCTTCAGAGGTGTCATCCTGAATACTGAAATCTTGGTTTATTTTACTAAGTAGTTTTTTCTTGATTCTTGTAATTCTAGATTTAATTGCTCTTTCGTTCAACATGGAATTTATTTCAGTTAGCATGTCCCAACCCGTGTATATCCTGTGTGTATTCTAGGGCCAGTTCTACTGAGATGGAAGAACCGTGAACGTATTCTAAGAATGCTAGTAATTGGGTGTAATTTAGTACATATGGTGGTGATGCATTCTGGATAAATTTTCTGGATAAAGTTTCTGAAGTGGGTTTGTCTAATTTGATAGTTATTTTCTTCTTTTTAATTTGCACCGGTTTTGGTTTCGTGAATTCTGTTGGTATAGTTTCTTTAGGAGTGGAGCAAGTTGGGGAGGACACTTCCGAGTAAGATCGACTATTTTTATTATTGGTATCAGTGCTGACTCGAGCATCCATTTCTTCTCGAGATTCGTCATTTACAGGTGTGATTTGATTTTGTTCGGAGATAGTGGATGGTATTTGTGGAAGGAAATTTTCCTGCGTTTGGGGCTTTTGAGTATTTTGTGGATAAGAGGGATTTGAGGTACAGTCCGAGGAGACGTGACCAGCTTGGTGGCATTTGTAACAAGTTAGTTTATCGGAAAGAAAAATCCGGTACGAAATATTTTCAAAATCAATTGGGACGGAGGCGGGTACAGTAAAATTGTTTGTAGGTGCAAAGTAAACTTGTCTTCGAAAACTAACTACATAGCTGTATTGCGGGTCTTGTATTTCAGGTCTAAGAAATGAAATTGGAGAGATTAATTTAAAACCAAGATTGATTAAAGACTGTTCGATTATGTGATGGGGTATATGTAGATGGACATACGTTAGATAAAACTAATCTATTAGCGTGTATAATTAGTTTACGTGCTTTGATTGTATGTTCTCCAATTTTAATTTCACCATGTTGACTTAGAAAATCATCCACTACTTGTATGCTTGAAAAGTAGATGCATATTCTTCCGTTTGACATTTTGGATGAGAACAGTACATTGGATGTAACATGGTTGGACTATAGTTCCTACTGCAATGGTGTACTTTTCTGTTCTTATTTCATCAACTGCCGGTAAAATTATGGCCTGGTTTTTTGTTGGGAATTTTGTTAATGGTGGTTGCTTAGTGATAGTACAATAAGTAATGTTTTGCTGGTCGGGATTAATTGATGAACCCCTGTAGTCAGAAGTACCACCTGTCATTTTGTCAAATTTAATCTTCTATCTTTTTTAAATTTAAATTGAACTTTCATTTCAATAATTTTAATTTGGGTAGTTTTGACTCTGTTTATTTAAAAGCAAATAGTCGATCTAGCAATTGGCAAGATAATCCCAAGAGTTGAAACTCGTTTTTTAAATAACTAATAAATACTAAATATAAATAATTTTTTTTGTATGTATATAAAAACAACGTTTGTAATCAAATCACTGCCAATTTGTAAACTGTACGTACAGCTATTAGTTCTTAAAATTTAAACAATTGTTCTGTGACAAAAATCTGAATATTGCGCTGAGACTGAGGTTTGTTGAATGTTACGTCTGGTTGCAACTATTGTACGGGGTAGAAACATGGACACCAAAAGCGCAAATAGTTAAAAAGATTGAAGCCTTTGAACTTTGGATATACCGGAGAATGTTGAGAATCCCATGGACTGCCAGGGTCACCAATGAAGAAGTGCTGAGAAGGATGGGTCGAGACAAAAAATTGTTGAGAACGATAAAAGTACGCAAGACTGCATACCTTGGATATATACTAAGAAATAATAAATATAGTCTTCTGCAGGTCATCATGTAGGGTAGAGTCGATGGGAAAAAGGGAATAGGTAGAAAGAGGAAGTCATGGCTGCGAAATATTCGAGACTGGACAAACATGACTGTAGACGAATTATTCCACGTTGCAAAAGACAGAGAAGCTTTTAAAAATGTGGTCGCCAACCTCCGTTAATGGGGACGACATAGGAAGAAGAAGACTTACAGCTATTAACATACCACTGTACACTGCTTCTATATATTTCGGTTTATACGCCGTCTCTTCTCAAAAACAGTAAAATTTGTGAACAATATGTTTGTTTGTCACTTTTTCTGTCGAATAGCTATGATGATTATGCTTACCGACCTCCGTTCGACAAAAATTAAAAAAATAAAAACCAACAACATATATGTGAATCATTTATATTTTTAAGATTTTTACTTTTTTAGACAATTTAACGCGTTATTAAAAAAAATTCTATTTTCTTAAAGACCTTGAAAATTTATACACAAATATAATAGCGCCTTGGTAAACATTTCGGTTTAGAAAAATTTCAGACTTTCCAATTCACCCTCTTAACACACCCGCTTAAAGTAGAGAAAAGCTACAGCTCGGAAAAAGCTTTTGTAAAGGAACAGGCATAAAAAAATAATGCAACATATATAAAAAGAGAATTATTTTCTACGCTACATTTAAATAAAACATACTATTGTACTTTCTGTTAAGATCCTCGAAAAAGAACGCTTTTTTATCAAAAGAATTCTTTCCAGGTCGCTGAAACACGTAGCTTGTTCAATTAAAAGCATTAGCATATTCATAAGATTAAAATTATAATCTTGTTTACGCTATTACGGTTTACTAAAATAAAAAAAAAATTGAACGCATATTTTGGAGCAGGACTAATACAAATTATGGATTAAGGTAAAAATGTTTTCATTCAAACACTTAATCACTGAATCAAAATAAATACAGTTGAAAATAATAAACTAATACAATTTCTGGAAATATTATTTTAATGGTTTTATTCTTCTTCTTTTATGTAGACATGACTCTCTCTATTTTTCAATATGCCTCCAGTAAGTTGTCGTTCCATCGTTAACGTGGTCTTCCTACTTATCGTCTTACTATTCGGCAACCGTCTCTTGCCATCTTTACTATTCTTTTTGATGTCATTTATATCATCCTTTCATTCTACTCTTCTATTTCTTACCCAGTTCTTGATGTTATCCACATTGCATCTACGTCGTATATCTGTACTTCTAGCTCTGTCCCAAAAGTGTCTTACCATTAATTTTTTCCTAAGTATTTTCATCTCTGCTGTTTCTAACATCCTTTTTGTTCTCTCTGTGTCGGGTCGTGTTTCTACCGCGTATGTCATTATTGGTCTGATAACTGTTTCGTAAATCCTGCTTTTCATTTCTTTCCAGATATTTTTATTTCTTCATAATGTTTCATTCGGGCAACCTGCGGCTCTGTTTACTCTATTCACTTAATTTTCCACTTCAGTTACTAGCTTTATGTAGCTAGATAATGTGATGCCTATATATTTAAACTCCATCACTTGTTCTATTATCGGAATTTCCAACTCCAATTTACATCAGTAAATTTGCTGTTATAACCATGCATTTTTTCTTTTTTGAAGAAATTAACATGTTAAATTTTCTGGCGGATATATTAAATTGGTACAGCATACGTTGTAATCATCTTCACTTTAAGAGAGTAGTATTACGTCGTCTGCATAGCAGAATATCAGGTTTTTACGCTTACGCTTTTTATTATCAGGTTCAACAATAGAAGACTCAGGATATCTTCCTGTCTTATTCTATTTCCAGCTTCAATAGGGTCGGTTAGCTTTCTTCTACTTTTACTTTTAATGTGTTGTTTTGATAGATATTTTCGATCATTTTGATTATTCCTAGAGCTATCTCTCTTGCGTACAAAAAGTGAATAACGTCCTTTAATTTGTACTTGTCTCTTTATAAATGTAGCGTCGGTGCATGATCTTCTCGACCTAAAACTTTGTTGTTCTTCTGTTAGTGTTATACTTTTATTCAGTTTATTTGTTATCACTTTGGTTGGTTATTTTATTGTTTTGTTTAATAAATTAATTCCTCTCTAATTTTCGGGTCCAATTTGTCTCCCTTTTAGAAGAGAGGTATGAGGATGCTTGGTGTCCATTCTTGAGGAATTCTGTTTTGTTCTAATAATTTTTGGATTAGTTTTAATAGTTGTTTGGTAAGATTTGGTCCTCCATACTTTGGGAGTTTGTTCGGTATTCTGTCTTTTCCTAATGCTTCCTTTACCTCTTTCTTAATATTTATTTCTTCGTCTGTCGTCAGCTCTGGTGTTGGTGGTTCAGGATTTTCACCTTTAGCAAATAGGGATCGAAAGTAGTCTAGCCATTTAATGATTTTGAAGTATTCAATTTAGAACAAAATGAGAAAAAACTAAAGAAAAAGAACTAAAAAAAACAGATCGAAATAATTAAAAATTTTACATCATAAATAATTTAAAAATACAACAGAGTTATACAATTTTTTTGTAGAAATAAAGAGTGTTTACTTTTGATACATAGAGCAAATATAGAGATGTGCCCAAAGGAAGCAATTAAAAACCTAATTATATGCTATGATAGATGCAAAAAAATTGAAGGAATAAGTTCTGGACAAACTACAAGAAGTAATAAATAATTGTACAGATAATTAATATATGTATATTAATTATATATTATAACACAGTAGCTCAAGACAATAGACTAGCTCAACAAAAAAAAGTTTTGCCATGTTAATGGCCAACGTTAAGGGGATTTGATGATGCACGTTAAGAACACGAAAGGTAAAATTAAAAAAAATGTATATTAAAGCAAAAAAGAAACATTTTAAAACAAAATATCTGCTTGATGAAGTATAGTTTGTTGCATATTTTTAATATTTAATTTAAGATGGTACCGTAGCTTCGCAATAAAATTCTCGTCAAATTTAGGAAACACACTTGTTAAAATATATATATCAAAGAATGTATACTTAAATTATATTACTATTGCCACTGCGAGTAATATTCGTTTCGTTCTCTTCACTCAATTATTTTTTTCCTTGACATTTCTCTGATATAACAGAGAATATATTCTTATATCTTATTATTCAAACCGTTCGCTAGGGACTTGTTAGCAAAATTTTCCTTTCTTGGTATAGCTGCATTGCGAAATACCTATTCAGAATATTGTAGATTATATTTTTATTGGCAATAGGGTTGAAGTGGAAGACCAAAATAACTAATATTTATAATAGTTTTTATTTAAACATTATGTTTATATAAAATTAAGCCAAAATTGACTGTAATGAAAATTACATTGTATGATTTTTAAATTATGAAAAGGTTGCCAATGTAAGTCCATAATACTAATGTATAGGAGATAATTCAATCCTCACAATCTTAGGTAAGTTTTTATTATAATAGAATTGTTAGAATAAGGGTTTATTTCTTCTTCTTCTTCTTCGCGCGACTAGGATTACTCCTGTTTATCTGCCTCTTATTCTGTTTTAGTCGTTGTTGACTGTACATTAATTATCTTTTCACCTTTTTGGCGGCCTTCCAACGAGTTTTCTGCTATACGGCTTGTTGTTTTTACAGATGTTCGCTAATCTATTTGGTCCTATTCGGTTTACATGTTCGTTCCAGTTTTTTTTTCTTGTTTTTATCCACCTGTTAATATTTTGAATTTTCCATTGTTCGCGTATTCTTCCGTTGGTTTGTCTGTCTCTTAATGATATGCCCGCTATTGATCTGAATGCGTTCATTTCGATATTGTTGATTTTTTGTTTCGTCTTTCTTGTATCGGCCCTTGTCTCCGCTGCATATGCTAGGATTGGTCTTACTGTTGTCTTGTATAATTTCAGTTTGCTTTCCGTGGTTAGATATTTGTTTCTCCATATGGTTTCTCGGAGGCAACCACTTACTCTTGTCGCTTTTGATGCTTGCCTTGTGGTCTCTGTTCTTATATCCCTGTCACTAGTAATCTCTACTCCTAGATAATTGAATTTCATTACTTGTTCTACAATTTTGCCGTCTATTTCTAGTTTGCATCTACGCGGCTCTTTACTGATCACTATACATTTAGTTTTTTCTACTGATATTCTCATATTAAGTTTATTTGCTGTGATATTCAAGGTGTGGAGCTGCCTTTGTAGGTCATCTTCGTTATCAGCAATTAGTTCTGCATCATCGGCATAGCATAGTATCGTGATTTTATGCGCTCGCATGTGGTATCCGTGTCGTTTTCTTACTTCGTGAATTATTTGATTTATCACCATATTGAATAACAATGGGCTGAGCTAGTCTCCTTGGCGGATTCTTCCTTTTAGTTCTATGCATTCTGTTTCTGCTGTTGGCATTATAATTTTTATCTTGTGGTTCTTGTTAATTTCATTAATTGTCCTTATTATCGGATGGTCTATTTGTTCAGCTTATAATAAATTTAAGATGTCATTACGCTTCACCCTGTCAAAAGCACTGTTTAAATCTTTAAAGCACATGCATGCTGGTTTTACATTTTTTTACGTTTTACGTTTTTATTTCTCGTAAAGGATTTTATTTATTTGTATTATTTATGCACAATTTTCAAATTAGAAATCACTTTTAAATTAAAAATTTTCCCAACTTTTATTTAAGAATTTTTATTATTCTATTTTCATTCTCTATTCGTTTATTCTAATTTTTATTAGATATTGCCTACAGTTTTTATACATTAAATAAAGCAGAAGTATTGAGATACATTTTATGAAGATCGTTTTTTTTATTGTTGGTTTTATATTTTGTGACCAAGATATAAAAAATAAACTCCAGATAACAAATATACTCGTTCACTTTACACGGACTCTCTCTGTAACATAACCCCTTGTGCAATAGTGTGTTTTATTGAAACGTACCGCCCAAAAATAATTCTTCCTCTTATAAATGTTGCATTGTTGCCGCTGTCGGTCATAATTTCTTTCTGCTCTTTTCCCACGACAAAAGCCTTTCCGTAGCTTTTCTCCACTTGAGATGAGTGTGTTAGAGGGTGAAACGGAATGAGTAAAATTTATCGCCACTCTCGACGAGCAACATCTTCGTGCAAAAATATTTGATAAAGATTTTATTCGGCTGTAGATGTATGGGTATCAACCGAACAATTCGAAAGATTGTCCTAGCACTCGTCTTACGAAATTGTCTCATTCTTGGTAGAGCTTTGATGTTTGTCATAGATGAGTGTATGTTGGAGCAAGTGCTTTTTTAGGACAAAAAATGCCGTAGACAAATCGCCTAAAATGTTTTTGCTGATAAAGTGAACTTTTTATTCAAATAATTTTATCTACATCAGAACAAATAATCCATTTAAGTGACTTATTTGTTCAGATGTATTTGACATTATTTAAATAAAAAGTTTATTTACTATTCTATTATTACAATGTAAATTGGATAGGTCTAGAAATAAGTCATAGGCTAATTTTTATACTCAAAGCTGATAAGCGTTGATCTTTCCATAAATTTAGATGTTTACTTTTTTTAGAAAAAAATATTTTATTATGTTTTTGCCTGGAAAAAATACTTATTAAGTAAATTTTCAACTTTTTACCACCAACTTTTACTTTTTAACCCTCTAGGGGCGACGTAAGAAATTAACACATTACTGGTAACCTCGGACTATTGGACCTATAGAGATATATTGCTTTATATATTCTTATAAACACACATTTATAAAATATATTTAATAAAGAGCTTATATGTAACCGTTTACAAAAATATTTATTTAAAAAACTCAAAAAAGGAATACAACAAGCAATTTCTTAATAATTAATTAAAATAAAACATACCTTTCTTACGCAAATACAAAAAAATGATTAAACAACTTGACTGCGGCGGTTAAATACTTAATATACTAGTTCTTGCGTCACATGCCCCCGGAGATACGTTATGGTCTATTCTGTCTGTACGTCACATGCCCGCTATGGGATGTGTGTACATGTAAGTACTTCATACCCTCTCGTACACAAAAGTATTCTTATTTCTTCTTGATGTACATACCTATCCGTTACGAATGTTGGCGATCATCATGGCAATCCTGATCTTATCTACAGCAGTGCGGAAAAGCTGCACAGATGTCGTATTGAACCAAATTCTGAGGTTCTTTAACCAAGATGTTCTTCTTCTTCCTGGATCTCGTTTTACAAATATTTTTTCTTGCAGGATACTTGAAGGAAAGCATATCTGGATTCATTTCGCGTAATATGTCCGAAGAATTGTAACTTTCGAGATTTAATGGTAGCTACCGTCTATAGTCAGTACCTCTCGGTTCTTATTCATTCGTCTGAGGACCTCCTCATTTGTGACTCGGTGAGTCTACGGGATATTAAATGTTCGATATAGCCACATCTCAAATGCTTCCAGTTTTCTGCACATATCTTAGTTCAATGTCCACGATTCAACACCATAAAAAAGGACAGAGAAGACGTAGCATCACAGCATTCTTACTTTTGTATCAAAACAGAGGTTGTGACTTTTAAAGAAGGCCCCCATCCAATTGAAGGTGTATCTAGCTTTTCCGATGCGTGCTCTAATCTCCTGGTTGTTGGTCCATTCTTCATTTATTATGGTGCCGAGGTAGTTGCAGTGCGTCATTTTTTCTACAGAGGATTGGTTGACGTAGAGTTGACTTTCTGTTATCCTTTTCGTGCTAATTATCATAAGCTTTGTCTTCTTAGCGTTTATATTGAGTTCATATTGTTGACTGTAATACGTGATTTTGTTCATAAGAACTTGTAGGTCTTCTAAGTTGTCCACAAATACAATGGTGTCATCTGCACATCTGATGTTGTTAAGTCGGTAACCATTTAGTAGAATAACTTTTTCAGTTTGTCACAGTAAGTAAGTCAGTAAGTAAGTCAGTAAGTCACAGTGTGTTCACCTTCAACTCTGAGATTTGCTGTCTGATTCCAGTAAAGATTTCTAATTATTTTCAGATCTTGGTTGTTAATTCCTGCTTCTTTTACTATTTGCATCATCCTGGCGTGCTGTACTCGATCAAACGCTTTCTCGTAATCAACCAGACATGCGTATACGTCGCAGTTGACGTCTCTACATCTCTGGAATAAGACTTGTACTGAGAATAAAGCCTGTTTAGAACCAACAGCATTTGTGGACCCAAACTGGTTGGGGCAAATTTGACTTTCACACAGCTTGTAGATTCTCTTATGAATTATCTTTAGGAACAATTTTAAAAGATAACTCATGAGGCTTATAGTACGATAATCTTCGCATTTTTTGGCTCCTGGTTATTTTGGAAGTGCAGTAAACTCAGATTTTAGTCATTCTATTTGTATTTCTATAGAGTTGTATATGTTGTTGAAGATCATTGCGATTATTGGTATTGATTCGTTATCCATTAAATTGGGTAGTTCTGCTTGTATATTATCAGGGCCTGCCGCTTTGCCATCCCTTAACTGTGTTATTGCGGATTAGACTTCCTACTGTATTATTCTTGGTCCATCATTTACCTCTTTTTCTAGCTCAAAGGTGTTCAAAAGTGTATACAGAAGTATAACTTTTGCATATATTACATAGAGAAAACTATTACAGAAGTATTAATCTTGACTGATTGAACTAATACAGAAGTACTGGTATCTTCTTGATTGCTTGTTTTGTTTTGCGTTCTAAAAATTTGAAGTGCATTGGTTAAATTGCCCCATATCATTAATCCATACGTTAGGCATGAGCGAAATAAAGAAAAATATGTCATTTTAATGTTTTAAAGTTGACACTTGCTAGTTTTTCGAATAACAAATAATGAACTTTATAACTTTTCTTTAGTTGTAAGATATTTTCTAACAAGCTTAGTCGATTATCTATGGTTATTTCCAATAGTTTAAAAGTTTCTGTGCTATCTAGATCATTATGTGAGTTACTTGCATATATAAGCAAGTTACTAAAAACTTCCTGGTAAGACATTTTTAAATCACCATTATTGTTTTCTAATATAACGTATGTGGTATCTACAAATTGTACGGATTTGTATAAAGATATGAATTTCTGCAAATCGTTGACATAAATAATAAACAAAAGGGGTCCTAAGACCAAACCGTGTGGAACTCCATGTTTTACAGTTAGAAAATGGGAGAGATGACCGATTAGACACTATCACCTGCTGTTTGCCATTTAGGTAAGAAGTTATAAGCTTAAGAGGGATACCCCTGATTCCATATTAATTTAGTTTGTGGAGCAAAATGTCGTGTGAAACGCAGTCAAAAGCCAAGCCTTCGGCAAGGAGAAATTGTTCAATTGCTCAATCATCCACCGTGATCGTAGTGGAACGAGCACTTCTGAATCCATATTGCAAGTTGCTAAAATAATTATTGGATTTAAAATAGGAATAAAATATTGTTTGAAAATGAAAACTTTTGCAACGACTTTTCCAAATCGGATCTCATTTTTCAACAAGCAAGAAACAATAAAACCGTGAGTGAAGTAAAAAATGTAGTACTAAATAATTTAAAATCGTTTGTTAAAGTAAAGGTCATAAATTTGTGCCAAAACCAGTGGGGCAGTTCAAGTTAAAAAAATTGAAACATATGTAAAACAGTGAAAACAATAAAAGACATTAGCTTCTCAAAAGAGCTAACTAAGTCGTTGTTACTAGACTTCAGCTAGAACATAACCGACTTGCCCACTTTATGTGACAGCAATAAAATTAAAGTGTTCCTTCTTCTTCTTCAAGTGCTATCTTCGTTCCGAAGGTTGGCGATCATCAGGGCTAAAGTGTTCCACTCAGTGTTAATTAAGCATGTCCGTGTAGTGTGTCCATACCAGTTGTAGAGACAGACCAACCACATCATCGGATCAACAAGTGAAATCTGAGGAGGAAAATGTAAAACTTAACATTTGGTAGAATTCCTCAAAGACATTATTATTTAACAAAATTTAGTATTAATAAGTAAATTATCTTATTTATATGTATATATTATGTCGCTAATAACCTCAGATGTTGGAGCAACTATATTAGTATAATTAAAAAAAATTAACATCATAAAATTTTAAAATATATTACTTTTGCTTAGCTACTCCTTCGTAAATGAAAAGTGGTAGTTATTTTATACTATGAAGTATAATTTACTTATTGTATTACTAGTTTACGTTTGATTTTCTGTTTTGTATTCGTGCATTAATGTCTGACTTTTTTTCTTCGATGTCACGCTCCTAAGCCGAAACCCATAAAGCTCTTCTTATCGCACCGTCTAAATACAGATTTATGCATTTAAATTTACGTGCAATATAATTTTCAGTTAACATATTTCATATAAGCTTACAAAATGGCATATTTCCATTCTTTTGCTAAATTTTGTTTTAGTTATTTTGCAATATGGTAATATCATGAATATATCATGTTGTATAAATGCATATATATATATATATATATACACATATAATAATATATATATATATATATATATATATATATATATATAAATATATAAGAAATAATACTGAATATTATTGACTGTCGATATAAACAAACAACACAGTTTATTATGCCGGGATGTTACAGAAACACTCTTTTGACTTTTGGTCTAGCTTTCGGAATTATTTTATTCCTTTTTCAAGATACTGTAATTAGAAGAATGTGTAACTATTTACAATATATCACAAATTGTCAGTGCAACTTACTAGTCGTTGAGATTATTTATATAAAGCTATGAGACTCAATATTAACCCATTAGTGCTCAGAACTAAAAAAGTTTGAAAGTTGTATATTTTTTTATAGATTTTATTACAAATAGTGTTACATATTTACTAAAAAATACATAAAAAAATCAAGGTCTGTCAAAAGGTTGTCAAAATGAGTGGCAACTTTAGTTGCCACTGAGCGCTTACGGTTTGGTTATAACCAAAAATTTTCTATGTATTAGAAATGTATTAAAAACTAATCGTGATTTAACAAAACTAGAGATACATATTATGGAAATTATTTATGGAAAGTTTCAAAGCAAGTCACATGTAGGGGTACATTACATTTATTACACAAGTATGTTGTTCTTCTTTGACACATTTTACATCTGCGGTACTTTGAGTCTCCTTTCGCGATAATGTGATTTTTCTTGTCCGTTCTTAGATCTTCTAAAACAGCGGAAGTGGAATACGATGTATGCGGCCCGGGTTTAGTTGGAGAACAACCATATTTTGTAAGAAGCTGTAATACTACTGTAATAGGCATTTTAATCATCATCTTCTTTTTTTCACGTTTACTAAACCGCTGAACATTTTTAAACGGCACTTCTGTGTGGCAGTTTGATAATACTGTTACAACAGCATTGTCATTCCATCTAATGGCTGTTAGCTTTCCATTAGATGTGGAATGTGTCGTCCCTCTATCACATTTCTTGAAAGATTCTTTCGGAGGTAAATTCATCCACTTTGCTATTCTATTTTCTCGCAATGTTCCAGTTCCCCCCAAGTCTCGTTTAGACAGTTCTTCAAGTAAGGACACAGAAGTGAATAAATTGTCAAAATACAATTTAGTCCCGCTAGGAACGTTGGCATATTCAGCAAGTCCTAGTACTACATTTCCTCCTTGTACGAGTCCAGTATCAGGAAGCTTTGTATGTGCACCGCAGTATGGTTCAGCATGAGACACAAATCCATTAGGGCTTGCTAAAACCCACAATTTAAACCCAAAACGAATAGGTTTGCCCCGTATAAATTGTTTTGTAGGATGACGTCCATAATACGGGACTATGCTCTCATCTATAGCAACTGAATTTCCAACAGGTACTTGCTTGCAGATAGAATGTTGAGAATCCCATGGACTGCCAGGGTCACCAATGAGGAAGTGCTGAGAAGGATGGGTCGAGACAAAAAATTGTTGAGAACGATAAAAGTACGCAAGACTGCATACCTTGGACACATACTAAGAAATAATAAATATAGTCTTCTGCAGGTCATCATGCAGGCTAGAGTCGATGGCAAAAAGGGAATAAGTAGAAAGAGGAAGTCATGGCTGCGAAATATTCGAGACTGGACAAACATGACTGTAGACGAATTATTCCACGTTGCAAAAGACAGAGAAGCTTTTAAAAATGTGGTCGCCAACCTCCGTTAATGGGGACGGCATAGGAAGAAGAAGAACTTGCTTGAATGAATTATTTAGATAATCAAACAGAGGGCGGACCTTGTAAAACCTGTCAGTGTTTATCTGCGAGTTATCATTTAGATGAAGATACCGTAATATATCCTCAAATCGACGTCTTCGCATTGCTTCTGCAACTATAGCTACCTTGCAGTCAGGTTAATTTTGCCAATACATCCGCTTACTCGGCAGTTGGTGGTAACCAGATAATAAGATTATTCCCAAGAAGACAGAAATTTCATCATAACTTACATTTAAACTATGCACTCCCTTTTGTCCGGCATAAAGATTAGTTTGTGTAATAATATGTTCAATTAGAGTATCAGTAAAAAAGCATTTGAAAGCTTGAAGTGGAGAATTTACTGAGTTTTTTAAAAATTCCATAGTCGATGGTCCAGAGGGTATAGTAACGGCAGGTAAATTCCAACTGTTTTCTTTATTTTGAAACCAAATACTGTTTGAAGATGCAATTACTTTTCGCTTTTTATTTCCAATAGGTTTTGAAGTACCTGGCTGTGACAAATCAATATTTTTCTCATCCAAACAGATATTTACTGTACTGTTTGAATGATTCTCAACAATTTCCTCATCCAACTCAACAATCGCTTCTGATCTGAGGATTCTACCTGGTAAATGATTTGGATTTCCTTCAGTTTCGTCATCTGATAAATCTGAATCTTCGTCTGTATCAGCTTTAGCAGATTCTATAGGAGGAACTATTCCTACAGACCTGATTCTTCTAAAAAAACTTGATCCGTAATTTTCTTCAAAAGCTTTCATAATTTCATCTACGCTAAACGTATTATCTTCAGATCTAAAAGAAAAAAATTAATCATTCTAGTGCTCAGTGGCAACTAAAGTTGCCACGTGAATTTAGGGTACCATAATTATGTTATAATTCAATGAACAGTTAATTTTCTTAGATCAGTATATATAATAAACCTTTGGTTTAAAATGAATTGAGTATGAACACAAAATATTATAAATTAACTAAAAAATACTTACATTTTTTAGGACTAAGTTTGGTTGCTGCAAAACTCTAATATTGAAATAAATACTAACGAGTACCTAACAAGTTTACAAGCAAATTTGTAGGTTATAAATACATGTGGACACGCTAAAAATTATATACCACTTAAAAATAGGTCACACACAATACACAAGAGATTTTACGGGTGTTGAAAATCACTGGCAACTAAAGTTGCCACTGAGCGCTAATGGGTTAATAACACACATATAAAATATAACAAAAAATAATCAACAAAATACATTTTAAAATTTAGTTATGATAGTAAAAATTTGTTTGTGAAATCTTTTAATGGTGTAATTTAACTGATCCATAGAGAACAGAAAGAAAAAACAAAAATAGTATGATTAAAAAGTAATTAAGGTTTTCTTCATGTTATATTAATGGAAGTAGTATATTAAACCTGTCTTGATGATATGCAACATGTTTTGTATGCAGGTGTATTATGGTGTGTATATGTTAAATTCCATTAATATAACATGAAGAACATCTTAATTACTTTTTAATCATACTATTTTTATTTTTTCTTTCTGTTCTCTATGGATCAGTTAAAACACACCATTAAAAGATGTCACAAACAAAATTTCTACTATCATAACTAAATTTTAAAATGTATTTTGTTGATTATTTTATGTTATATTTTATATGTGTGTTATTAATGTTGAGTGTCATAGCTTTATTTAATAACCTCAACGACTAGTAAGTTGCACTGACAATTTGTGATATATTGTAAATATTTACACATTCTTCTAATTACAGTGTCTTGAAGAAGACTTTAGACAGTGTCTTAAAGTCAAAAGAGTGTTTCTGTAACATCTCGGTCAAATCTTCTGACTGCAGCCCTAATAAACTGTGTTGTTTGTATATAAATATATACACACACACACACACACACATATATATATATATATATATATATATATATATATATATATATATATATATATATATATATATTATTTTATAATATCAGCAATAAATCTGTTGGAAATCAAACTTTATTTGTTTTATGTCTCAATATTTTCCATCCAGACTGCAAATAAAACCTTACAGGACAACAAGCTAAAGAACTAAAAATTTACAATTCTGACATACCCAAATTATATGGCCTACCAAAAATAAATAAAGCGAATATACCATTATTTCCAATTCTTAGTACTATAAACTGTACATACACCTTAAAACCTATCCAAATTCTTGGGAAATATAATTACACAAACATTTGAAAATAAGCCAAGTTTCAATACAGAAGATACATTTTCTTTTGTCAATGCTGTAAATGGGATTTAGATCTTAAAAAACTATGTTTTGATTCCATTAGATGTAGTGTCATTGTTTACTTATATCCCAATAAAGTTTTTCCCAATAACGCTTTCAGCTTTTCGAACGTCATTTCGGTAATTGGGTTCACGTTGGACCAGAACATTGTTGCCGTTTTTTGTAAAAAAATAAACCGCTTTGCTTTAATTTAATTAATTAAATTAAATTGAAAGTGTTATGCACAAGGCAGTTTAATAACTCGTTTTGTTTGTGTCCTCCAATCAAACACATCCCAATCCATACCAATTTTTCCGTACAGTTTTTCCACGATAACAGGCACTTTTTTATATATCTTTTTCTATAAGGCCGAAAATACGATCAGGATACGAAATAGAGGAGTAACCGACGATCGTAAAAATTAATTCAATTTGTTTAATATGATTCGACAATCTAGAAGCCAATAAGCCAACATTGCCATCATATTCGAATTTTTGTTTGTCCAGCGCAACCATCAGCGAACAAACGAACTGTTTCTATGTTATCATCAACATGAAAATTCTTTAGAGCATGTTGCTAAGCTGACGCTATTGTACTAGAATATTTTCGAGAGTCATTTTTTCAAGAAAACACATTTGTTGGTCTTAGTTTATCGGTAGAAGTTTCAGCAACAACTATAAAATTATTATATTTTATTTGTTGGTTGAAATATGCTGCTTAATCAGACAGTCTAGTCAGTGCTGAGTTTTTTTGGCAGTCGAACGAAAAGTAAGTTGTGTTGGGTTTTGGATTTTTAAGGAGTTTAAAAAAAGCCTTTGCTTTTACGAAATAAATACGATGCTCAGTTGCTAACCTTTTTGCCAAACAGCTAAAAAAGTTGCTACTTTTAACTGCTCCTCTGTTCTCAAGCAAGTAGATCAACAGTCAGTCAGCTGAGTTCCTAAAGCGATGTTATACTTTCGAAAATAACTAAGCTTTGCATGCATACACTGAATCACTCTTTGAAGATATTGGTCGAAAAGTTTCTTAAAATTCAAGGCACATGGCAAGTAGACCCTTACGTTTGTCTTGCTTCTACAGTAATGAGACTCTGTACATGTTATGGATTCTATAAATTTTTTAATGCAGTTTATTTTTTCATCATTTTTTTGGACCCACTCTATTGCACCTCTACGTTCCCTGGGTAGCTCCCCAGTGATAACAAAATTTCTTCCAATTCTTGGTATGCGGCCTTTGCTTAAATTTGTGATTTACAAACGTACATTGTATTTTATCGACACTGCAGCATGATTAGATTTACCTCTTTTTGGTGTCTGTCCCTCACAACAAGCCAACATCAGAAGGTTTTGTTTACTTTTACCTTTTGACTGATAAAGGTAGGCATAAAAATCTATCACTTGCTTCATCGTGAGTGTGGAACAATAATACAGCAGTCCGGGTCGTCCATTATGACCACAAACTGGAAAGGCCGGCAATGCTTTTGGTCTATTTCTGTACCAATACAACTCACTTAATAAACTTTTCTGTAGCCCTACCCAACGTTAAAACGCGAATCACAAGTGAAACTGCATACAAAAACAAACAATTGTAGCAGAAGTCTAAAATCATAAATTTTAATTTGAAGTATTTACCTAGCACGTTTGTCCACATTCCTTTTATGTGTTTATGACTGAAGAAGTTTTTTGCGTCCTTTTCCCTATAGACTAGGTTTAACAAAACAACAATTTTCACTTACTAACTCCATAAAAATAAAAAAACTGTTCCTAATTCGCCAAAATACTACTGTTTAATCACTTAAATAATTTTAAACTACTGAAAATTTGTTTCTTCAACATAGCTGTTGTAGTAGCGTGTTTGTCACGTGAACCAACCGGCAAATTTAATTGGTGGTAGAGCAAACAGCGAGTTTTGCTGGTAAACATTCAAAGCAAAGAGCGAGTTCTGCAAATAACTGTAATTTTCTCGACAACATCATCATCATTTTGGCTTTACAACCCTGTGTGGGTCCTAGCCTCCCCAAGAATTTTTCTCCAGTCGTCCCTATCCATCGCCTTCCTCCGCCAAGCACGTATTTCCATATTTCTCATGTCTTCATCGATGTTATCTAGGAATCTTGTTCTGGGTCTTCCTCTTCTTCTTTGACCAATAGGTCTATCAAGGAGCGTTTTTCTAGCTGGGCCGTTTTGCTCCATCCGCATTACATGGCCTACCCACCTCAGACGTCCTATCTTTATGTGTTTTACGATATCTGGTTCCTGGTATATCCTATAGAGTTCGAAGTTGTATCGTCTTCTTCAGACACCATTTTCATTTACCGCTCCATAGATGCGCCTTAATATTTTTCTTTCGAAACATCCTAACATGTTTTCATTGCTTTTTGTTAAAGTCCAGGTTTCTGAACCATATGTTAGGACTGGGCGTATTATTGTTTTGTAGAGTTTTACTTTTGTATTTCTTGATATAACTGTAGATTTAAAAAGGAGATTAAGCCCAAAATAGCATCTATTAGCCGTGCAAATTCTACGGTTTATCTCTGCGGTAGTGTCATTTTCAGTATTGACGAGCGTTCCCAGGTATACAAATTCGTTAACTGCTTCGATGACGTCATTTTCTATAACAAGTGGCTGTAGTATTTGTGGTTGCGTACCTATTTTCATGTATTTTGTTTTGTTGGTGTTTATTATTAAACCCATTTTTGTAGCCGCTTCCTTTATTGCTACGTACGCTTCTCGTGCTGCGTTTTCCGTTCTCCCAACAATATTGATATTATCAGCATGACGTCTCCGGTGTAATTAATAAACGTATGAAAAACTGAAAAAAAAAATAATTTTCGAAACTTTTGTCGATTAGCGAGTTTTTCAAATAATGGCTTCATATATAAGAAAAAGATTTTTAAAACCCGGATTTTATGGAAATTTAGGAGATTGATTATTTAGTCTATATTGCTGAAGATGACGAAAATATATGTAAAAATTTTAAGACTAAAGACAAGAAAAGATAAAACATTAAGACTATCACTTGCCAAAATTGTGCACTTACTCAAGTGGAGGAACAGAAATTTTAGGAAGAAATAGCAATTTTTTATTTAGGAATACGATTTATTATGTTAATATATTGTAAAATATTATTTTATTTTTGTACTTTTTTAAAATAAATGATTTGATTTAAATATCTCAAGTTTACGATTATTTAGAATAAAATAATAAGGATAAATATGTATCTTTTAAATTTAATCTATAGGTTTTTCTGCTTATGGCATAAAGTGCCGCGGCGCGCCCACTCTTGTTCTTTTAAGCGCGACCGCCTGAGGGTGAAAAGCAACAAAAACAACTCTTCATATTGCCTGACGGAACTTGTTTTCCGATTTTTCTATCTGTCAGGCAAACATTTTTAAATTAAAGGAAAAACGCCCCAGAACCAAAAAAAGTCGCAGGGAGAAACCATGTGAGACTCAGTCTAATGAAGTGGTACTCAAAGTTTGGAGAAAGCATCTAAACTTTTTTGCCGACCGGTACTCTAACTGTTCCTACCGATAAGACAAAGTGATATTAATTGTACTTGGCACACGTCTTACTCGTTTGAGTGCTAGAAATCTATAAAATATTAGTTTTATGTATTGGTTATTGACTATTTTCTTTTTATATTTAATAATCTCCATATTTTAAGAAATCAAAAAATAACAAAATTATAATAAAATATTAAATAAATGTTATGAAAACGTTAAACAGAAACTGCGTTTCTATAAAACTTAACCAGCATATGGGATCCTAAACAGACTGATTTTACTTACCATAAAGTATTTACGAACAAAAAAGGCCTTTCCAACTTACATGGAAGCAAGTAAGGAAGCCACGGAACTAAACGGTTTCCTTTTCCGTATTCCCTAACGACATGAGGATAGAAGTTGTTAATGCACATGTTGCGTGTTAAAAGCCTATTCTGCGGAATAGGTCGCAAATAATTGATCAACAGGAACAAATTAGCAGAATAAAATACCAAAACACGATTAAAACCGTAATGCAAAGTTTTCAGTGTTTAATATAGACAAGCTCATGGAAAGTTTTACTAACTGAAGTTGATTTTATAGACAATTAGTAAAACTAAACATATTTGGCACGAACATAATGAGCAGTTCCGTACTAGCAATAAATAAAATTTCAAGAAATAATAGTTGAATTTTACAAAATTTAAACAATATTTTTGAACTATTTCAATTGCATATAATATACATAGTGTTTCCAAAATAATGAAATATTTTTCTTATAATCAGTCATTCAAGTTAAAGACTACGTTCTTAAAAATCTCAGCTGGGATACCACTTTCTCCTGCACTTTTGTTATTTTTTAGGTCTCTTATTATTTAAGTAGTCTACTTCCAAACCACGCTATGTTAAAAATATATATATATTTTCGTTTAATGGCGCCGATGTGTAGACATTATTAAAATGAACGTGTCATTATTATTATACTCCATGAAAACTGGTTATAGTCTGAATTAGACGAAGTAGAAAACATAATACTCTTGCGAAAGTCGCAAATCTTAGTTCTAAATCTTATTTAGAAATCCACTTCCAAAAATTGCTATGTGACTGTTAACTTGCAAACAGCGCTCTATGACATGTTGTCACCTCAGCAAACGTAGGTATCTTTCAGTCTGAATAGTTCACTCCGTATGCGCGCGTGTTGTGTTCAGTTTTGTTTATTTACTGTTTTATGTTATTTATTAATTGTAATAACTTAAACACATGTAGAATATAAAATTTTTTTACAGGCATATGCTCAAGGGGTCACCAGTAATGACACAATGTGCACACGGAAATTTAAAGCAAGGGTATGAGTGTACGGAACTGTCTCTTCAACATATCGAGTTAGAATCTATGGAAAAGGCATCATGTGACTAAAAACGACCTCACTTCGGCCATATTGTTAAGATTGTTTTGAAACTTTTGACATATCGTATATGTTTGTTTACGTTTGTTGTTTTTCGAATATTTTTAGTATTATAATACTTTTATAGAAACTGTAATAATATATTGTGATAGTGCATAATAATGGTTTTTTGTTCTCAACGTAGTTGCAGTAACAGAAGCAATGTTAATAAAAAATCTTCAGGAATAACGTTCTACAGGTTAGTATACAAATATGTAAACAAAGTAATGGCCCGTACTTCAGAGAATAAATTAATAGTATTTGACTGTATTAATTTATCTTTATGTATAGTATATCGTGTTTTTAGTGTTTACCGGGGGATAAATAAATCATAGTTTATTAAAAATGTATTGCACTTTGTAGATTATGATTAAATCTTCTGAATAACTAGTCATATTTTTATAGTAGTTTTAATATTATTGAGTCCGGCAATGATCCCACCGCCATATTGGTATCATCGTTAGCCACGCCAACCTACGCCGTTTTTAATACACACGTTAATATGCTCATAGCTTCTCCATAGATTCTAACTCGATGCTTCAACACTACAGTCAATTTCATCGACATTTTTATTCGTCCGGAGATAAAATTGCTCAAGATATATTTTTGCTCAAAAATTGTGTGGTTCAAGATCCAAAAAAAGCAGAAAAGGACGCAGACCATTTTTTATTTTATACCACAACATGAACTTACATCTACTGGATTTCGCCGCCTCAAATTTAAGAAAGTATGCCAAAAAGCAATGATTATAATTTTGGGGATATCTAGAGACAGAATACAAAGAATTTCTAGAAATAACTTAAATACAATGGCTTTACCCAGAGAGAGAAGAGGAGGTGATAGACGGTCCAATCAGTATTCTAGGCATACTGAATCAGTAAAATCTTTCATAAAAAGTCTAAAATCATTGGAATCACATTATGTAAGAGGTAGATCTCCTGTGCAATATTTAAGAAGTGGTCTCAGTATAAGAAAATTACAAAATTATTACAGTAATGATGGGAGTAATTCACCAGTGCGCTAGGAATTTTTTCGCCGTATATTTAATAAGTTCTTCAACTTAAGTTTCAAAACACCAGCAATAGATGCTTGTTCGAAGTATATTTAATTAAAAGAGGCTATTAAAATTGAAAAAGATTTTTTTTAATAAAGGCAAAATCCTTTTATACAAGTTTGAAAACACAAGCTGACAATGATTTGATTTTGTCCTTTGACTGCCAAAAAAATTTGGTTTTACCGAAAGTGCCTGATCAGAGTGCTTACTTTAGTAGTACTATGCTTACAATCTAACAATATGTCAAGGAAAATCGTCTGGACTTCAGAATATCTCAAATACCTTTATTCATACATAGTTGGAATCCGAGGCTATGAAAAGGTCCAATCAGATACCCTCAGAATTATTTTATCGATTAAAAAACACCAATTGGAGGCCAGAACAAAAATACGATAGTTGTGGGAATGTTGGCTTATTGGCTTAAAACAGAGCACCACGACACATCAAAAAAGTTACATTGACGTACCCTGTTGTTGGACCTTCTTTTTTACCTCCTGACCGAGTTTTAAGAAATATAGGAAGAGAAATACTACCTATTGAAGTAATTGTCACACCCGACACATACTTCGGTATTTTTAAGATTAAAAACATTTCATATTCTCTTTGTGTACAATAGCACATGACATGTTTATTATATTTATTAGCAATTAGTTGTTTCATAACTGTCTTAGTTGATTAAATGCTCCTGCAAAACTACTTAAGTTAAAATTACTCATGCAAAACTATCTACGTTGAATTTTGAAATTTAAATAAAAAAACTATTATTGACAAGTTTTCTTTTTATCTGACTCGTAACGATTCTATATTTATCTCTTCAAAATTAGCACAAAGCATAATGTTTATTTTCTATTTGAATTAAGAGTTAAATGTATTTTTTACTTTACTCAAATTAATTGTTTATATACATAGCGGTGTTTGCAAGTGGACTACTCATTTCTTTGACTTCATTCAGAGTTGTTTCATCGCACGTCCCTTTTTCATCTTCTTGACAATTCTCATTTCCCTCAAGTTCCTCTTGTTCGTCTGTATTTAATAGATCTTCGAAATATTCCGCCCATCTGTTAAATTTTTCTGTTGTTTCACCTAGAAGTAGGCGTTCTTTGTTTCTGCAATACTGTGGATTATCCTTTGTAGTTTCTCTGGATTTCTTAACTTCGTGGTAAAAATTTTTTACCTCTTTATTTATGTAGGGTCCTTCTATGTTTTTCAATTGCTTTTCCAGCTGTTCTCTTCTCTTTTTTCTGCAAATTCTTTTCGATTTTTGACAAAAATCCATTTCTTTAGGTAATTTCTTATTTTGTCCAAAGTGAGGAAAATTATTATCTCTTATTACCTTTAATATTGTATCCAATATGCTTAAATAAAACAAATGTATTTTTCTCCGCAGGACGTTTATATGAAAGCCATCAATTTCCATTGGTTGTTTTCTTTCATGTCTTTTTGGCTTAGTAATGTTTTCTTTATATTATTTGTATAAAGTCATTAATAAAGGATTATTCCCTAATACGACAAAGTATTCTATGAATGAAATATGTAAGTATAGATATGCCTTATAAATTTAAAAATAGTACTACTAATAGAAGAAAGAAGTTGCTTCGTAAAAAAATTAAAGAACGGAAAGAAAATATAGGTACATAGAGGTATCTGCCTATGACACAACTTTTACAAAATTCATGCTTTCTATTTTCTTATTATTATTAGTCTTAAGAGTTTTTAATTTGATAAGATCTTTTTTCAAAATATATGTAGGTAACTAAACATATTAATGAATAATGGTTAAAATAAAACTTAATTACAACTATATCCTTACGGCAATGGTTATGATCTTGATGAAAACTCCTAACTTCTTTTTGAAATTTAATATTGTTTATATATTTACACCTTAACGGACACCTAAGTTATCCAAAAATAGTCAGTTTGTACAGTGTCCTTTTTGTCCATATTATTATTCAAAAGGATGAAATATAACTAGGGCGACCTGGAATTTTCCGCCAAGTATTAAAATTTTACAGAAAATATTGTGTAAGTTTTGACGCTTATCAGCGTTCTGTCACAATATAAGACTAGTATTAAGTATATTTTGGCGCAACGCTGATAGAAGTTCGACGTCATACAACGCTGTGCCTATTGTCGTTTTCAAACCTAATACATGCAGTGACTCGACGTCTATCAGCGAAATATTTTTCATTAAGAAAACTTATTTAAATAAGGCAATATTTATTTAAAGAAAGCAAAAAGACATATTGATTCTTAAAACGTATTCAGAAGTCAAAAATATTAATTTATATCAACATAGTTTACGCATAAACGTAACTTATATAAAGATATCTAAATTAAAATTAATTCTTGATTTTTTGTTATTTCGTGCCACTCTTCAAAACAGTCTGGACATAACAGAGGCTTCTCGACATCCTTTACATCTGTATCCTGATTCTTTCCGTTGATTTTTTTTTTTGGCACACAGTCTACTTTTCAAAAACACTTTTTCCTTATTCGATTTTGCACTTGAAACGCCTGGATTTCATTCAGGCCAATGATTTGCTAAGTTTGTTTGATTTGTGAAACATTCAGTCTCGTAGTTTAAATTTTCCCGGTAACCTGTTATCATGTTTTTCTCGACAAACTAAATTCTTTGCTTCTAAACCTGGTGGTAATTTCAAATACGATTTAATGAGACTGTCACGGAACTCTAAATATCTGTACGTCTTGGAATTATTTTTACAGTACTTTCGATATAAGTAGAAAGGGTTCCATACAGTTACATCCAATAAATGGAAAATTACCTTCTTATACCAACGTATCGTTTTCCTTGGCGTTGAGTAAGTTGAGGTCATCTGATTACACCTGTCGATGCCTGACATATGACGATTATAAACGTCAACTTCTTCAGGTTTTATTTTCTCCTGGCCATATCTGTTTTTTACTTGTATCAATCGTAAGTGATTTCTTGTGGTGATAACAAGAACATCGCGCTTATTACGCCATTTGGAAACGTAGACATTCTTTTTACGTACCCAGAAATGTTTTTTACACCCTTCTTGAGTTTTTTTTAAGTTCCTTGGGGTTATTCCTGCGATTTAACCGGAAAGTTCCATTAGTATGAGTTTTTAAACTTAGTAACTTTTCAGATAATATACAACTAATATAAAAGTTCTCCATAAATAGTTCGTGCCCTTTCATGAGGTAAGGCTTCATCAACCTCATAACTAAAGCTTCTATTTTTGTTGTTCCCACATCGGAAGCGTTTTGAATAGCCCCACTATTTCAGTATTTAAAAGATACCCATCGGAGGTTGTCAGTCCATAAAACTTAATGCCGTACCGGGCCTTTTTATTTTTGTGGTAAACTCTAAATCCAAGTCTGCCACGAAAATGTAAGAGGGATTCATCTAAAGACAACTATTTGGACGGTCCATAAGCATTGTGGAATTTGGCGATAAGCATGTATAAGAATGCTTGAATCTTTTCTTTATGTTTTGCGGTTCTCAAAGAACAATTTAAAGTTCTCAATATTTTTTCAAACCTTCTCCCTGACATAATGTAACTAAAAATTGGATGAAAGTACAATACATCTCCATATGAAAACAACCTGCGCATGTTTAAGGTTGAAATTTGACCCTGCAATAAACACAGTGCCAAAAATTTCTTCATTTCGTCGATAGTCACAGGTCTAAAACTACTATCTCAGTATTTTTAGTTTTGGGCGTATTAGATCTTGTGAGAAGATTTACTTCATAATTGTTGGTACATTCCACCAAATAGTTCATTATGTCATCGGTAAAGATGTATTCAAAAACATCTTTTGGACTATCTTCTGCATTCAAATTAATCTTTAGACGATTAGTGGATTCATCAAAATTGAAATCTGGTATATCTGCAGTTGTAAACTCCCATTCTGTATCTATGTCGTCTGAAGAATCAGAATTTTGATTCTGTAGCGCTTGTAGGGGTATACTGTCTTGAGATTTCTGAATAATTTTCTGGGAATCCTGGTCCAACGCGTCGGGCTCTTCTACTTCACTTTCCTCTGGCAGATTATATTGCTGGGGATTGTGAAGAGTATTATTAGACGTCTCTACATTGGAGAGCTCAAGGAGTTCGTTTAAATCAGAGTCTTTACTTTCATCTGACTGCGAGGCTGAGGCTTTTCGCGGGAAAGCGCACACTTCCCAAAATGAACGGTACCTGTAACTGCCGCTTGTTTTAAATGTCTCATTTGTGCTTCGACTTTCTGTTCAAACGCAACGAACAAACGTTTATTATTGCCACCATTAGTGTTTATTAGTGCCATTATTAGTGTTTATTATTGTTAATTTTTTGCCAAAAATACCCTTGACTGTCGTTGAAACGACACAAATTGTTGCGCTTGTGAAAGACGGTCACACTCAACGGCAAGTCGCAAGAACTGTTGGCGTAAGCCTTTCTTCGGTTCAACGAGTGCTTCAACGCTTTCAGGAGAAGGGTTTGCTATCCAGACGACCTGACTCTCTACGAAGAAGAATGACCACGGTACGAGATGACCGTTTTCTTGTGATTCAGGCTTTACGAAACCGGACCTCAACTGCGATTATGCATCGAAATCGTCTACAGAAAGTACGAAATCGCAATGTTAGGGCTGCAACAGTCAGGAGAAGAATTCGTTCTTTTGGACTATCATCTCGGGTAATGGCTACAGGACCGCCACTTTGCCTGGCGCATCGAATTGCACGACAAGCTTTTGCTCGACAATACGCGCATTGGGAATTAACGATTGGAGCAAAGAGTTATTCTCAGATGAATCCCGTTTCGGCTTAACTGGATCCGATGGACATGTAAGAGTTTGGAAGAGAACCGGTGAATGATTTTCACAAGCTTGCATTGCTCCAAGAATGCCATTTGGTAGAGGCTCGGTCATGGCTTGGGAAGGTGTATCTTCCGACTTCCGCACAGAATTACCCTTTATCGAAAATGGGTTCTTAACTGCACGAAGGGACATTACGGAGATTCTGGAAGAACAAGTTATGCATACCATGACAAGGCTTGGAGAAAACACACGGTTTTTATGCAGAACAACGCTCGAGCGCACGTTGCCACGATCAGTATGCAATACTTGGACGAGGTTGAAATTACGAGGTTACCCTGGCCAGCTAGGTCTCCGGACCTGAATCCTATCGAACATATCTGGGACGATTTGAAAAAACGTATTCAACCCCTAACATCTCCCCCTAATAACGGACAGGAGCTTAAGGATCTGTTAGTGAGAGAGTGGAATAACATATCACAACATGTAATCCAGAGAAAAATTGAGAGTATGCCCCGTCGTCTGCAAGAGGTCATTAGAGCAAGTGGAGTCAATACACGATATTAGTCATTGAAATTTCACTGACATTTTACCACGTTCTGTATTTTCCATTTTTTTCTTATGCCTGTTTTATCAACAATTTGGTTTGTTTTCTGCTTTTTCAATAAAAACAATAAAAAACCGTTTTTTTTTCTTTCAAACCAAACATTGATGACAAATAAAAAATACGTTAGCCTAAAAAAAAAGGTTATTACTGCACCAGAAGCAAAAATATTCCAGAAACTTGAAATTTTCAAGGTGACCCGGATTTTATGATCGCGAGTGTATTATAATTATAACGCGGTACAGCGTTCTGCCACGATATTAGATTTTGTTAAGGACGCTTCACAGCGTTCTGTCACAACACAATTTAAAAAAAAGACGCTGCACAGCGTCTCTGTCCATCAAGGTATTATAGTTTATAACTATTTTATAAATTTAATAAGCTTCCAATTGCAAATAACTAAACTATAAATATTAAGGAGCAAATAACTCAAGTTCTTAAATGTTTTATTTAAAAATTTATTGTTTAACAATAAAACACCTACGTATTGTCTGACAGATGTCTTTACGTTTCGAGTAACTAAATTCGAAGCTGTTATATATTAAAATCGACGGCACAAGAGTAATAAATAAATAATGTGAAAGCCAAATGACATCTGGAACAGCTGAATAACCCTGTTTAATAATTTAAATCAGACAACGGATTAACACGAAAATCAGTCCAGTATGTGATTTTGTCGAATCAAAGTTACATGTGAAATAATATTGTAAATTAAGGATATAACAGTATACTATAACTATTGGAAACGGCAACTGGACAAAAATAAAAGAGTAAACAGTTAATTAACACAAAAATTCCTCAGTAAACTGATTATGGTTAACAAAAGTCATAGCATTAAAGGTGCGATATTATTATCGAAAAGTTCTAATCATTCATAAAAAAATAATTATAATAAATTCAAAATTAGTACAACATATTGAGTAGAACCAATAAGAATTTGTTGTGGTCCCCTTGACGGTATTTCTAGAGGTTCTTAATTAGATAGTCGTAATTGGATAAAACGTCAATATTTTTTTTTAATCTCTATAATATTAGCATTTATATCTAAAATATTAAAAAAATGTATACTTGTGTGATAATGTTTAAACCTTATAGTGTTGTATGTCTCTAATTTTCTAATATGTAAATTAGAGACTTATCAACCAAGGGAACAGGCAGGATTCCGAAAAAGTTACGGAACAAATGACCATCTACAAAGTATAAAAACCCTAATAGAGAAAGCAGTGGAATACAATAAACCTCTAGTTCTAATATTTATCGATTTTCACAAAGCCTTTGACACAGTTGAGCTAAGCAAAATATTACAGGCGCTTAAAGAATGCAGGCTAGATTATAGATATACTAAATTATTATACAAAATATACCTGCAGGCAACAACCACTGTCAGATTACATACTAACAGTAATCGCATAAAAATAGAACGAAGGGTTAGACAAGGAGACCCAATGTCACCTAAGCTTTTTATCACGGTGCTAGAACATGCTTTTAAGAATTTGGATTGGATGACAAAGGGAATAAAAATAGATGGAGAATATCTAAACAACTTACGTTTCGCCGATGATATACTTATAATAGCTAAAGATCTAGGTATGGCAAGAGAGATGGTACAGGAACTCGTTGTGGCTACAGAAAGTGTAGGTTTAAATATAAATATCTCGAAAACAAAAATCATGACCAATTTGGTACCCAACCAGAACATCAGTATTGGTGGGAAAGAAATAGAACTCGTAGATAGATATAAATACCTGGGACATGAAATTATGATTGGCAGGGATAACCAGACTCATGAACTAAAGGGAAGAATCGGCCTTGGGTGGGCAGCATTTGGAAAACTGAGAGAAACTTTTAAAAGTGAGCTGCCCACATGCCTAAAGATAAAGGTATTTGATCAGTGCGTCCTCCCAGTCTTGACGTACGAAGCGGAAACACTTACCTTAACAAAAGCAGCAGCTACCAAACTGAGAGTCACGCAGAGATGAATGGAGCGGTCCATGTTAGAAATAACTCTGCAAGACAGAATAACCAACTAAGACATCAGGAGAAGAACCGGAGTGACTGACATCATCGAGAAGATAGCCAGACTAAAATGGAGATGGGCAGGACACATAGCCAGAATGACAGATGGGCGATGGACAAAGAGGTTATTGGAATGGAGGCCAAGGGGAGACAAGAAAAGCGTCGGTCGACCACCTACAAGATGGACTGACGATTTAAGAAGACTTAATAAAAACTGGATGAGAGCGGCGCAAGATAGACGGGGTTGGAAACATGAGGAATAGGCCTATGTTCAGCAGGGGACTCTTGAGGCTGGATGATGATGATGATGAGTGTTGTATGTACGGGCATCATTTTTGCAATTTAATGTCACTTCTCGCATCCCGGGTGCCATCGTTTTTTTTTCTTGTCCATATATATATATATATATACACACAGGTGCAAAAAAATAAAAAAATCGATCCATTCCTTTTTTCTTTTTTTATTTAAAGTTGTATAATTTTAGAGACTTTAAATTACATATGTTAATTTAGGTGTACCCTCGTATACGAGAAATAAAATAATATTTTTAATATTGCTTTTTATATTTCTTAAAACAAATTGGTATTTCAGGTTTTTGTAAAACAAGGTCTGAAGCAAGTAGATATTCATTGAATGTTGTTTTTAATTCAACAACCATACTAGTGTAGTAATTTTATTTTTAAAACGTGTTATATTTTTATTTAATTATCCTTCCTAAATGTCTCTAACTCCGACAGATGCTGCAACGGCGGTGACTTTAGTTCAAGATGTTCGTAGCCAATATTATGCAGCCTAAATGTTGGGTGTTAGTCGATCTTCGGTTCAAAGAGCAGTTCGGCGTTTTAGCGACACCGGTAACTTCACAAGACGACCAGGATCAGGTCGTAGAAGGGTAACATCCAAAAAATATGATCGATTTCTGGTCTCATCATGTTTGAGAAATCGGCATCTAACTTCAGTTGAACTGGCAAATCCACTGAGAGAAGTGAGAAATGTGGATGTAAGCAGATGGACAGTTCGTCGATGACTTGTAGAAGGTAATTAATTATCCAGAAGGTCAACCCTATCTCCAATACTATCCATAGAACATCGCAGAGCTCGCCTTGCTTTTGCAAGAGAACATGAAAACTCAGTGATGTAGATTGGAGCAATGCATTGTTCTTAGATAAGTCCAGATTTTGTCTAAGGTCACCAGACGGCCGAGGAAGGGTATGGAGAAGACACGAAGAGAGATATTTTCAATGTAATATTGCGGAAAGAATAAGTTATCGGGGGGCTCCGTAATGGTTTGGGCTGGTATCAGTTCAGAAGCCCATACTGATTTAGTTATTGTAGATGAAGGTTCTATGACTGCTGCAAGATACATAACAAGTATTTAAGATCAGCATTTGGTACTTTTTGCTCCTTTCATTGGACCTAATTTTATTTTTATGGACGACAACGCGCGTCCTCACCGTGCTAGAATTGTCAACCAATATATAGAGGAGGTGGGAATTGTCCGTATGAACTGGCCAGCTTGCAGTCCCGATCTCAAACTCATAGAACATCTATGGGATATAATGGGAAGACGTCTTCGAGCACGAGTACCCCGTCCAAACAACTTGGCTGAACTTAAAGCGGCTCTTCAAGAAATATGGGACCAATTGGATCAATTTGATATCCAAAGGTTAATTACCTCAATGCCTAGACGTGTACAGGCTGTTATAAGGCCTCGAGGCCTTAAAATTTTGAATATTCTTGTATTTTTGTGTTTTGGCGTATGTCTCTATAAATAACTGAATTTTTTGGATAATCTGTAAAAATTATTTTAATCTAACATACCTGATTTAAAACTAATATCTTCAAACGTTTTCTTTTTTCACCAAATAATACCCATGCATCGATTTTTTTGCCCCTGAGTGTATATCCGAGTGTATTTCTCGTATATATATATATATATATATATATATATATATATATATATATATATATATATATATTTATATATATATATATATATATATATATATATATCTACGGCATAAAGGGGACTCCGCCCATGTTAAAATTCAGGTTCAATTGAGCTCCGTGGTCAAGTGGATACCGATATACGGAGCTCACTTGGCCATTCCATAATATTGGTTCTGTCGATTCATCAACATGTATAGTTTAATAATTTATAAAAATTTTTTGGAGCCCGTAAATACCCCTGTATCATAAATGTATATCGTTTAGTTCACGTGTATATATTATAGGGGTCGTACAGATCTTCTTCAATGTATATTTGAACCATACGTTTATCGGTTTAAGTAAGCTCTAAGAGTTTGGCAACTGTGTGATTAAACCGTATATTTTCAACACATACCCTGAACGGTTCATATGGGCTCTTTATTTGTATCTACTGGTCGTAGACAGTGCAATCTAATACGCATTACACTGAGTAACAGAGGATATCTTTTTACCTGGTATAACTACGTACTAAAAGGGAACTGGTTCTTTAAAAACAGGTATATAGATACAAAAGGATTTGGGCTTATTATTTAATGAAATATTCGCTTGCATAGGAAATTTTATTTTTCTGCATTTTTAAAAATGTTGTTCTTTTATTTAATATAATTTTATTAGTTCAATGCCGAACTCGATGTTTTTTTTTTAATTACAGAAATTTCCTAATATATTTTGTTTACGTGAGTATGTCTATGTACGTTTTATGTAAGCATCCGATTAATAAAAAGTAATTTTATTTCATCCAATCTTCTGCGATATCTTGTATAAAGCTTTTTTATTATTTTAGTTCTGGTCTTATTTGTGTACTACATATGATATCTCGATAAAAGGTTATCTCAAAATAAATATGGTTAAGAGCTACAATAGATATTTTTGTGTTAAAATTGGTAGTAGTGTGCACAAAAAGAAAGAATAGTTAATTTGTCTAAAGTGGTATATTCGGCAGCAGATGCATATAGTGCAAGCGTCTATGTTTTAAGGGCGGAAGGATGTGCACCTCATTTTTAGCTAACAAGCTTGCGAACAATATTATTTCTGGTCCTCAATTTACCTTTTAGTTTTAAACAATAATCTGTGACTGACCCCGTGCGATACAAACTATTTTCAAGGAATTTATAGGGAGTCTACGTTCAACAATTTCATGACATTATTGGATGTTCAATTTTGTGAAAGCGTCTATGTTAGGGAAATTGAAGGAGCACACACGAGCTTTTCAGGGGTTTTGGCTGAAAATTGATTCATAGTTTATTTGTATTGTGCAATAATAGGTGTATCGTCTATATAATAGAAGTCCTAGTATCTACCGGTATGGATCGTTCGTTTGTGTAAATGTTATACAGTGTAGGTGTCTTTATGCTACCCCAAGCGAGACCGTTCTTCATCTGCTATTCTTACCATTGAGTTATACAAAAAATATTCTCTTGTGTAGGCATACGCAGACAATATAAGTGAGTTTGTTATCTAAGGGGATACCATATAGTTTTTGAAAAAATATTCTGTAAGTTAAGGTGTCGTAAGCGGCATTTAGATTGAAAAATACCACCACTGATACCCGATATTATTCGTACCCATCTTTGATTTAGTATTTGTGATGTACATCACTTTGAATAGCTGACAAAATAAAGATATTGGCCAATAGTTTTTGTGGTCGTTGGAGTTTTTGCCAGGTTTAAGCAAGGTAACAACTTTGGCTTGTCTCTAGACTTTGGGTATCTCCTAATTTGAATACAGTTGTTCATCATCTGGATAAGCCATTGTAGTGTTTTTGGTCCAGATTTCGTAATAAGCTTTGTGCTCAGATGCTCAATGTCGGTATTTGTATTATTTTTCAATAAATATGTAGATGGTAGATCCAAGCTCAAAGCTTTTTCCGATAGAAATAGTATGTCTATATCTATAATGTGGTTTTCAGCGATCAGCTATATACCAAATATCCTAGGTTAGGCCCTATATGTGTTTCCTATACTAGAAATTAGTTAGATTCGTGTTTAGCTCATATGTCTGATAAGTTTAAGTAAAGTAAAGTTTCTTGATTTTTAGATATACCCTTAACAGTTATACACATATGTTATTAGAATAGTTGGTCCTAAAAAGGACCAATTTGACAAAATCATATTAAAGGGGTGACTGAAGAATTAGCCGATTAATTAATTAATCATTACCCGGGGTATGCCCGATTGCGGTGGTCTTATTAGTACTTCAATCTTCCTAAAGGCTCGCTTTTTAAACCCCATAAGTAATGCGTAATCTTTTACTTTTTATTAAAAATTTAAATTTTACATGCCGTGTATTACTTTTTGAAGATATGTCAAATCAGATTTGTATAGTAATAATTTTAGGTTCTAAAGAGCCTCTTTGTGGAAAATAAATAAGTTTGTGATATCTGTCACAACTCATATATAGATAATAAAAAAAAAAACAGTTAAAATAAGTGTAAACAATCTTAACTACATACATCGTCGCCACTGTTCAGGTGAGGGTTTATCACAGATATCAAAGGTTACATTTTAATTCAATGTTCTATTTACGTATCTTCAATATTAAAAAAGTAGAAAAACACATGTTTATGCTTTTATTTTTTTTAATCTATTCTATTTTCTTTCTAGAGTTCCGTCTTTTTTGAACGACCTGTGTTCTTTTTTCAATTGGGCACTTGTCCAAAGCTATGACAAATACTCCTCTGCTATTTTACATTAATATGACATTGATTATTTTCTCTAAACACTCTGTCCTCTGCTATTCTACATTAATATGACTGATTTATTTTATCTTTCTTGCAACTATTTTAATGTTTATCCTGTGTATCTTCTTCTTCTTCTACTATTTCTTTTTATATAGACATAACTCTGTCTGTTTTTCAATGTGCCTCCAGTAAGTTGCCTTTCCATCGTTTTCGTGGTCGTCCTACTGATCGTCTTCCTATGGGTTAACCGTCTCTTGCCGTCTTTATTGTTTTATTTGTTGTCATTCGGCATATACGATCGTTTCATTCTACTCTTCTATTTCTTAACCAGTTCTTGATGTTCTTCACCTTGCATCTACGTCGTATATCTGTACTTCTAGCTCTATCCCATAGTGTCTTACCATCAATTTTTCCAAGTGTTTTCTTCTCTGCTGTGTCATATCCTTTTTGTCCTCTCTGTGTCAGATCTTGTTCCTGCCGCGTATGTCATTATTCGTCTGATGACTGTTTTGTAAATTCTGCCTTTCGTTTCTTTTCCGATATTTTTAGTTCCTCATAATGTTTCATTTAGGCAGCCTGTGGCTCTGCTTGCTCTATTTACTGGGTCTTGCACTTTAGTTTCGAGCTTTCCGTAGCTAGATAATGTGATGCCTAGATATTTAAGCTCTAACACTTCTTCTATTATAATGACCTTCCAGCTCCAATTAACATCTTAGTAAATTTGCTGTTGTAACCATGCATTTTGTCTCTTTTGGGGAAATTAACATGTTAAATTTTCTGGCGGTTATATGAAATTGGTGCAGCATACGTTGTAAATCATTTTCACTTTGAAAGAGTAGTATTGCGTCGTCTGTACAGCAGATTATTTTTAGTTCTCATTTTTTAATATTTCATCCATAATCAGGTTGAATAATAGAGGACTCAGGTAATATCCCTATTTTATTTCATTGTCACCTTCAATAGGGTCGGTTAGTTCTTCTTCTACTTTTACATTTATTGTGTTGTTTTGGTATATATTTTCGATCGTTTTGATTTTTCCTAGAGGTATCTCTCTTGCGTACAATAAGGGGATAACGTTTTTTTAATTTGTGTATCTTCTGTATATCATTATTTCTTTTGTGTATTAAAAATTAAATTTTGGTTATTATTTCTTAATATTCTCTTAACGTGTTTATTAATTGTCTTGTTATATGTGTATCAAGATATGTGTGTCATAATAGATTGTAATGCATATTTCATTTAATGTAATTAAAGTGCTCTTTGCGTTTGCCAATTACTTTCTCACTTCCTCAGCGATAGGTCTTTTTTTCCTCATCAATAACCTTATCCTCGCTCGATACAGCTATTTTTACCCTCTATAGCCCCGTGTGTACTTAAGGCAACAAAAGAGTTTTTGATGCAGAAAACTTTTTTAAAACAATTTCCGACTCTAGTATGCCCTCTGTTAATTTCAGACAACATTTGGTTATAAATTTTAATACACTTTGTGAACCTATGATGAAACCTATATGGAAATGTTTAACAATATGTCAAATGGACATGACTGCCTTATTAGTTTGTATTTTCGATCGTGATTTATTGTTATAAATTGTGTACAATTTATATAAAAATACATACAGAGGCATTATATCAGCATTTAGATATTGATTACCGTTGACATTTGTTTATTTTATTGTGTTGTTTCAGTACTGTGATAAAAACAGGTATGTTGCTTTGAATCCACGCTGGACCATATTATTTTAAATTATTTCTTTAAGATGGATACAAAGACGTTCTACGGGAAAAGCAGTAAATATCCGAGGAATACAAAGACTCTGACTTTGATAGTGATAATAAGAAAGTAATAATGAATTTTCCAGGTACTCAGATATCAATCGATCCAGGATCAAATAAAATGGAAAATGAAGACGATTTGTACGAAGCAAATTTAGACCAGGATACCCATTTAGATTTAGACCAAGATGAAGATGAGGGCGATACCGATAAAACAGAAAAACACACTGAACAAAATGTGCTCAAAAGGTCAAAAATGATCGTAAAAAACATTCAGTGGAAGAGTGGTTCCCGAACAGTATTTCCAATTCCAGAATGGAAAGGTAATTTACCAACATGCAAATTATTAGAACCGGAATCCCCTCTACATTATTTTAAAAAGATGATATCTACCAATATGCTGGAAAACATAATAGAACAAAGTAATTTGTATGCACTGCAAAAGAATATAAATAAACCATTAAATATGACACTAACAGAATTAAACCAATTTATTGGATCTGTTCTACTGATGTCAATATATGGCATGCCAAGGACAAGATCATTTTGGCAGAAGGAAACACGTGTTGCTCAAATAGTCGATACTATATCTAGGAATCGCTGGGAAGAAATAAAAACTAAAATGTTCCGTTCATCAACGGTTTAGTTTAAAATTTTCAAAGTATTCCAATGAGTGAAAAATTGTGTATTGATGAACCAATGATACCATTCAAAGAGGCACATTCTTTAAAACAATATATGAAGAACAAACCCAAAAAATGGGGATACAAGGCATTTGTTTTGTGTGATAGCAATGGTATTGTTTATAACTGGGAATTATATACAGGAACTGTTAAACATCCTCTTCATTTACCTAATGTAGACACCAGCGGTAATGTAGTAATAAGAATGTGTAAGATAGTCAAACCAAACAAATACTATAAAGTATATTTTGACAACTGGTTCAATAGCATTCAGTTGCAGATTGAAATGAAAAAACGTGGACTGCAATGTTTGGGAACTGTTCTTCCAAACAGATTGCCTTATTGCCATTTTTCTGATGACAAGAATATGAAGAAACAGGGCAGAGGTACTGTAGAAGAAAAGCACGCTACAGTAAATGGCATAAGACAAACAGCGTTAAAGTGGTACGATAATAAACCGGTTAATTTGCTTAGTACATTTGTTGGTTCTGAGCCTACTTCGTTAGTCAAGAGGTGGGATATAAAACAAAAATCAAGAATTATTGTATGCTGTCCAAATTCAGTGCAATTTTATAATACATTTATTGGAGGTGTCGATCTTATGGATTCACTAATTGCTCTTTACCGAACAGACATAAGATCTAAAAAGTGGTATCTAAAAATATTTTTTCACCTTCTGGATTTAGCTGTTGTTAACAGCTGGTTGTTGCATCCTCGTGATTGCGATTACTTTGAAATTAAAAAGAAAAACCAGTTGCCTTTGTTACAGTTTAAGTCCCACTTATGTAGCGTACTGTTAGTAAGAACTGACCAGATCAAAAACAAAGGACGTCCCAGGCTCAGTGAAATTGAGAACGAAATTGTAGAAAAACAGAGGAGAGGATCTACTGCTATTGTAATACCAAAGGAAGTTAGGCTTGACCAAAGGCCAGTAATTTCTGAAAAAAAGGGAAGATGCAAAAAACCAGGATGCTGTAATACTTCTAAAGTAATGTGCGGTAAATGTAAAGTTGCTTTATGTTTTACAACTACAAATATTTGTTTTTTTGAATGGCATAATAAATAAGTATATAACTTGTTTCGTTAGTTTTTGCTAAACACTCCCAAAACACTTCCCAAACGAAATTTAAAAAATCTAAAAAAATTACTAGTTGTTGTAAATGGATATTTGAGCACATATACAAATTAAAACATTTTATAAACAAACAAGTTTACAAAAAAGTAGGGGCAATAGAGGGCTAAGATATTTCTATTTCACTATATGCTCTATGAGTTGGTTTTCAATTTAAATTTGCACCTATGACGAAATTTATAATATCTAAGATCTGGTGCTTTCATATGAAACTGGAATAAAACACTTGTTAGATAATATTTATTTGTTTTGAGTACATTTTTTTTAAAACCTAGTATATAAAAAAATAAATATTTGTCTGTCAACAAATTTCTATATAAAAGTACGAGGCACTATTATTCTTATAATAGTAATAACTCTTATAATAGATTAAATGAAATTGACATTAATTTGATAGTTTCCATTTTATTAGTGTTGATGGTGTATGACTAGCATCTGTTGGTACTATATATCAATTTCAACATGTGGAAGTGAGAGCACTTTCTTGTTAGTAATTTCAGTTTAAATTTTGACGAAACCAGAAATAACCCATAATATTCTTTCCGTGTGATCTTAGTATTTCCGTTGATTAAATAGTATAGGGTATCCAATATTTCAATCATCGGTATGTCAGAGTGATTTTTATGAATTTTATATATATTTGCAAAATGAAAAAGAAAGTTTAGTACAGGCAGTTAAACAGCTGATCTGTCAATTTAGAAGTAAGAGCAAGTACCAACTTGCTGAAAAGTATACCCATACACAAAAGGAATAATAAAATGTACTGCACAAACTATAGCGCTATAAGCTATATATAAGCTATATCTCTATTAATAATTAGGATATACAGTATTTTTTCTAATACACCTGGAACGATTGAGTAAATAGGTGAACTATAAAGTAGGTGAATATTAGTGTGGAATTAGAAAAACTTAATAAATCGTTGATCAATTATTCACTATTAGGCAGTTAATGAGAAATGTTGGGAATACATACAAAAAAAATCATTAAACTAGTTATTTATAGATTTTAAACAAAGACTGATATAATCATAAGAATAAAACTATGAAATACCATTACAGAAAAGAATACTGTCGACTTATTTTCAAATGTACATTGCTTTCAAACAGGAAGATTCCATTCCAAACTCTATTTAAAAAGTAAAATCAATAAACAGATAATTATATACATAAAGATTATACAAATCGCAAATATTGGAAAACCTAAATATGCGTGGTCAAAATATTAAAAATCAAAGTGCTTTAAAAAGTGAATGAACTCGCCTAACAGCTGTTTTGAAAACAATATATTATGAAACGAATTGGGGATATTATATTACACAAACTAAACCGCTTGTCTACAAAAAAATCAAGAAAATATGACACGACAGGAAAGACTAATGACTTTACAGCTAATTGTCACATAAATATCAATGTAAAGCAAAAATACTTATTTAGATAAACGTATAATGTTTCACTAAACGGTAACGAAAAATGTTACAAATAAAGGTTAAAACATGCTTTTCAATTCGCGGTAAAAGATTTAATAAAGTTCAGCACACAGTATAAATTCGTAACAAAATTCATATACCAGTAAACGGTACTCGATACAGCAGCAAAGTAATTTTGGCAACAAATATGTAGGTTGTACTTTACCCCATTGGAATCATAGTACCCGCTATGGAAAATGGTGTCTTCTTTGACATCCAGCAACCACAAATGTGAAATTAGGAAAGATTAGTGCGAAATTAGGAAAATTCAATGAACCGTTGATCAAATATTCACTATTATATACTTAATGAAAAATGTTGGGAATAAAAAAAAAACATTAAGCTAGTTATTTATAGATTTTCAACAAACATATGATATAATTATAAGATTGTAACTAAAATGCTATGGAAGAACTAGGCATACATAAGAAAAGTAACTGCCAACTTACTTTCAAATGTCCAGTGACCTCAAACAGGAAGATGCCCTGTCTCCAATCGTGTTTACCATCGTTTTGGAGAGCATCTCCCGGAAAGCAAATACAGAAAATCTCACAGTTTAATAATTAAGGTCCTCATATTATACGGACCTTCGACGATAAGTTTAATATAGTAGCGAAAATAATTATTGGTAAGCAAAAAACATTAATACATTAAATAGAAAAAAGCGCAAAAAATGGTCCTCCAAATCAACGATAATAAAAAAATATATGGCTATCACTTTGAAATGTTTCATCGGTCTAAATATTTGGAATTTAAAAGCACTTTTAACAAAAACACTACAAAAGAGAATAACAACAGAATACAAGCTGGCAATTGCTACGTTTTAAGCAAAAAAATTAAATCCAAAAATACATCCCGCAGTAAAAAAAATAAGAATCTACGTACGTAAGTAAAACACAAACAATGAAAAAATAAAATAAGAGCCGATTGAGCGTCGTAGAAAGAAATAGATAATTATGTTATGAATAAGATCACAAATCAAGACAAAGTGCAAAACAATAACTTTAGCGTTGAGATTTAATTTCTTGTACGACGGTGCAATTTTTATATACCTGTTTGACCTTAGCATTAGTTCCCGGTCGTAAAACACTTCTGAGGGCTTTTCTAGCAATCCTGATCTCAGTAATACCTGAGTTTTACTTACATTATTTTATATATCCTGATTTTAGTAGTTCGCATTACACTTCTGGATTTAAAAGTGTTATGAGGTGATACATATATCAGTTTGCTACCTGAATTTTCCCTTTTATCTCTTATGTGACAACGTTATCTGCGATATCTAAAACGCCCCAATTTTTCAAAATTTTATGGGTCTATTGTTGCGTTATATGCTCTATTCTACATCATCTCTTTTGTCTGTTAATAAATATTTATTTGGTTTTATCGTTACTATTATACCGTTTTTTTGCTGGTAATAGCATTATTCTATAGTATTTTAATATTTAATCTATGGATTAAATTCGGATAGCGGATAGTCATATTCTTTACTTTCTCGGAGAATTTATAGTGTAACACACAAAAACCGTATTAAATTGCCAAAAACTTCCTTGCATATTCTATTTATTTATGAGGGGCAGCAGCAATATCAGTACCTACCATAATAATGCATATAGTCCTGGACTGGCTAATCGTTGGATAATAGGAAACATGGATGTAGCAGTTTTAATGGTTTGGTGACTGCTTACTGAAATCGGGGAGCAGAGATATCAGTACCAAGTTAATGACTATAGGAGTTGCGGATACATTTTCTGATAATTTAGTTCCTCCCTTTTTTTTAATATATACTATAGAAGTCTCAAGTACAGGTCTCATTGGTACAGGTAATTGTTAAAGATGCATAAGGTATTTAGACATCGTTTTTTGTAAATTGAATGTTTTAGATTTTCAGATGTATAAACTTGACGTGAACTAATTTGGACTCGTTTAGTTTAGGCTCTAATAGGTATACTATTTGTAGGTTAAACTTCCATGCTATACTTTAGCAAAGGCCTAAGCAATGTCAAAAAAGACTAGCACAATTTTTTTTTTCTAAAACGTATTTCTCAACAAGTTTCTCACTTAGTTATATCGATAATTCTGTATATTCAATTAATCATGAGATACTTTTTATCTCTGAATAAAAATTATCGGTTTGGAATCAGCTCCTTTTTTTATTATTGGTTTCATTAACTTATATAAATAAATATAACCTGATTTAAAGTAAAGCTGAAGTTGGTTTTTAAATGCACACTTTAATACTCTGTTTTTGTTTGCCTTATTTTTAGACCTTTTGCTCAAGCGCCCATCTCCATTGTCTCAATCATTAATTCAATTATCTCTCCTTATCTCTTACTAACACCACATCGTTAGCATACATCAGGCACCAAGGAATATCTCCTTGACATGTTTTCGTTAATTTTTCCAACACTAATTAGAACAGATAAGGGATTAGCACTGACCACTGATGCAATACTATTCTCAAATGAAATTTATCAGTCTTACCCTCACTTGTTCTAACATTAGTTTTCCATTACTTGCCTTATGATAAAAATTGCATCCGTTGTTGATTTGCCTTGCATGAATTTAAACTGAATATTTCTGTTTCTTCCTGTATCCTACTATCAATTATTCTCTCCCATAGTTTCATGGTGTTACAGAGTAGTTTTAGGGCTCTATAGTTTGTACAGAGTTTACCATCTACTTTGTTTTTGTATACAGGTACTAAAATGCTACTTCTCCATTCATCCGGTATTCGCCTTACTTTCAAAATTCTATTAAATAGTCCTGTTAGCCAACTTGTTCCTGATTTTCCTAATGCTGATCATATATATCCAGGGATGCCATCAGGACCTATGCCTTTTCTTTTTTCATCTTATGTAGCTCTTAAATTACTTCCGCGGTCGTCATTTTCGGCACCATTGCTATTACTGTCTCTGTTGCCTCTATAGATGCTTTCTCAAACTCTTAGTTTAATTGGTCGTTAAAGAACTCCTTGTAGCTATTTTTTACATCCTTTCCTTGCATAAATAGTTTAATGTATTTATTTCGTATACATTTAATCTGATTAAAATCTTTGGTTTTCTTTGCTCCACTTTTAGCAATTTTGTATATGTTTTTTTCTTAGTACTCAGTTCATTGTACAGCTTTTCATGCGCTGCTACCTTAGATTGTGCTACCGCACATTTGCTTCCTCTTTATCTATTTGATACTTTTGATAATCTTATTCTGATATTTTTTCTTGTCCCTCCTTATATAATCTTCTCTTGTCTTTTATATTGTCTTAAACATCGTCTGACTATCTATATTTACCAATTTTTAAGTCAATTTTCTGAGATTTTTTCAAGTATTTTAGTTACACCCTCTTTAATAATTTTTGACACATTTCTCCAAATTTCATTATGACCTTTTTCCATATTCCAACACATTCTTTTTTTATTTCTGTTCTAAATTGAACTACTTTGTCGCTTGTTAACGTCAATTAATTGTTTTTGTGACTCTTCTCGATATTTTGGTTTTATTTCATATTTTACTTGTATATCTAGTACCAGTACTTTATGCTGTTGGCTTACAGTTTCACTAATTATTACTTTAGAGTCTTTACATAAGGGATTGGCTTACGATCCATATTTGGAATTGATTTTGTCTGCTTTTAAATTGGATAAGTTGGCTTTCTCTTTTCTAAAAGCATGTACTAACAGTGGACTAGGTATGGCCACTGTTAGTACATGCTACTGCTAATTCCAGCATATTATCTGCCATATTATTTGCTGCTAATAGCATTCTAATATTTCATCTATAGATTAAATCCGTATAACAAATGGATATTTTTCACTTTCTCGGAGTAATAATATTCTAACATAAAAAATCCTATTAAATTGCCAAAACCTTCCTTGCATATTTTATTCACTTATAAGGGACAGCAGCAATATTAGTACCATAATAAGGGTATAGTCCTGGACTGGCTAATCGTTGGATAATAGGAAGCATGAGTGTAGCAGTTTTAATGTTTTCGGGACTGCTACCTGGTATGGGGGAGCAGAGATATCAGTACCAAGTTATTGCATATATGAATTGTTGCTTGAACTTTATTAATATTAAACAGCACTATATAAACAGCACTATATTCTATAACACAAGAAACACTGTTATAAAACAGTCGAATAATATACAGATTCTCAATTCAAATATTTAAAAAATTAAAGAACAGCTTACTAAAATAGAAATCGCCTATTTAAAATGCAATCCATTAATGGCCCAAAGTACCAAGCACTTGTAGCATATGGTAATGATATTGATCTCATAAGAAACTCTCTCCCGTCTGCGACATCTTCAACAAAGTGAAGAGAACACGAAAAATGTTTTACTTAAAATCAACAAAATGAAAAACAAATACAAGCGAATCAACAGAAGAGAGCAATTCAATCTAGATTGTGAATAAAACAAGTAATGTTTTTATCTAAGGGGACGTCATAGAATTTTTGGAGAAATTTTCTCTAATTTAATATGTCGTAAGCGGCATTTCGATTGACAAATACTACCCCTAATACCTGATATCTTTCGTACCCGTTGTTGATTTTTGCAACAACGGGTACGTTATTACATACTTTATAAGTATTACGAATAAAAATAAATAAGCAAGAAGAATGTAAGTGTACTATATTTAAACCAAGTGACAGAAAAAAGAATATTATACATACATGTACTTCTAAATTAAAAATTATATGCCTGACAACGCAAGATACAAAAAACAATGATTTAACATTGAAAACAATGATAGCTTGCACAAGCGACAAAGTATTTAAAACGATAAGGCCGAACATATTATATGTAATTGTAATAGATATGTTGGCTAAAATTATACCATAAGACACCGAAATATTATATCTATGTGTTTATGTGTATCTAAAGTATAGTAGTATATTGAATTCCCTACATTAAAAAATCGAAATATTTAAATTAGACAGTAAAAAATTATAATTTTAAGATTGATTTATAAATTATTATAATTTAAATTTTACTGCTTGATGAAACAAATATTGTAAGTCATACACTATAGCAATCGAAACATCGGAAAGTACATTTATAATATAATAAATATTTCAGTGCCAATGTATTAAAAAAAATTCTAGTACATAAACATGGACACTTGCCTATTCAAAGTTTATAATAGACACTAATTTCAGTTTATCTATAATTAAAGCAAGTAATATAAATTATAATTATTAAAATATTTAACTACATTAACCAAGTACGTATTTGTGAAATTTCTCGATGACTAAATTGATTGATATTTAAATAAATTTGAAGTTCCAAAACGTACCTGCTGTAAAATTTAAAAATCTACGACTAATCAAATTATTGGCAACATCGGAGGAGTTTAGTTGGGTACGCAAAGAAATGTATACGGATCCCAAAAGTGTTTTAACGTATTACAGAGTCCACTTAATCCGACGTGTTGGTCGGAGTCCACATAAAGCGCTACCCAGATAACAATATACACGGTGTATATTCGCCTGGAGTTAGTATAATACCGTTTTAGTACGGAGCTCTCATTAACCGCTAGATCTATATATATATATATATATATATATATATATATATATTTATATATATATATATATATATATATATATATATATATATATATATATATATATATATATATATATATATATATATATATATATATCTGTACCGTGGAGGTAAACAGTCGTAACTCCAATTTTTGCCGAAATGGAGTTAAGACCACGCTCTTGTTGTCAGGTTTTCACAGCATCTGGTGGAAAAGAATCGTACATCCAGCATTATTAGTTGCCTAGATATTCCGTTTAGAAACAACCGCAACTCCATTAGTCAGTTAAGGTAAACAGTAGTATATCTATAGATACGTGCGTACACGATAGTATGCTTTGGAATGCGGTAGTGGTAAACAACCGTAGCTCCAGTTCTACATTAAATGATATTTATTTGAGGGTGTTACCACATGTTACTGTTATTATTTTATTTTATTGCTTCTACTGCCGTTAGAATTAACATGACTTCTAATGAAAACAAACATTTACGTCAATTAATTAGTGCAAGGGTGTCTAAAATTATGAACCTGAATTAAATAAGGATAAAATGTACAAATTATATTTGGCAAAATGTAAAGATGATGGAGTTCCCAAAGCAGAAAGTGCCAAGATGTGGCTTTATAAAAAAATTTTCAATACTGAATTTAACCTGGGATTCAAAACTCCCTCAGTTGATACATGCGACGGATGCGATAAATTTAGTCAACAACTCAAACAAGGCGATCAAGATGAAGCAACGGCTGCCGTTGGTCAGAAATATGAAAATCATCTTCACGACACTAATATGAGGTATACTGAAAAGAAGAACGACAAAATAACAAGTTACCAGTTGATAGAACCAAAGTGATTATGATCGACCTACAAAAAGTCTTCCAAACCCTTACCTGACAAATACTTAAAGCTCGTTAAAGCTATGGACACTAAACCTGACAATTTATGATTCCACCACAAACAAGGCTTACCACATGGTGTGGGACGAATCGAAAGCTCGAAGGGGTGGACATGAAATTGCTTCAGCATTATTGAAGTGAAGTGAAATTGTTCTTGCAAATTCTACGGTATAACATTTAATTATTTGGTCGGACAATTGTCCCAGTCAAAATCGTAATATAATGATGATGTTCACTTACCTATGGCAACTAAAAATATGTACAAATTTGAAAACAATAGACCACAAGTTTTTGTTTAGAGCGCATACCCATATGGAGGCAGACCATGTTCATGGTTTAATTGAAAGGACGTTAAAAAAACAAGCAACTATGGAAATCGTTACGCCTTGGGACTGGCATCAGGTAATCCGCTCTACAGGTGCAACTGTGATTGAAATGGAGGTATCGGATTTCAAAAATTTCGAAATATTGTATGCCAAACCTCACTCACCATGTATTGGTAAAAAACGGAATAATGAAAAACAAGACTTCCTTATTTCAACTGTGGTGCACTTTCAAATTCGCGCTGCGTCCGTTAACTATTTTTTATAAAACAAACTTTACAAACCAATATTATGAGTTTGAATGTATCAAGATCAGCGAGAACTCAAACACCATTCCCTGATAAATTGCCTGCTATACGTACAAATTGTAAAGGTATCACCAAAAAAAATATGGAACATTTATTAAAGCTTTGCCAGTGGATTCCGGTGCAATTTCATAATTTCTACCAACAGTTGTCAATTTCAAAGCAGCAAGCAGGTTACAGTGACAGCGACAACTAAAGTAAAAATATTTAGGTTTTATATTTTTTCTACTTAACGAGTTTTTTTGTTTCAAACATTGTGATTTGGTTTTTGCATTTTTTGACACAGAATATAATATTTTTGTCATCACGTAGGTTTTTTATTTTGCATATTACCTGTTTAAAGACATAGAGGTAAAAAGTCGTAACTCCTAATATCGTACACCAGATAAATCATTTCTTAACAATACTAATATCTAGTAATAGATTTCCATTTACGTAGTGTAATGTACCAATAATGTTGAATTCAATAATATGGAAGTACACATTTTTTTATAGTTTATTGAGTAGTCTCTATGTTTTGCGCTTTTCTGCAAATGTATACATTATGGATATACGACTGTTTACCTCCACGGTACAGATATATATATATATATATATATATATATATATATATATATATATATATATATATATATATATATATATATATATATATATATATATATATATATATATATATATATAGATTATCTCTTACCAATTTGTTGGTTTTTTCTTTGTCTGCTAAATCAATTTTATGCATATTAATAAACACAGACATGTAATATTGAGATAATTGCTATAACCTTTTTTGATCTTTATCTTTTTAAGACAGCACCCTAATATGAGCTTTTTATAATTTCAGCGTTAAATTTACTTTGTACCGTTTGACCTGAATATGCTTTGCAAAATGTAGAAAGCGAAACCAGTCGTTTTGGTAGTAAAATTTAATTGATTGCGAGTAAGTCTAATTTTATTTCTTTTACCTATATTCTGAATTCTTTGGTAAGCATAGTTTACATCATATTACCAACAACAACCGTATAAGAGTGGCACCGGTTTTTCATCGTTAGTTGTTTATCCTTATTTCTCTCATATTTCAGAAAGTGCTGACATATCTATTTTATTTGTGTTCATATCTATTATAACTTCTTGATACTTTCCATTTTATGATCGTGTTAAATAGGTTATTTTATAATTATAATTTAAAATTATTGATGTAAGATGTCTCAAAGGGACCGAAAATGTGTCTGCTAAATAATTTTACACACATATCATAGAAGACTCCTGTGAATATTGATCAGTTCACATTATCTTTAGCTATCAAAGCGACCCTTTTGAGTTAAAGGTTTATTCTTCATTAAAATGTTGTACTAATTAAATATCACTCTCCCTTAAAGTTTCATCAACTTCAAAGCAGTATCGTGCCAACCTTACTTTAAAAAGTAATTCAATTTACATTTTCATTACAACTAAGTTTTCATTATTCAGATAAAGTGGCCGACATTTTTCTTGTAAAACTTCAATCTAGAAACCCAAATAAAAGGTAAGCTGGGTTTAAAAGCAACTTTTGCTTGATATATATAAAGTTACATTCACTACATTTATAATAAGTACCGTATAAAATTTGCTATATCTACTATGATAGCGAAGGGTTCTAAATCAAATGTTGGAGGATAAAAGAAAGGATATGTATATGCATGTATATATATATATATATATATATATATATATATATATATATATATATATTAAGAGGATATTAACATAGGAGAAAGAAAGATGGCGTTTAAAGAAAATAATTTATAAGTTATACACTAGATAATATTAGATATAAAAAGTATTTGGTTATTTTAATAAGTTATATACTATAGAATATATTTATATGAGGGCATTCTTAAGAAATTAGCATATAATAAGTGTAAAAAGTTTTTTTTTTAAATCATGATATATTTAAGTGAGCCATGTGTATAGGCAACCAAATATACTCTGACAGTGACAGTTAAGGGATGGTTGCGAATGTAGAAGTGGGGTTATTTATTGGTTTGAGATGTTTGATTTAGATATAATTACGGATTTGAGGTAGTGTAGTTTATTAATTTACATATAAGTTTATATTCTGATCTGAAAAGCCTAAATGTCAATAAAATTCTCGATAGAAAAAGAATTCTCTAGAACACGGAAGAACCTTGTTTGTGAAATAGACTATTCGAGAAGATTCATATATGTAGGTAATAGAACAATTCGAATATGATTTCTTGCCAGATGGTTCTGGAACAATGAAAAGATATAAATACTCGGTGATTTGGATTCAAAAGGAGGACAGTTACTATGAAGTCAGTATAAAGTCAGACAGTCAGCTAGTAAGAAGACACACACAGTTAGTTACAGTTAGTGAAGTCAGTTGTTCAGTAAGTTTAAGATTAGTCAGTCAGAATTAGGAAGAAAGTATAAAGTATGCAATAATCAGTGATTTTGTATTAAAATTATTTTTTTTTTTTTTTTTTTTTTTTTGTGTCATTCAGCCAGTCTCGAAAGGTTATAATATATTCCTTAAAAAAGTATACACAGATAAGTACAGATTATTTCTCTCAGACAAATGCACAGCGATATCCCTAAAACGAAATAGACGAATAATTAATAGAAGAACACGTCGAAGGAAAATACAAGGACACTCGCTTCTCGTCTAGGGGTCCGTCAAGACATTTATTTTAACAGACAAACAATACTGGACCACGGATAAGGTATTGTTACATATAGGATAAACAAAGGGTACAAGTCTAATCCTATACTCGCTCATGAAAATTTTCATGAACGAGTACCAGATTTATAAAGCTATGCATGTGTCTGACAAAAATTCTATAATTAAATTATATATTGTTACAGAACCTATGGCTAACAAAGACTGTATATTATATGGAGCGTATGTATTGCATTTAGTTAATTTTGTATACAGGGAGTTTGAATGCTGAATAAATTTAGGACATTCAAAGAAGATGTGATCGAGGTCACCTAGCTTGCCGCAATGTTTGCAACTATCATCATCGATGACTTTAATTTTAAATAAATGGCATGGGTAGCATGCATGTCCAAAGCGTATTCGATTTATAGTAGTAATATATTTACGAGGAGCTTTGAAATTCTGAAACCAGGTTGTTTGAGGTAGAGTTGGTTGTATAGAGGTATACCTTTTATGGTTTGTAGAACAGTAATGTTTCCATTGCTCTTTCCATCTAAGTTGCTGATTTTTTTTGAAAATCGTAGTAACATCTGATGTGTTAAGCATATATTTCAACGTAGAGCCAGTTGTTACACTCATTTTAGCCAAGTGATCTACATATTCATTGTGTTTGAGACCAATATGTGCTTTGACCCAAATAAATTTTATGTTGACTCCAGTCGATGATAAATGATACAATCGGTCTTTTATTTCATATATGTAGGGGTTGCTAAATGTTGAGGGTAATTCAATGTTTTTTATGCTCTGCAAAACTGAAAGGCAATCTGACAGAATTAAGATATGTCTATTACAGGTGTTTTTAACATATATTAGAGCTTCAAGTATAGCTATTGATTCCGCTGAAAAGATTGAAAATTCATATGGTAGTTTATACTTGAATTCTACGTTTGTAGCAGGTAAAAAGTATGCGCATCCAGTCCCTTCTGTTGTTTTTGATGCGTCCGTGTATATTACTGTGGCTTCCCTATAATCCTGCAATAGAGATATTAGAAGATTGCTACTCATAATGGTGTTCTCACTATAAGTGGGTATTATAACCTGAGTTCTGTGGAATAAAGAATAGTAGTCTAAGCTTCTGTCAACCGTGTCCAATTTCTTGAAAAAAATAGGATTATTCTGTAATGCCATGCATAAAGGCGGGGAAGGTTTTTTCTCCCAATATTTGTTTGTAAGATCTGACTCGTTAAGTTGACGGACACTTGAAAATAACTGGGAGTTAGTTAATAGAATTTTAAGAAGGCTTTTTTCACTTAAAAAATTTCTTCTATTTTCCAGGGGTAGCTCGGCGGCTTCAACATATAAGGGTTGTATAGGGGTTGATCTCATAGCACCCAAACATACTCTCATAATAGAATTTTGAAACGTGTCGATTTTTCTTAAAAGGTTCTTAGAGGCGGAACCATAAAGAGTAGCACCGTAATCTAGAATAGATCGTATATATGCGCGATAAAACAACAAGGATGTTTCTACATCGCAACCCCACCACGTTTTAGTTGTCATTCTGAGGAAATTGCTGCCTTTGTTACATCTATCAAGCATATACTCTATGTGTTGTCTCCAAGTTAACTTCTTATCCAAAATAAGGCCTAGATATTTGACATGATTTTGAAGCTTAAAACATTGATCGTTCAGAATGATATTTTCATTTGTAGGAATGTTGTGTCTTGTGAAGATAGATACTACTGATTTTTCTATAGATAGATTAAGACCATTCTCTAAGAACCATGAAAAAAGGGATTCACATACTTTGCTAAGGCTTTATATACAGGTTTCATATTTTTTGTTTTCTGTATAGATGCAGAAATCGTGGGCATACTGTACGATTTTGAATGAACTGTTATTTATTTGGATGTTATGTATGTCAGAGCTGTATATATTGAATAAGATTGGAGATAAAACTGAGCCTTGTGGTATACCTTGATAATTATATCGCGGTCCAATTAGCTTGTTATTATGATCTCTTACATAGATGATCCTCTTTGTGTAAAATCCAATTATTGTATCCACGAATGCGATTGGCATATGAAATAAATTAACCATTTTATTTCTTAAAGTTGACAAGCAAACTGATTCGTATGCTCCCTCAATATCCAAGAATAGTCCTGTTAAATAGTTGTTTCTGGTTAAGGTATTTTGTACATCTACCACAATGGTTGTTAGAGCATCTAGTGTTCCAAAGCTTCTTTTATAACCAAACTGATTTTCTGGTAGCAAATTATTTTTTTGTAACCACCAATCCAGTTTAAATTTTATGAGTCTCTCTAGAGTTTTAAAAACACAGGAAAGTAACGATATTGGTCTGTATGAATTTGCAATATTTGGATCTTTACCAGACTTTAGGATAGGAACCACAATGGCGTTTTTAAATGAATCAATAACGATGTTATTTTGAATGATGTCATTAAATACCTGTAACAGCAGATCTTTAGCGGCTCTTGGTAGGTTGATTAACATAGGGTATTTGATTTGATCAATCCCTGGGGAGGTATTATTGCAATTTTTGAGAGCGAAATCTAATTCAGATTTAGTGAAAGGTTTCAACAAAAAGTGATTGGATTGGTGACTTTGTTCGGATTGGTTAGAGAAATATTGAACCCAGGGAGGAGAAACTTTATTAAAGAAGTCATCTAAAACTTCATTGCTGAAAGGTTTTATACTATTCTGCGGTTTTCGATTCATTTTGTTGGCCTGTGACCATATTTGCTTAGCAGAGGTATTTTTGTTTAAATTGGAGCACCATTTGATCCAACTGGATTTAGCTTTTTGCTTCAACTGCTTTTTTGTTCGAGCAGTAACTTCCTGACATTTTAAGTAATTATCAAAACTCGATGAAAGTTTGTAAGCTTTTAAAGCCTTTTTTCTTTCATTAATTATAATATCACATTCAGGGTCCCACCATGGTGGTGGGGGACGATTTTTGAGTTTAAGAATTTTATATTGAGGGATAGATTTTGAAGCAGATTCATTAATACAGTTAATAAGAAAATTATAATTTTCGTAAGTGTTTAAAGAGATACTATAGTTGACAAACATGTTTTCTATTAAGGATGTATAAAGTGACCAATTGGCTTTATTGATATTCCATTTGCTTTTTGGATAAATTGTTTCATGTGATGTGTTAGTTGTGGAAAGGTTCATGGTTATAGCAAAATGATTTGACCCTAAGGTATCTGAAGATACGGACCAGGAAACTTTACTGGCTAGATTAGCTGTACAGAGAGAAATGTCAATCATAGATTTCTGAGTACCATATTTGGAAAGATATGTGGGTTCCCCATTATTCAAAATAATAAGATCTAGGTCCTCGACACTGCTGACGATTTGATGACCTGCAGCATCATTGTGCAGTGAGCCCCATAAAGAGTTATGAGCATTCATATCCCCTCCAATTATACAAGGTGATGTAACTTGAGAGAAGATATTTTTCCAATCATCTTTAGAAGTATGGACTTTAGGAGGCCTATACACAGACAAGAAACTTAATTCTAAATTGTTAAATTTAACGGAGATGCCACAAACTAAAATTTTATCATTGAAATTTTTAGTAATAATAACTTGACAGAATGAGATAGAAGTTTTAATCAAAATTGCTACACCGGCATATCCATCGTATCTATCCTGGCGGATTATATTATAACCTTTGAATATATAGTTTTGATTTGGTTTGAACCATGTTTCACTTAACAACGCTATATCAATGTTTTCAGCTGTTAAAAAATGAACTAAACTATTTTTATTGGATGCAACGGACCTTCCGTTCCATTGTAAAATTCTCAGAGTTGTTTGTCCTTGGAAAACCTTATTTACTGAAGATGTCCTCCAACATCTGATTCTAACGAATAAGTAAAAAGTGGTATAATAAAATAAGTGAAAACATTCATATTTGTTTTTTTAATAGTGCATTTTGATCTTGGATTAATGTTTAAATAAGAAATACTGCCAGAAAAAAGTTCCATTTGAATTACATAATTTAGATAAATAATTTTGATTTTGATATATGCTAAGAATTTTATTTCAATGTTTTAGTACCCTCCAATACTGAAAATATTTTTTGATTTATGCTCTCATTATCTACAGATTTTAAATCCTCAAGTGTGTGAATATTTTTTAAAAAATTAATGACACACTCCGTCACTGCCTGAGCAATATCTTTATTATCACCTTCTGTGGGTTGAAAGGTAGATTGCTTTGGATACTGGGGAAGAGGATGTGATGGTCCAAAACGGAAGTTAAACATGGGAGGGTTCTGTAAGTTTGGGGATGAGGGAGAAGTAGTGGCTTTACGTTTTTTGTTGTTATGGGTTAGTGCCATAGGTCTGCTATTATCCGAACGTTGAGAATTTGTTGGTTGTGGCTGCTGGAAAGCATGTTTATTACCAGAACTTTGAGGTAGTTTCGGGAAATCTGCCTCGTAGTTTGTTAAGGCAGAAAAGCGATTGTTCGTTGTTATTTCTGAATATGAAGATTGAAAAAGCTTTTTGGCTTCTAAAAAGGATACTTTCTGTTCTATCATCAAATTTTTAATACGTTTCTGTTCCTCGTAAATTGGGCATAGTTTGGAAATCGATGTATGCTGTGTACTCTTGCAATGTATACATGATTTATTAAATTCAGAACAGTTATGTTCTTCGGTTTTGACAGATCCACATAAAATACAATGTTCTTGGCTGCTTTTGCACTGTTTTGATATGTGTCCGAATCTCAAACATCTATAGCATTGTGTGACCCTGCCTATAAACTTTTCCACATTAAAATAAACAAAATTAACGGATATATGGCTGGGTAATATGTTTCCTTCAAAGCTGACTACAATGGTCTTCTTAGGTACATACTCAGCTTTACCATCTTTTTCAATTTTCCTGTGCATTCGTCTGATGTCTACAACCCTTGAGTTTGAATTTATGTTTTGTTTTAAATAATCAACGTCGTAACTTGTGTCAACGTCTCGGATCAGACCCTTGACCTCTAAAAGGTGATTAGGTATGAAAGCTTTTAAGTTTAATTCTTTTAAATTTTTATTTGTGACCAACTTATTAGCTTCTGCTATTGAATTTAATATTACTTTAACGCGATTTCTACCTATTCCCTTAATTTCCTGAATGTTTTGTACTTTTAGATTTTTGTGTAAAATATGTCCTACAAACATAGGATGCAAACGACCCAAACTTTGCTGATTAGTTTTTTCAACATATACGCAATAATTATTTAACAAGTACTTATCTGGATTTATCGAGTCAAATAGTTTTGGTTCGTCCTCCTTAGCACCTATTGTTCCCATTTCCATGTCGGCAGCAGTACTTTCCATATTGGAAAAATTATCACTTTCACAAATAACTCCACTATCACCATCTGGCGTCTTATTTTTTACGCTCCCCATGGCGGGGGCGAAGTTTTTAAAATCTAACTTATTTAAATTGTTTTGATAAATTTAGCAACACGAAAAAACAAAAACTTGAACACTAATTAATAACAAATCGGTAAGCCGGTTATTGTTGTTTGACTTCTCTCTTCGAAGGTTCAAACGAAACTGTAAAATTATTTTAGTATTGGAAAGTATATTAGAAGAATATTGGTTGGAGATTGGAAGAAATTAAAAATTATATTATGATTGGAGATTAGTAGAAATCAAATTATAATAGTTATATGGTGATTGGATATTGGTGTATTAAAAAGAAGAATAAATATAAATGCTATTAAGAAGAAAAATATTTTAAATTGGTGGAAGCTGATAATTGGAAAAAGTAGTTTCACAAAAACAAGGATAACCCAAGCTGAGAACGAAGACATTGAGTGGTGATTAAAATCTATATAGTGGAAAACAGTTTCATTTAGGCATTCAGTGACAGAAAGGTACAAAATTTTCTTAATATAAATTAGTTAGTGTCATAACAATTTCAATTTTAAAGATAGTTTGTTTAAAATTTACATTGTCCATATAATTTAATTAGTTTCATAAGAATTTCAATTTAAAGATAGTTAATTTTAAATTTACATTGGCTATGTTAAATATATATGTGTTTCATACTAGATATAATAAGGATAATTTCAAAAAGTGCTTACAAACTAATTCTTTGAGAGCCGCGATAAATACCCTTTATATATATATATATATATATATATATATATATATTATTAAAAAACACTCATTGCTTATTAAAACATCATTCACAAATAATACATCATTACAATATATATATATATATATATATATATATATATATATATATATATATATATATATACATATATATATATATATATATATATATATATATATATATATATATATATATATATATATATATATATATAAGGCGATGAACAACGTATCTAGAAGAAGGGACGAAGAAACAGAATGTAAAGGGAAAGCGTTCTTGCCCTATATATCGGGGATAACGGACAGAATTGGGCGAATACTCAAGAAAGCCAACATAAAGACCATCTTCAGACCTACAAAGAAGATCAAGGATTGTTTAAGATCGGTAAAAGACAAACGCGACCCATTAGCAACGGCCGGAGTATACCGAATACCATGCACATGTGGAATGGTATATGTGGGAACCACAAAAAGACACACCAACACCAGGATAAATGAACATAAAAGCCATTGTCGTTTAGGACATATCGACAAATCTGCCGTTGCCGAACACGCTTTGGGAAGCGGAGAACATCGAATACTATTTGAAGAAACACAGATGCTGGACAAAACTTCACAGTACTACCCACGGTTATATCGGGAAGCGGTGGAAATATACAAGCACCCAAACAATTTCAATAGGATAGAAGAAGGACTAAAAATCAACAAAACATGGATACCAGTATTAAAATCCACAAACGCCCTTCCCGCCAAACACGGAGATAGAAAAGCTACTATAAACAACGACACGCCCCCTCAAGCCGAAACCAGTGGAGGGGAGGCGAGTGGGAATTATAAATATTGCCTCCGTAGTACAACGCGTCGTCAGTTTCTGCTTACAAGCGAAGCATCAACATCTCCAGAAGATGCCAACCCCTAGTGTTGGCGAAACGTCGAGAACAAATCTCAACAGAAGACAACGGCCCAACAGCCCGAATAAACAGTTTAATAAGTTAGACGATGGCCGTGAAAGCCTAACGCAATTTATTAAAACTTAAGTTTTAATGTTAAAAAAAAAATATCTATGTTGCTTTGCCAAAATCTTAGAGCTCTTGGCAAAGTTAATGGCTTTCTTATCGGTAGGTGTAGGTTGATGAAAAAAAAACTAGACAATTGTTTTTAAATCTTGCAATACTTGCTTGTTATCTGGAATACCCAATTTGTACACAAATACTTAATAATCAATATTTGTAATTAAATACTTATAAAATTGGTATATATTGGTATATATATTGATATGTATTGGTATATAAAAATTGCAAACATCTGTACTAATATACAGAGCCATACGTACACGTTCACTCTCTATCGAACAGTCTATAATTAATATCACTTTAAATATGTAAAACTTTTTACTTTGTTAGTTAAAAATCTGTCTGTACAGCTATTACATTAACAATTTAAGCACATTTACAAGTTTTAATACCTTATATTTTCGAAAGTTTTTTAAAGGGTTGGTTGTAATATTCACTTCAATATATCCCTAGAAATTTTCGATAAAAACCCCAACTTTCAACTTTATTCGCTATTTCTCGGCATCCTAAAGTGTTTCTCATAGGTCAAGAAGAAACCTTAACAAGCAAAACTCAAACTATATTAAAAGTTGATTCCCAAGTTGTGAGAAGTTTTCTAACAAAAACAATGAACAAGTTTTAGGAGGTGTATTTGGTCGATTTTGAGGTTGGACTGACCGATTAAGATTAATCAGAAATCTGGAGAACTTGCCTTAAATAAACAGAAACTTTTTCGCTGTACACAATGGTTTATTAATTTTTGGAAGCTTACTAACTTTTGTAATATGAAAGGATAAAAAACAAAAAGATATATAGTAAAGTTCCATTAATGTACATTTTAATTATATTTCCTTAAATAGCCCACGTGGGCTTATAACTGTGCGACTCGATTATTATTATTTTCTATAGTCAAAGTTAAAAGAGAAGCAAATAAAATGGAAATGTTATCTAAAAATTTGTTCTGCATATATATATATATATATATACGTTCAAATTATCGGGTAAAGTGGTCTGTAATAAAAATCTTTCTTTTTTCTTAATTACTCAATATGTCGCCATTTATTTAACAGCTTCTTCAGGAGTAAACTAAAACAATTTGAACATTACAAAAAATGGCGGACAAATACATTTTAAAACACTTACAGAATTTAAAAGATTTTGCAAATAAAAAATGACATTGAAGTATTTGAAATATTGAATGTCAAGATTAAATTGTTAGTTATCAGTCTGTGCCAAAATGTGAGCTTTGTTATAGTCTAGCATATGACCAGTGTTTTCATAGTGCTCAACCACTGCGCAAGTATTTTTTCTCAAGCGGCAATCACTTTTATGTTGTGTGATGCGTTGTTTTAGCCATTGTGATGTTTGACCAATATAGCTATTTTGACATCCTAAACACGGTATTTCATAAACGACATGACTTTTATATAAGGTTGGTACTGGGTCTTTGATTTTTGAAAATAGCTGTTTGCTGTTCATGGTATTATATTTAGCTATACTAATATTAGGAACATTTTTGAATATGGATATGACAGAATGAGTTAGACCATTAATAAAGGAAAGTTTTTTATATTTGATTGATTTGTTGTTAGAATCATGGACGGGACCGTCATAGAAATTAGTGCTGTAAATCAGTTTTTTTAAAATTTGTTTGGGATATCCGTTGTTACGAAAAATTTTGTATATTATGTCCAGATTTTTTTGTAAAAAGTTTTCATCAATCATATCCATATTCAAAAATGATACACATATACAGCCAGCTACAGGAACTTAGTTTCCTTGTGAAAGAAAAGTGTTCAAAGCAATGAAAAAATTAGAAATTAAAAAAGTTGATAAATTTAACAAAACTAACTCTTGAAAAAGTTTAATGTTAAGTACAAATTCAGGGGAAACTGTCTGAACCTTTTAAAAAAAATAACGAGCTACGCCAGGTAGACTCCCTCTCCTGTATACTGTTCAGTCTGGTTCTGAAAAAGTAATACGTATCACAACCACAAATCACAACCATTGATTCAATATATAATATATCAGTGATAATCTTTGCCTATGCACATGATATCAATATTGTTGGAAGAACTAGAAACACTGTACGAGAGGAGTATGTAGCATTAAAAGAATCAGCTACAAAAATGGGTTTAATAATAAAAACCAACAAAACGAAATATATGAAAATAAGCACGCAACCACAAATCCTACAGCCGTTGTTATAGAAAACGATGCCATCGAAGCATAAACAAATTTGTATACCTGTGAGCGCTCCTTAACACTGAAAATAATACTACTGCAGAGATAAATGGCAGAATTTGCATGACAAACAGATGCTATTTTGGGCTTAATCTTCTCCTTAAATCTACAATTATATCGAGAAATGCAAAAATAAAACTATACAAAAGCTAATGTATAGAGCAGTGAATGACAATGGAGGAGTGAAGATAATACCACTTTGAACTTTATAAAATATACCAGGAACCAGATATTGTAAAACATATTAAGATAGGACGTATGAGGTGGATATGACATGTAATGTGGATGGAACAAAATGATAAAGCTAGAAAAACGCTCCTTGGTAGACCCATTGGTCAGAGATAAAGAGAAATACCCATAGGGAAATACGTGCTAGGCGAAGGAAGGCGATGGATAGGGATGACTAAATAAAAATTCTTGAGGATGCTAGGACCCACACAGGATTGTAAAGTCAGAATGATAATGATTATCGCCTATAACTCTAGATATATTGCTGCTACAAAAAAAAATTGTAAAAGGTCATAGAGTAGTTCTTCAATTTTACATAATATTTGACTAGCTATAAATTGAAAATTTAACGTAGGTATATTATTTCAAAAATAGCAATAATTGGGAAAAAGTGCAAAAAAATGTAAATTTTTAGATCCCTTAAACATAACTTAATCTTCATATTCCTTCCAAAAAACGTCGCTAATGGGATTAATAGTTTTGACATAATAATTTTGCAACCCAGGATGCGCAAAAAATGCTAATTTGCAAAATTCTGTTGGGTCCAAAATAAGCACTTTCAATAGTCGAAAAATTTTTACATGTAAAGAAAATCTTGGGTTTCTAAAAATATTTTAAAAAATTGAAATCGGTCAACTAGGAGAGCCTTTTTTTAATTGCTGTATTGTTAGATTCCAGTCTAGTTAACAAACTAAGAGACTAAGATGGTATCCATTGTATTCTGACAGGCAGCTGTGAAGGAAATCTTTTTTAGACATCTAATGTCACGAAACAAGAAACCTTGGCATCCTCCAGCCGAGTATGACACAAGGTCAGAAGACCCCAGTGTAGTGCCGAATTAACCGTATTCCTAGGTAATTAAAGATGAAAGCGTAGGGAATCTTTTAAAATTATAAACAATTTTTTGGCTTATAAATAAATAAAATATCTTCGCGAGGTTTACACATATTAATTTTAAAATGTTTACACTTATAGAACAAATAGTCTTGTCTTGTTAACTACTTTTTATATAAAAATTTTTGTCAACATACATAAAAAGCCAAAAAAATTGGTTTTCGCGTAAAAAGTCGCTCGAAGTACTTATAAGGTGGGGTGGGGATAGCCCCTATTGGCACGCCGAGCAGAAAGTGAATCTATGGATTCAAAATCACAACACGCACCAAAAATTACATTTGATCGGCTTGCTGTCATCCGATTTTGATATATTTTTTAAATCGATGTCTCGGACGATTAGGATTTCAAACATAATATTGCCAAACACCTATTTTCATTTCAAAACGGAAATTTGCAATACAAAATTTGATGCCACTAAATAAATCGACGTAAACCAACATAAACAAAAATATCGATGTTTTGAAATTCCACGTGGGAACTGTGACGAATCGTACGTTGGATAGACCAACCGAAGAATCAATGGTAGACGAGAAGAATATCTAAATGCAAACGAAAGGAGAGAAAACACGTTGTCCTTTGTACAACATGTCTCAAACACAGAACATACAATAAACCTGAACCAAACTACGATAGTAGCTAACGTTAATATTCAAAGAAAACGCGAAATCAGAAAATCCATAGAAAAAAATATTAAGAGTATAAACCAAAGAGATGATGCTAAAAGACTTTTAACAACATGTAAAACGGTATTAAAGAAAAAGTAAAAAAAGTATCGGACCACAAGACCGATTATTAGGGCCCCTCCTACCTACATACGGACAGGATCAATCACAAGAAGCCTTGTTAAGGACCGTTCGAGAGAAGCGCGTCTGAATCAGCTATATAAGTAACCGCATCGACCATAAGAGTCAGCCTTTAAGCCATAGTATTCCTAACGAACATAATCAATGCGATGATAAGAATTAAGAGTTTCCCAAACCGATGGAAACAGGCCTATGTCATTATTTAAATTACAGCTTAATAAGCTTACTACCTGCAATCAGTAAGATTGTAGAGACAGCCATACACAGCAGACTCCAAGCCGAAACAGACAGACTAGATATAATACTAAAAGCACAATTCGGTTTTAGATCAGAGCATTCCAGCAAGCTGCAAGTACTTAGATTAACTGGGTACATAGCAGCTGTATTTAACGATAGACAATATATAGAAGCTGCCTTCCTATATATAAGCAAAGCTTTCGAAAGATTCTGGCATAAGGGAGTAATTTATAAAATGAATACGGATACAGCGGGGCAATGATGAGACTAATCTCTTCGTACTTGAGCAACCGGAGTTTCAGGGTTCGTGTAGGACAAGTCTTGTGCGAGCTCGGAAATTCGGAGGCTGGAGTACCACAAGGAGCGGTCTATATGCTGACGACACAGCAATAGCGGCCAAACACCGAAACATAGACATAGCGGTAAACAACCTGAAAACAGCGTTAGATGATATCAATGAGTGGAGTTTAAAATGGAAAATCGCCTTAAACTCCAAAAAAACGCAGGTAATACTTTTCAAAAACAGGCACCAACAACCAGAGGAATAAGTGACAGTGCAAAACAGTCCCTTCTTTTTCTTTGTGTGCCATGCTTGTATTCAAGCGTTGGCTATCGTCATATTGACAAGCTGATGAAATGATTCTCGGTCGGCAGCTAGATGAAACAGTTTCTCGACCGTTCGACCTGTCCATTGTCTAATGTTACGCAGCCAGGACAGTTGTTTTCTTCCGACCCAACGTTTTCCTTCGATTTTGCCCTGAATGATTAACCGGAGTAAGCGATATTTAGGTCCTCTCATTATATGACCGAAGTATTAAACCTTTCTCATTTTGATGATGTTGATCAATGCTCGCTTTTTGTGCACGGTCTCTAGCACGCGTTTGTTAGATATGTGTGTTGTCCACGGGATTCTGAGCATGCGACGGTAACACCATAACTCAAACGCTTCTAATTTGTTAAGATTTTTTATTTTTGTTGTCCAGGTTTTACATCCATAGAACAAAATGGACCAGACTTCAATACTCTTAGACGTGTGGTCAACGACAGACTTCTACTGCATAATACAGAACGCCAGTTAATAAAGAGTTTTTCCGTGCGAGTTCTATTCTGGTCGAAATTTCCTCGTCACTTTCAACCCTGCAGTCAATCCAGCTACCCAGATATCTAAAGTGTTCCACCCTTTCCAGGATTTTGTTATCTAATCTTAGTACTGAGTCTTCGATATTAATTTTTCCGACCACCATCCATTTTGTTTTTTTGCGTTGATTGTTAAGCCCTTTTCAGTGCATTCGTTGTTTACAGGATTCAACAGGGTTTGAAGATCTTCTAGACTCTCTGCCATTATTGCGGTGTCATCGGCGTATCTGATGTTGTTAATAATTTTACCACCGATCTTAACACCTTCGCGGCGATTATTTAACGCTATTTCAAAAACTGGTTCAGTGTAGGCATTAAACAACATCGGTGACATAACACATCCCTGTCTGACACCACGCTTAATAGAAACGTTAGCTAAAACCTCTTGGTCCACCTTAACACAAGCGGTCTGATTGTAGTAAAGATTTTTAAGCAATCTAATGTCATACGTGTCCAGACCAATTGAATCTAAGCATTGAAATAATAATGTATGTGGTACTCTATCAAAGGCTTTTCGAAATCTATAAAACATACGTAAATATTTTTCCTAAACTCAATGCTCTTTTGTAAGAGTATTCGCATGCAAAAAAGAGCTTCTCGAGTACCCATACCGTTTCGGAAACCAAACTGCTCATCACCAGTTATCCCCTCACAAAGTTTATATATGCGACAATGCAATATTTTCATAAAAATTTTGAACGTGTGACTTATTAAACTGATAAGTCGATAGTCGCTACACTGTCTGGCATTCTTTTTCTTGAGAATAGTTATAAATATCGATTCTAACCAGTTGCCGGTAATTTGCCGCTGCTGTATATCTTATTAAAGACGGATGTGATAATCGCAACACTCTCATTATCTAAGAGCTTTAACAATTCTGCAGGTATTTCGTCAGGACCAGAAGCCTTCCTTCGTTTCGCTTGGTCAATAGCCTTCTGAACTTCTGAGATTAGAATCGGTGGGCCTGTATCTCGGTTTGATGTTATTTCTTGGTAGATTATTTGGTCATCGTTAAATAATTCTGTTATGTAATTTACTCATTCGGTACAGCGCTCTTTTTTATTACTTAAAATTCTACCACCAGAGTCTTGTAATATATTTTGCCCATAAGTTCTGCTTTTGCCTGTTAATTCTTTTAGTTTTTTATGCAAATGGAAGCTGTGTTGTTGCTCCAGTTTCTCAATTTCTAAACAGGATTCTTGTAGCCATCGGTCTTTTGCTACTTTAATTCTTTTCCGGATTTCTTTATGTATTTCATTGTATTTTTCTCTGTTTATGGATTTATACTGCCTCCGAACGTCCATTAGATCTAAGATGTCTTGTTTCATCCAGTAATTTTTAACTATTGGTCGTCTTAGAAGATTTTCTCGAGATGCAGTAGTTATTGTCGTTTTCATTTGTTCCCAGCAATCATCTATGTTGTTGGTATCTTCTAGTCTAATTTCGTGGAACTTATCGTTAATTTCTTGAGAAACCTTATTTAGAGTGCATGGGTCTTGGAGTGCATCTAGTGATTTTTGGAGGTTTTCTGATTTTTACAGACTCTCTTTAGCTTAACTGTGATTGTAGAGCACAGTAGAGTATGGTCTGACCGAATATCGGCACCTGGGTAAGTCAAAAACAAGGGTAAGGTAAGTAAAACAACCCCATCGAGCGGAAAAGCAAAACAGAATACCTAGGAGTCATCATGGATAAGGGCTTAACATTCAAAATACACGTAGACCCTACAATACAAAAAGCAAACATAGCAAAAGTGTCAATAAGGGCGCTCAGAGAAAGAAAAAATAAACTGCGGATGAAAATATAAATAAGATTAATGAATAGTATAATTCTTCCTATACTAACATATTCATCTCTCGCATGGAGACATAATATGCAATTCTACAAAAAAGAAAATACAAGCAGCATACAATAGATGCCTTAGAGAAGCAGCCAACGTTGCTGAAAGATTCCTATTTAGAGAACTATAACAAATTAATGCTACTAAGATAATGAAAGATAAAGCAAGGACAAAAGTTCGCAGAACTAGAGAACCATCCAAGTCATATAATGCAAGAGATCATGAGATACGTTTCTCACCAATGGAAGCACAAAATACCCAAACAGTTGAGACCAAGTAAGCATTTTTTGATTCGCGGATAAGTCACACGAAGATAACAGGAATAAAGCGAGTATCGCTAGCCTGAATTTTAATCGGATAGGGTACCATGTTGGAGTTCTATTACCCAGGACTCCCACATGAAGAGCATTTGTCTGATAGTTGTGCCCCTATTAGAGTGCTATAGTGGGAAAGGGGATGGTCTGAAACATTGGAGCGCGGCGGAGTGACTCCTGTTTTTAACTCGAGTCAATACACCTAGCTCAAACGAATTGTTACAACCGAACGTAATTTTAAAGCCTGTTAACGCTATACAAAGATGCAGATTCTGGTCGAATTTTCTATTAGTACTGCATGGGTCACTGGTCTCCCTATTTCTGGACCTCGTACACCATTACAAAAGTAATTCTCAATTAGCAGTTTGGTACGAGATAATTTGATCCGTATAATTTTTAAAACGTAATAAGACAATACGAATGTATTCCTGGAAGAATTAATGAATTACCTTGAATATTGTAAAAAATACACCTTTCGCAAGATGGAATAACTTTAGACATAACCTAGCGAACGTGTTGGCAGTATAGGTTGCATTTCACAAACCGCATAAATTTTAAATTTATCTTGACATAGACCAATGTCTCAAGTTATATTATCCACATACCTCTGTCTAAATAATTTTTCAATCTACAACATAACAGTGTACCTTCAGCTTATGGTAAGCGTTTCAATAATAGCCATGTAGTTGTCAAAATCAATACAGGATCTCGTTTCGATAATAGTATTCGTACATTATATAAAACAGTGGAATTGGAAAAGTGAATATCACATTTGTTTTATAAAAGAGCTATAAACGGGAAACAATGCTCCTGTGTTGTATGACATATTTGAAAAAGGATTTTTAAGGCAAATTTAAACAGTTTTTTGAAAAAAGAATTTCATTTTTTCAATACTGACAGGGATAGGAATGGCTCAAAGTAAATATTACTAGAAAATTTAACACATTGTGAAAAAATATTTGGGGTATCAGAATTGTTTGCTGAAATTTTATTGTCATTTGACCAAAATCATTTATTGAGAAAAAACTATTATTGCTCAAAGCGGGTGCTTTGGCTAAAATTCTGTATTTAGTTGTTACTCATGTTGAACTGGGTGTGTATGAAAATCGTATATTTATAATAATTATGAGTAGATGGAATTTCCATTTTAACATAGAAGTATACTGTATTTTTTTTTAACAGGTTCTGTATTGAAACAATAATAATTGTAGTAAGAACTCTGTAGCATGTTGATCAATATGCATTAATTATTACGTATTGATAAAATCCATGAAAGGCTATATTTATTAGCTAGGAGAGCAAACATATTGATACGTTAAAAAAAAGTTGGTGTAACCTTCTGGCTAAGGTCTAGTGTTAGAGATTATAGGTCGCGCAAGCGCCCCTAATATGAGTTAACGACTAGTTTCGTAGCCGAGACCGACGGCTTTGCGTGCCTTCCGAAGCACGGTGGCAGCTCAGTTAAATTAGAAATTGAAAATTTTGTCGGTGCCGGGATACGAACCCGGGCTCTCCAGCTTGTTAAGCCAGTAACATAGCCACTGAGCTACGGCTGCCACGAGAGCACGTTGAAACTTAATGATAGAAATGTTTATTGAAAAGTATTGTATTGAAGGAAGCTATTTAGTTCAGACGGTATCTTTTTAGAATAACGATTTTTGAGTGTGAAGTATAAAATCGCAGCTTTTTTATAAATCACTTTAAAATGATAATGCACTATGCATGAGTTTTAAAATGTGGACTTTTTACTACACAAAATATGAAAAAAATTCAAAAAATTCGATATTTTTTCTCTAGTTTTCGCATACAACTCAGCAACTATATAGTTTTAGTATAATTTTGGATAAAATATAAAAGTTTTGTAATTAAATTTTTCATAAGACAATGCTAGTTACAAATCTAAAGAATTATCATTATTATTTAAAAAAACACTAAAAAACACAAAATAAAAACAGTAAAAAAATGTTTTTTTTTTTGTGCGTTTATTTTCCAAATTAAAATTAAACCTAGGACCTTCATACTCAGATAAAGAAAACATTTTAATATGTCGATATTATGGCGATTTAAAGTCCCCAAAAGAAGACCCCTAAGAAAACTCATGTCTCTAAATCCATCAAAAATCAATGACATTCAACAAAACCCAGAAGAAGCTCTTTCTTTAGACCAAGTAGATAGTGACTGTGAGAGTGCTTGGATCTATCTCAAAGATCGAGTAATCAAGGCTGCAAAAGACCGTAAGGCAGCGGTTTCCACAGACCGTAAGCCGTGGATATCCGATAATACGTGGACTGTGATTCAACCCAGAAAAGAACATAAAACTAGATACGGAACGAACGATGAATACAGAACGTTATCAACAGAAATTAGAAAACAGTGCCGCAAAGACAAAGCTGATTAATTTCTCAAATATGCAGAGAGATAGAGAAACATGGCTGCCGAAATAAACTGAGGGATTTATTTCAGAAGATTAAACTTTTTACAAGAGAATTTAAATTTTAAACGTGGTCTGAAATAGGTAAGAAAGGTAATCTAAAGACCGATACCGAAAAAATATTGGAAACATGGTAAAACGACTGTATCGAGCTATATAAAAATAACGAGATACCAGCAGAAAAGCAGTGACCCTCTGACTACCCTAGAGAACCTACTGTCTTAACAGATGCTATTAAATCTAAATTGAATATCTCTGACATATTACGCGTGGAGAGAAATACACCTTGCTCCAACTGATTATGCAGGGAAAGATCCAAGAAAAGAGAAGCATAGGGAAGCGTAGAATGTCATGGCTGCGCAACTTGAGAGAGTTGTACGGATGTATCAAATGAACTTTTCAGAGCAGCCGTCTCAAAAGTCCGAATAGCTATGATGATTACCGACCTCCGCCGCGGAGATGGCACTTGAAGAAGAAGATTATGGATATTCAAAGTTTTCCATTTATTCCATCAGCTAATGCGTTGGTAAGATTTTCTTTAATAACTATGATAAAATTTTCTTTAAAAGTTAATATTTTTAGATTAGTAAGGATGCTGTTAAATTACAAGGTAATGAAACTGCACAAAGGTTTATTCAAAATGCCTACCATTTTTTTTTAAATTATTTGCCGAATGAAAACCCTGTTAAGGGTTTTCATTCGGCAAATGATTGCCGAAGGTAAGTGGATCATTAAAATGTATTTATCGAATTATGTAAATGTTACAAATGTTCTTAATAACAAAAACATTTCAGTTAACGAGTTCATTCACAAAAAAAAAAACTGGTGTGGCAGTCCAGTGGGACTGCCGGTAAAAGTTATACTTCTAAACACGCGTTCGCCGTTACAAATTTTTATGGGAGTCAATCTGCACAATTATTACATATGTAATGCTATAGGTAAGAGAGAGCAGAAAGAGAAACAGAAATAGGTATATAGGTATATGGTGCATCGTTTGCTATATATAAACAACATTTGACTTGTAATAGGAGGATTTCATTAAAATATTATTGTAATATTTTGATGAAAATGTATATTTTTATTTTCATATATGTATGAAAGGAGTTGGACGCAAAAAAAAATGTTTACACATACTCTGCAGTAAAATTCATTGTTTATTTTGTTATTAATATAAAAATACAATACAATACACTGCAACATAATTCAATATAATAATACAATACAAATTAAAATGCAATAGTCATAAGTATTTAAAAATGACAATATACATACCTTACGCATATGTTTAATTTACCATGATAATAATATTATTAAAAAAATAATAATATTAATAAATATTAAATATATTTACAAAAGGAATATTTTTATTCTCGAGAGAGAAAGAGAGAGAAAATATATCTTCTATCTCTCTCTTACCTATATCTTACATATATAATTTCAAAAAGTGTGCGTAAATATAAAGTTGGGCCTAATACAATCCCCACTTTAAAGAAGAAAAGTCGCAAAAGAAAATTAACGACTGACTCAAAAATCAAATTCGCTTAGAAATTTATCGCATGTATAAAGAAAGTAAGTTTCTATTATATATAAAAAAATATATTTTATAAAGAAGTTAGGGTAATTTAGTTTATATAATTAAGTTGCGCCAAATGTAGGCAACCAACTTAAGATTTTTGGTAGCATTTAACTTTAGTTTCTTGAGAATAGTTCCAATAAACGAATAAAATTTAATATTATCGTTTTATAATCGTTATTTTATCGTTATATTAAAGTTTTATATTATTAAAAGTGATGATAATAACCCTGAATAAGCAATATTTTAAATGATACATAATCACAAAACGTACTCAATATTGTGTTATATAATTCACGTTATATTCATGTTATATATGTTACGAGCAATGTCCGAAATTGGACAATCTTGTCCACTTCGAGCATTGTACCCCTTTACTGTACAATCTCCGAAATATACAGTGTGGAAACCACTTATGGAATAAAATTGTTTGTGTCCTTATTATAGAAAATAATAAAAAACTCTGGGACACGTTAACTTTTAAATTTAAATGTGCGCTTTTTAAACATAAATTTAAATGTACAGAGTGATCCACGCAAGTCTGGCATAGTCTATAATCCTTATTTTTAATGAAACACCCTGTATATTTTTATGTTTTTAAAAGATTCTTAACAACCTGATTTCAACGAAGTATATCATATAGGGTCTATAATGAATAATACAAGGTGAAATTTTGAAATTAATAATTTATCACGTGTTATGGTATTATTTTAAATTAGCTAAATACAGACAATACACTTCTACCCTAAGTGTCAGTAGGATTGGGGAAAATTTCTGTTTAGTAACCGTGTTAACATTTTTTGTCATGAATGGGTAAAAACTGTCTAGATAGTCGGTTAATTAAACTAAATAAGTAAATAATGCGGATTGTTATCAATCAGTTGTTGGTGTGTTGACATTTTACAATAAAATAATAAATTCCTAATTAAAAGCTAATTTCTTGAAGAAATGAAAAATGAAATATTTAACTGAGACCCACCGAATTGAGATTTTAATGATGATCGGTTACGGGGAGAATTGTAGAAGTCAAGTTGAAGTAGCAAACTTATTGAATCAGAGGTATCCTCAGTTGTCTAATATTGCATAAGGTACTGTGTCTAAAATTTATGCACAATTCAGAGAACTTGGACATGTCAAACCATTAAAAAGAAAAACGAACTTCATTGAAGATGAGGTGAAAGTGGATATTTTGTTAAGTGTCGCAGCGAATCCAACTCCAAGTTCACGTCAAATTGCACGTCAAAATAATGTGAGTCACACAACTGTCCTAAGGTGTCTCAATGAAGAAAAATGTCATCCATATAAATTGACTTTTGCGCAGGAGCTAACAGAAGACAATCCAGATCCAATCCAGTAGAATGGATTTCTGCGAAAGAATGATGAATAAAATTAACACAAATGAAATAGCTCTTGGCACAATTCTTTTTTCTGATGAATCAACATTTACATTGAACAGAGAGGTAAACCGACAAAACTGTAGATATTAGTTAGCGGAGAATCCTCATTGGATGCGTGAGACTCAGTTTCCTCAAAAGTTGAATGTTTGGGCAGGTATTATAAGAGATCATATTTATTGATTATTGGTCCTATATTTGTAGATGGTAATTTGACAGCGGAAAAACAGCTAACAGACAATGCTCTTCCTCAGTTAGCTAACTTATATCCAAATCCAATAGATCCAACCCTACTGCATGAAATTGTCTGGTTCCAGCAGGACGGTGCAACACCCCATTATGCTTTAATGGTGAGAAATTACTTGAATGAAATCTTCTTCAATAAATGGATTGGACAAAATGGTACTATTGAGTGACCAGCAAGGTCGCCAGATCTTACGCCTTTGGATTTTTTTTCTGTGAGGTTATCTCAAGAACAAAGTATATGCAATACAACCAACTAGCATTGAAGACTTCAAAGAAAGGATAACTACAGAAATACGGAATATTTCACCTAAAACATTAAACAAAGTCCGGGACGAGTTTTATAGGAGACTGTGTTATTACCAACAACAAGGTGGAGAACATTTTGAGCATTTATTTTAATGTAATCCAATCAATTACCTCGGGTATTCTATGAATTAATTGTCTTGAAGAAAATTATATTTAATTTCAAAATTTCACCTTGTAATATTCATAATAGACTCTACATGATATAGATCGTTAAGATCAGGTTGTTAAGGAGCTTTTAAAAACATAAAAATATACAGGGTGTTTCATTTAAAATACAGATTATGGACTATGCCAGACTTGCGTGGATCACCCTGTACATTTTAATTTATGTTTAAAAAGCGCACATTTAAATTTAAAACGTAAAGTATCTCAACGTTTTTTATTATTTTATAAAATAAGGACACAAACAATTTTATTCCATAAGTGGTTTCCACACTGTATATAATCGTCGGACTTTGTATAAAAGAATTGCTGTACTATGTTCGAATTTCAATAAGTAGCCATGCGTCAAAATTTGAGATAATATATCAGATATCGATTCATATCGATTTTTACGATTATTCCCCATTTGTTATTAACGGCATACAAACATCAATTGAGCGTTCGTTGTGTGTGCATCGCTTCGCAAACTACGACTACACTACGAGGTTTTTGTACTAACATACCCAAATTGTCTTGTCTGGGTAAGTTGAGCATCAGCTTAATTTATTGAATAAATTTTTCTTTCATTTTTTATAGGCTTATTTTAATAATTTTTTATCTTTCTTTTGTTACATTTTGTTTATGATAAAATTGACTCTGACTGGCTTTTCGGATTATGAATAACGAACAGGGGGGTACATCCCCCCATAAGCCACCTGATAACATAATTTTAGATTCCGCATTAAATATAAATAATAATATATCTAACGTCCACTGTCCTTCTCAGAATGATAAAGCACAGGAACAAAAAATTATCAATGTTTACTCTGAAAAAGACAATGGCCTTTTTTTTGTATACCTAGAATCGACAAATATACCTGATACTAAAGTAGGTGCTTTTAATGGGATTAAAATTGCTCGCGATATCTTTAACTTAAATTTAAAAGACATTAAAAAAATATATAGTAAAGGTTTAAATAGGATTGCGATTGAATTTATCAATTTCACATCAGCAAACGAATTTTTAAATAATAAAACTCTACTAGACAAGGGATATAAGATTTATATTCCTTTTAATTTTGTAACTTGTAAAGGCATAATTCGACAAATAGACATAGAGATTGGTGATAAGGAATTATTAGAATGTTGTAGTACGGGTACTGATATTGAAATATTAAATGTTAAAAGACTTAATAGAAAAGTGTACAAAAATGACACAGTTACTTATGAACCAACAGGCACAGCCCTTTTCACTTTTAAAGGTGTAATAATGCCGAAAACAGTATACTTTTACGGCATGCCTAAATTAGTTAATGTTTATATTGCACCAGTTACACAATGTTTTAATTGTCTGAGGTTTGGTCATACGAAAACAAATTGTAAAAGTAAAGATCGCTGCATTAACTGCGGCGAACTGGCACATTCCGAAGTATGTGAAGTCAAATGTTTCTTCTGTAAGGGACCACATAAAGCCACAGACAAGAACTGCCCAGAATTCCTTAGGCAAAAAAATATCAAAGAGTTAATGGCTTTCGAAAATATGACTTTTTACGATGCAAATGAAGCTATCCCAAAAACATACGTAGAAAAAGATAAATTTGTCATGCATGCAGGTGACTTCCCAGCTCTTAGGAACAGGAAGTGCAATGACAACCAAAACACTAATGTTAGCATTAACGACTCTGTCATGCCCTCCCAAAGAAGAACTCATAACTTTAAATCCTCCACTACGAAGCGTTCATTCCAACAGGTGGTCTCTAATTCAAACAGCAAAAGAAGGGTCATTCAAAAAGGATATGACAAAAAAGTGCATGAAGAAAACCTTCTTTTCCCTAATTCACGACCTGAAAAATTGTCATACTCTCTCTCTCAACAACAACCTTCAACATCCCATAACACAAACTTACCAGAAAAATCTTCTTTTAACTCTCAACAAAACTTAGCCTGGCATTCCAGTGCATTGCAACATATCCAAAATTCTGATTCAGATCCTTTATATAATACCAGAAACGCTTGTCTACATTTTATCAATAATGCAACAATCGATAATTTAAATATTCTTAAAAATATATTATCCCACACAAACTTGGACTATATGGACCAAGATTCAACCTCAGACTTTGACACATACTAACTTCCCACACACCACAATGTCTCACAATCCAAAACTAAAAATAATACAATGGAATATCAGAAGTATTAATGCTAATAGGGATAACCTCATTAATCTAATATCCGAAATAGATCCAGACATCATTTTCATCAATGAAACATGGCTTAAGCATGATGCCAGATTTTCTTTAAATTTTTATAACATCATCCGGCAAGACCGAGATGATGGTTTTGGTGGGGTGGCAACATGTATAAAGAAATCCATAAGGTTTTCAACAATCAAAAAGTTCAATTCAGCTTTAGTGCAATATGTAATAATTAGTATCTGTAACCTATACCTTATAAATATATATTCCAGCTCTAATAACGCAATCACTGCTACTTTACTAAATGATATGGTAGAAGGTATACCCTTAAATAATCTAATCATTATGGGGGATTTGAACTCACACCATCCTGCTTGGGATAAAGGGCTATGCAATAAAGGTGGTAAAATAATTTTTGATTTTTCCTTTGATAATGACCTTACAGTGTTAAATGATGGATCAGCAACATTATTTCAAGACTCTAATAAGAATATCAGTGCAATAGATCTGGCAATTGTGAGCAACAGTGTGTCTTTGTCTTCTGAGTGGGGAGTTATCCAAGACTGCGGTAACAGTAACCACTTCCCTACCTACCTTAATTTAAATATAGCGAATCTTAACGGAACAGAAACGATTCTACAGAAACCATATAAAACAAGAAATACTAAAAAAGCTGACTGGAACACCTATTACAAGAACATACTGTTAAACAAGCAAAACCTGTCAGAAATCAAAAATTATAAAGATTTCCTTACAGTCATAAACACAGCTGCAGATGAAGCAATCCCTTTTAAAAATTGTGGAGTACAGGGCAAACCCAGGAATCCATGGTGGGACGAAGAGTGTACCTTATGGATCAAAACACGAAAAGAAGCAATCTCTAATTTTAATAAATCCCCTTCTATAGAAAATTTCATCGAAACAAAACGCATAATTGCTATGACGAGGAGGAACCTAAAAGCAAAAAAGAAATGCAAATTTAAAAAATTTTGTGAATCTTTAAACAGAGGATCCAATATCACATATGTTTGGAATAAAATTAAAAAATTTTCCAATTATCACAATAATAAAGTCTTTCATAGTCCCCCAGATAACATTAAACTAGAAATATTAGACAAAATGTCTTCAGTAAACATAGACCCTAATTTTAATATGTCATATGATAATCAAGAAGTTGCTCTTTTTTCAATTCATGAATTTAATTTGGCGTTAAATAATAAAAAAGATTCCGCGCCAGGTATCGATGACATATCCTATTTAATGCTAAGAAACCTCCCACTTGCAGCCAAGGACACACTGTTAAGAATTTACAACAATTGTTTAAATGGGGGTCCTATTCCGTTGGATTGGAAAAAATTTAACATAATTAACATCATAAAGCCTCAAAAAAATCCTACTTTGTCTGAAAGTTTCAGACCAATAGTCTTATCTTCCTGTGTACTTAAAACTCTCGAAATCATAATAAAAAATCGTCTGGATTGGTTTATGGAACACAATTCAATATTTAAAATTAATCAGTCAGGTTTCAGGAAAGGTAGAGGGACATATGATAACTTAGCTCTTTTACATTCTACGATTTTAGAAGCCTTTGAATCTTCTCAAACGGTATTAGCCATTTTTCTAGATATTAAATCAGCCTATGACAATGTAGAACTATACAACCTTTATAATAAACTTAAAAATCTAAACATCCCCATGGCTCTAAACAACATTATCCTCAAAATCCTACAAAACAGACTCTTATATTCAAGATCTGATGATGGCAATTTCTTGGGACCATATCAAACTTCCAAGGGGCTCCCTCAAGGTTCTCCCCTAAGTACCATTCTTTTTAACATATACATTCATGACCTTTTCTACTTATTCTCTAACGAAGTGAAAATATGTGGGTATGCAGATGATTTAGTTTTGTACATTAGCGGTCAAAACATTCATAATATGATAAATAAGATCACCCCAGAAATTACAAACATTCAAAATTGGCTAGAAGCCCATGGGCTGTCTATTTCAATTGATAAATGTGAAGCAGTGTGGTTCACAAAAGGACAACGCAAAACAAACCTTCCTTTAATCTCTCTTAATAATAACAATAACATTCCATTTAAAAATCAGGTTAAATTCTTGGGCATCACTTTTCATAAAAACTTGAAATGGGACCCTCACGTTGATAAAATTGTACTTAAAGCAAAGAAAAACATCAACATATTGAGAGCATTATGTGGAGTTTGGTGGGGTGCGGATCCTAAAACCTTAATTATGATCTTTAATGCTTTAATTAGGTCTCATATGGATTATGGTTCCTTTTTATTCAGTCCAATAACACAGAAATGTAGCAATAGCCTAAATAAAGTATTTTTCGAAGGGCTCAGAATCTGCCTAGGCTGCATGAAGTCCACTCCGCGCATGGCAATCTTAGCTGAATCTGCTCAGATTGACCTGGAACATAGAAGCCTAATACTAGCCGCTAAATTTATATCTAAAATTATTAAAATCAATAATCATCCAGTAATAGTCACACTTCTGAACATACGTAGAAAAATCATAAATAAACCAATTTTCCACAAGACAAACCTTGTACCCATCCTTGTTATGGCCCTTGAACATTTTCTCCCTTATCAAAATAAAATACATAAACACCCAAACTTTCCTTGTTATGACTTAGACTTTAACACATTAATCAACCCAATACATACTTTAAACTGTAATATTAAGAAAAATGACTCAGCAACCAAACAAAAATTTTCAATAATTACCCAAAAATACAATAGGGAATTCTCCTTTGTATATACTGACGCCTCAAAAAATAAGGGTAGAATAGGATTTGGAATCAATATTCCCAACATTAACTTCAAGTTTTCTTCTAGGCTTCCTGGTGAGATATCTGTAACAAAAGCCGAAAATGTGGCAATTTACCAAGCAATTAAAATTTTAATATCTAAAGGCATCATGAAGGCTGTTGTCTTCTCTGATTCTCTAAATGCTATTACTAAAATTAAAAATCCGATAATCTCAGCCTCTGATGACTCAATCTCCCTCAAAACAAAAAATCTCATCTCATCAGCAATTAAGAAGGGTTTTGACATTTTAATCTCATGGATTCCAGGTCATTCTGATATTCCTGGTAATGTAGAAGCTGACTTACTAGCCAAAATAGGAACAAATTTGAATATTCCTTTAGCCATGTTATTAGATTCCCAAGATATTCTGAACACCATAAAAGAAAAAATTAGGGATAAATTTAAAACCAATTGGGGAGCAATACTGCAGAAGAAAAACTACCAATATACAAGAATCCAAACCATTTTCTCCTTTAAGGCATGGTTCTCAACCCTAACATTTAAAAACAGAAGACATATCACCACAATAATAAGAATGAGAACAGGTCATTGCCTAACTAAGCAACATCTTTTTAAAATTAAAATAATAGACAGTCCGGCATGTGAATGCGGAGCAGTGGAGGATTTAAACCACATTTTCTTTGAGTGCCCCATTAATGTTATTCCTAACATGGATTTATATTCAATTTTTATTTCAATGAAATTCCAAACACCAATCTCAATAGACACAATCTTAATATCCCCTAATGAAAAGTCAGTCAGTGTAATCTTACAGTTTCTTGACTATAATAAAATTAAATTGTAATTTACGATGCTCAACTTTAATTCAATGTTTTTGCCTTTTTCAGTTTTTTCCTCTGTGGCGTCCTGTTTATTGTGTAATATGTAACCCTCCCATTACCATTTGTTTACAATATGTGTTGATAACCACCTAACCTCAAACTTAAAAATTCAGAAAACATTACTACCACAGTATAGACAACAATTGACAAATGTCTGCGGCCCTGATATGGTTTAGAACCAGATTACATCACGGTCGCCAACAAATAGTGCTGGCGAATCGCCTCGCAGCGAAGCCATAAAAAACAGAAGAAGAAGAAACATCAATTGAGGTTATAAATCCATAATTAATCAGCGTTTTTAACTTCTGGATTCGTAGAATTAAATTATTTTAAATTATTATACATATCTCTTAAAAATGTAAGATGTTTTACAAACATCTTCCCTATATTATATGATGTATCTATCTCTTGAAGCTTTGCAATGTTTCACTAACAATATCTCTATTGTAGAACAATTTCTTCTTCGATTCGATTTTTGGTTTGGTGTGTCGCTTGTCAATAATAATCGGTTCGAACCGATGAGCGTTTCGACAATTATTTTGATTATTTCGGACATTGTACAATTTGGGGGTACAATGCTAGAAGTGGACAATAATTTCTGTACAATGTTAGGATTGTCCAATTTCGGGCTTTGCTCGTAACAAATATATAAAAACAGTAAAATCCCGGGTCGTCCAAAACTAGTTTCTGATAGGAATAATAAGAATATTAGTAGATTACAAAAAAGGTCGATGAAACACTCTAATGAAATACGCTATGAGAACGTGTGCTTTGTTGTATAGTAATTTCCAGTTAGTTCTAGTCTGTCAAAAAGTACCTAACTTCGCAAAAAAAATAATTACTACATTAACTAGACACTTAGGACTGGGGTCGTATTTTCGAATTCATTCGAGCCTATTTCGCATACGAAATTAGAAGAAATTCGCTCGAAATCCAATTTTGTGTATTTTCGAACACTGCGTGTACAAATTTTTTCGTATACGGCGACTCGAATGGGTCTGAACCATTCGAATATCGATGCTCGTATACGATTAAAGTAATTGTTATTTCAGTTGTCATTGGGCCCGTGAAAGTCAGATAAGATTTCTGCTGATCGTTTTTAATCGTTGTTGTATACAATATTTTTACATTGAACTTTGTTTTCAATAGCTGGTTTAAATAATTTTTCAAAGAAAGAGATATAGTTAAGGCCCTTGTAGAGGCGGAAATATTAGCGGAACAGAGAGGTAGAGTTTACCATCCCTTTCTTAACCTTCTAGAAAACTATTCTAATGTACAATTTCAAAAATTGTACAGATTAACAAATCCCCTCACAATGAAGTTAATAGGATTAAATGGCTCTTTTTTTGTTCGGCCTACACTGAACTACCATATTTCATGTCCTTTTTTTACTCCTTTGAGCTAATTTACTAAATTGTTTTAGATGACAAAACCGTAAAATATGTTAAGTAAAACTGCCAATTATTCTTCTTTTTTTTATATTTGAGTTTTACTTGTTCGAATGTTCAGTGTTGCCAGTGCAAATTCTTCTCGTATACGTATAACATTTCGAAGGACGTTCAAAAATACACATTCAGATTCGTACACGAAATTTTTCAGTCGAGTTTACCCGTATACGAAAAAATTCGATTGGTTCGATTGGTATTAGCGAAACGACTATACAGGCGCATCTCTATAGCAAAAAATAGTTGTTGTTTTTTTATTTTAAATGTTACTGATTATTGTGTTTATATTTATATATAATAATCTATTAATAAAAGCTTCTATTTAAGAAAAATTAAGTTAGTCGTGCTTTTTATCTTTAGAATTAAATTGTTGTATCAGTTAAAACTGACAAAAAAGCTTTATTTGGTATTTCTCGTTAACTTTTTGTAAATCCTTTTATCAATAGGTCCGCAGGGACTGTAACGTAATAAAACAGTAATTCTTTATACGCCTTTTGTGTTTAGCGTGTCCCTACCTATCCTGTTATATAGTACATTGTCCATTTAAGATAAGCTTTTGTCCTGGGATCTTAAAGATATCACTTTGTTGACACACTCTAAGGAAGTGCGTGTGTGCCTGTCATGAGGCGAGCCCTTTTATTTACGCGCTTCTTTTTTTATAGTGACACGAACATGATTTTGCAGTAAAAAAATGTTGGTTGGCGACCTAGTATGTTAGGCGAAATAGAAAAATATGACGCAATCGTGAGCAGAAAATTGAACGAATTTTTTCCGAAAGTTAAATATAAAATGGGACATTTTGAAGTGATGTGTATCAAAAAGTAAATATATTACAACGCTTTACCACAGAAAGCTTTTCTTAATTAACGAATATTTATATAGGATCATGATTTCGTAAAAAGCTTACTTGTATTGAGATACAAGGGATTAAAAGTTTTTAATCCCATTGAAAAATTTATTATGTCCAATTTATTACACCAATTTATTAAGTGTTTTGGAGTCAGAATTTGTTTTTTTACCATTATGTTAGAAAAATCAGAAAGCTATTTTTATAGTTGATTCTGACTTAGTCCGTTACTTTCCTGAATGTATAACAATTGTGTTTTTTCAAGTATATTTTCTTGCACAAACAGTTTTACGTCTACAAAAATAGTAAAACAAAACTATATTCGGTTCACAATTTGTCGATAGCTCACTACAAGTTTAACCCTAATTAGAGAACTGAAATACAGAAAGGATAGGTACTACGATGTAATAGTAAAAACCAACCTGAAACTGACAGATTAAGATGTTTTCGACTAACCCACCTTGTATCTCAAGGAATACAATACAGTCAACCAGTCAGTCAACCTTATAATCCGATTACGAAGGTATTTTGAATGGTTACAGATGACCGACCAGTGTCGTAGAGTATATGATTAAAACATTTATTTGAACTAAATAAATAAATTTTTTAAATTGTACTTATGTAAATTGTATTTTTGTTTTAATAAAACTTATTTATTTTATTAAAAAATAAAAAGTTTCTTGCTATTTGTAAAAGATACATTTATTTAATTAAAGGGAAAGGCGCCAAATGTCGCTTGGCAAAATTTTCAATGTATTTTAAATGTATCCATTATTTTCGAATCCGGAGAAAACTAATAAATATTTTTGAAAAATTTAAACACTGAATGAAAGATTACATTATTACTGAGGGCAGAAAGTCCCTGAAAACTTCTATAATGTTTATTTTAATATGTTATCTAACAGGGGCGAAAATAAAAGAGAAAATATAGTATAATTTTTAATTGAAAATATTGCATGAAAAATATTTTTCCTTTCCTTTTCTAATGACTATTTATACATATATAAAATATCAGAGGCTGTTTACCGCACCAGATTTTGAGCATTTTTTTACTAATAGCAGGAATCTTACCATAAAAACCCACCTATCTAAACTGATTTGAGACAGGTAATGATGTCTTGGCTTCACAATGCCCGCTCGTTGCTCTTCTAGGAGGCTGTAATATTATAAAGGCTAACTAAGAAGACCAGATCTAAAATAGGCAGATAAATAATCTTACCCAATATACAGACTTTATTTGATATTTATAACTAAACCTTTATTGCTTATTGTTATCCATTTTTGTAAAATAATTAATTTGTCTTTAAACAATTCAGAGGATCAATTATTTATATAATTAGTTTCAAACAGCAAGTAAAATACAATGGCTTCATACAATAATTAAAATCTTTGCTTTGAAGCATTTACTGTTAGTAGCTCTGATGTTCGCGATTCTTTAAAACAGAACAAAACTTAATTAACGTTGTATTAGAGACAAACATATTTTTTAAAGTAATTTGAAAATTGATTTGACAAGCCAGTATTAACTAAGGCTAATTAAATCTAATTCCGTTTTAGAGCTATCTATAAAAGGAAAGGATGCAATTTTTAATTTTATTGAAAGAAGTGTCGTAAAAAATATATTACAGTTAGTAGTAAATTCGTATCTTTTTAAAAAGAATATTTAATTGAATTGGTAAGGAAAGGTAAAAATAAAAGTTAATTTCAACCGTAAATACGTTAATCATACTTACAGTATTTTAAAAAATAAATATAAATTTTTATATAAAAACATTCTTCTTTTACTCTGAATTATTTCACGATATATTATGCGCATATATAGGTAGCGTGTGCGATCCTGGCAAAGAATAGATCAATTTCAGGAATACCAAACTGGCCTACGGAAGCTCATGGATTTCTTCAACCACCCACTCCATTGAAACCATGTCCAAACCTAAATCATTACCAAAGAGAAGCTGGGTATCAAGGAATATATTAGATGGTATGCCCTCTTTCAAGATGCCGACACAGCGAGTGGTTTCTCATACAAAATAATTTGGCCACCTGGTGTGAACATTAAATGGTCTATAGAATCTTTATGTTTTGAACTACCGCCTTCATCTGAGTCAAATGTAAGTCCGAAGAACATCAAAAGCCCCGTTATGTTGGAAAATTCAATTACCATTTTAAGCAACAACAAATGTGAAGTTGAAAACACACAACTAGTCACAAACAAGCAGGCCATCGAAATTTACAAATCTAAGAATGCTTTCCATTCTCATATTAACTTCATTAAGAAGGATACTTTGGAACCATCGATAAATCTGGATCCTTTGACCCTACCAACAGTCGATATCTTCTAGCAATATTAAGGAAACAGGATATTTTGAAAGTCATTTAAACTATATCTTGCTTTTCTACACGACCAACCTGCTTCAGTGTTTTACGAAGGATTCACTAACACAAGCTTTAAACTCTTTTTTGCCTTCTGAAGGACTTCCCATTAAGATTGAAGATCTACGAATCCTTCTAGAATTTAAAGATGCCTATAGAATTGGTCCAACTGGGGTGGAAGCTGAGCTTGCTGCTTTTAGGTCCTTTTCTCACTTCGGAAAGAATTATTCACCTAAGATATACAATAATATTTATACTGCCACTATTTAAACTTTTACGGAATTCGAGGTATTTCTTTGAATTGGTTCCAATCTTTCTTGAGGAATAGAAAACAACTAGTTAGAGCAAATTGTACTGACTCTAGTCACAAAAGCATTGTGTATGGAGTACAACAAGCTTTAGTAATGGGTCCTCTTCTTTTCTTCTAAGACAGTAGCATTTTCCTATATATTGGAGCTCTTCAACCCTTCCTTTTTAATAACAGACAGATCAGTATCGTTTATTCCATAAAATTTCTTGGTATTTTTATTGACAGCAACCTTAAATGGTCCCTTCGTATCAATTTGTTAAGTAAGAAGCTACCCTCAACCTGCTATGCAATAAGATCTGTTTTAAAGAAAATCAATTTAGCATCTTTCAAAATAACATAGTTTTCTTTGTTTGAGTCTCATCTTCCTGGGGTTCTAGTACAGCTGTCCAATCTGATGTTATTTTTAAATTACAAAAAAGGGCAATACGGTATCTTCTTGGCCTCAGTAGATTAAAACATTGCAGAAACTACTTCAAAAATCACGGAATTTTAACTCTTCCTTCTTTATATATTCTAGAAACTGTTTGTTTAATTGTAAATACCTACATGCTTTTCCAGTAGACCGAATCATGACTACTCCACCAAAAATTCAAGCTTTGATGTGTATTTACCGATCCCGTCCACTGAGTTAGTAAAGAAATCTATATTATATTCGGTAGATTATACAACCATATCCCTCTGCAACTTAAATCTACAACTTCTTTTCTTAAGTTCCGTAAATTGACAAAAACCTATCTATCTGAAAGACCATATTATTTTCTTCATTTAATATATGTGCTCGAGGCTTATTCATATAATGAATAGAGTAGCCGGTACCGACCAGAGCTCCTACTGTAATACCTGTAAGTCCAAGTCTAAAAGTACCCCTTTTAATTTAGACTTGGACTTACAGGTATTACAGTAGGAGCTCTGGTCGGTACCGGCTACTCTATTCATTATATGAATAAGCCTCGGGCACATATATTAAATGAAGAAACCACAATAGCTCAAGTGAAGGAGCTACCATACATAAAACCATATATTATTTAGTGGACGAGTTTCTTAACGAACTAACAAATTACAGTACGTTTAGGTATCACATGCAGCAACTTAAACTTATTCGTAAACTAGTTCGTAAGGTTTTATTATGCAATTTGTAATTTAGTTAAATTTTACAATGCATTGTATATTTTATTATCTTTTATTTTGTGATATTGACCATTTATGTAATTTTAGTAAATTTTAATTGTTTTTTTAAGCTTTTTGTAAGCTTTGTCCATAAAACTGTACAATTTTCAGTGACAATAAAGCATATTTCTTTTCTATTCTATTTTATTTTGCATCCTCTATTCTCACAACAATCAAACCAACTCATCATCATCATTGGCTTTTACAACTCTTCGTGAGTTTTTGCCGCGTTTACTATTGCCTTCCATTGATTCCGATCCTGTGCTATTATTTCCCATGGCCTTACTTCCATCTTCTCCAGGTCTTCCCTGACTGCGTCTTTCCACCTTTTTCTAGGCCTTCCTGTCGATCTTCTACCATCTGGTCTTTCCCAAAACACATTGCTAATCAGTCTGTCGTCATCACTTCGTACCACGTGGCCTGCCCATCTTAATCTATTGGCTTTTATGTATCTTACGATGTTTCCTTTCCCGAAGAGAGTCTCTATTTCATTGTTGTATCTGCTCCTCCATTCATTTGTCACGCTGTCCCTGCAAGGACCATATATAATTCGCAGGATTTTGCGTTCCCATACTAATAGCTTATTGATTTCTTTCTTTCTCAATGTCCATGTTTCACTTCCATATGTCACTGCTGGTCGTATTATGGTTTTGTACATTTGGATTTTGGCACGCCTTGAGAGAAGCTTTGACCTCATTAGATGTTGAATGACAAAGAATGATTTATTCCCCGCCAGTATTCGTATTTCAATTTATGTTTTAGGATTGAATAAAGCAATTGTAGAAATAAATAAATAGTATAAATAAATCGAACCGTAAGTTTAATTTCTGTTATAGAAGATCGGAAAACCCATTCTGACTTAGATTTACATATTTTCATAAGAAGATATTTCTACTATATACAAATAAATTAAAAACTATTTTAGTTAAATAAAAAGGTTTAACTTTTTTATATTCATTCTAAAAAACAGGGACAAATAATCCCCCACTGTTCTTTTATGTCTTTATTGTTATGCGTCGTAAAAACTCTTTTTAATTTAAATTCAAGGAAACGTTTGCATCCAGTTTTATGTTTTACATTTAAACATTTCCGTGTCAACGAGATCTATTTTTTATTCGTATCAGTCGAAAGAAATTTCTTCCGGTCGAGAGCTATACGTACTTTAGCGACTGTAAACAAATTTGTATTTAGAATGTAACATAATGTTTTTCGTTGTTAGAACCGTATGATTTTTATACAGTGTGTCCGTAAAGTATGGAATAAATTGGATATTTCCTAAATGAAAAGCCTTTTTAAAAAAATCTAAAACATGTCGATTTTTAAATTTAATGTTCTAAATTTTACAATAAAATTTCATTATACGAGGTGATACACATTACAGTGACGACGTCATCGGCTCTTTTTTTAAATGTGACACCCTGTATTTTAGGATATTTTTAGATCGACCCGACACAGCCACAACGCAAAGGCTACTGGAAACGGCAGAGATGAGTGTATTGAGAAGAATTACAGGAAATACGCTGAGTGATCAAAAGAAAAGTGAAGACATTAGAAGAAAATGTAACGTACGATGTATAAATGAATGGATATAAAATAGAAAAAAATCATCACATAAACAGAATGGAGGAGACCCGTGAGGTCAAAATAACAAGAGATAAGTCACCAATCGGCAGTATTGGACGACCGCTCAAAAGATGGAGCGACAACCTTCCATACACGTATTTATCCGCCAATGAACAAGCAGAATTGCTTATAAAAAAGAAGGAGCCGAAGATACTATGGTCTAATATCGCGTTTATTTTTGGCGATTATTTTGCCAGTATAAAAGTCAAAATTATCCGCTAAAGTATTTTAACAGTACCTGCTACTTCCACAAAGAACTCAAAGTTTGCAACCGAATCGAATAAGCTTTCCTTGCATAAATTGCTTTAATATTGTCCATATTATTTCACAATCGTTTTATGTACTTTATTTATATATTTGTTATTCAAAATAATATTCTTTACAAAATTAGTTACTGCGGAATACTTTCTCCTAAATATGATAAAATATAAAACTTTTTATGCAAATCGCAATAAACAAATTATATGAAACGGTTGGATCATCCTCCTCCCTGGAGTACCAGGATGATTTCCAGCCGTGTCTCGTAAGGACGAACGAAGGTTCTTCGTTTCCATCCTACGCTAAGTCCGTTTTCAGACTTTTCTTTTCTTTTTCTCGAACAAAGGATAGTCGAACAGAAAAAATTCCAGTTTCCTCAACTTCTGATTGTGTTGATAATATCAAAACTATGACACCTTGTATTTATCCCAACAAGTAAAAGGGATATGGAACTCTTCTTCGTGATGAAGTCTAGTAATTCAATGAAGTTTGGTATAGGTGGGAAATAAAACTTAGAGTTTCGTAAACGGGCTGCGTCTCCGATATAATAAAAATAAAATTAAAAAATAAAAATAAAAGTAAAAAATAAAAATAAAAACGTTTATTGCACTAAATATAATTACATTTCATACCTAAGATATTTCAACTTAGGATATCGTAGCCTTCATTCTTGATGTCCTCTCGGATCTTGAATTTTTCTGTCCTGGACTCCCTGGCTTCTTTTTCTGTAAGTACTTGTTTGCGGCATCGTACCTACATTCTTGATTGGCTGTCTTCGATAGCCACTTGGCTAGGCACTGATAATATGGTCGATCAGTCTATGTGTTGATCTGAACATCCTCTGTATCCGATTCTTGGCAAGGGTGTCTCGGGTCCTAAGGAGTCTTCCTGTGGCTTGATGAAAGAAGTATCTTGTGTACTGAAGCCTTCCTCAGTGGTGTGTACTGGAGCCTTTCTTTGATGGTTGCATTTGTTATTCCTTCTCCCCATGTTAATCCATCGATGATCCTGTAGCATGCCGCCTCTGTAGCTTCAAGTTTCTTCCAGTTGGTTTCCTATGTAGACCTAAAAACTGGGACAGCGTAAAACATAACCGATCTAACGTAGGCCTGGTATAACTAGATCTTCTTGGGCTTCGTTAGTGGACTAGACCTAAAAATATATGAAAGTACTAGTTTTTTAGCAGCATTTGCGTTTACCCTGATTTGTTGAGTGTTTTTCAAATTTCCTGTCGAGATGGACTCCTAAGTACTTGTCTGTATCAACTGATGACTGGATCCTGTTTCCTCTCTTTATCAGTTCTAATACTGTGTAACATTTTTTTTTATAATTAAATAAGTAAATGCTTTTTTAATCCCTTTACTCCTATTGCTGATACGCCCGTGGCAGTATCCACAATTACATCTGCAGGTGGGCTTGGGCAAATTTAATTCAAATATACTGACTATTCAGGCGGGTCCTTTTTGAACTTTGGTAAACAGAGTCGTTAAAGCTTTTTACGGTATCTTTTTGAAAGAACCTAATTCAAAAGGTTTTATCTTTTCTTACGTTTCCAACTAGAAGAGTCCCGTTACTCACCTATAACTTTTGTTCGGGTACTTATGTTCGGGTATCTTCCTAGAAATGGAAATAGCTGGTCTGTCATTTTTAAGTGGGGGTTATCACACCTCATTTTGGGAAGCTCGGAAAATTTTGAGAGAAAGAAAATCACTTCTGGCAGGGCAGTCTTCGAGTAAAGCCACTTGCTTATCTTACCGTTCTATGTGAATTTTTCTTTAAGTGTGTATATATTTGAAATATCTTAATCTAATACCATATTAGATTAAATATTGTTATAAAGTACCTTTATTTTAATTAACTTCTGTGCTTGATACTAGTAAAGTATAGTAGAATCAGTGAAATAGTGCAGCAGTCATCGAGATTTATTGTAAGTTATCCTAATCATATTACCTTTAATTATCTGGGCGAATAATATTGTAATAATATTACCCAATCCTGGACAAATCTGCGCTAACCATTTCTTTACCTGAAGTTAAGGTTAACTACCGATTTAGCAATTCAATTAGAAGAACATTCAATATGTTCATACGAATTTTCAATCAGTTATTAAAAACTTCTCACAAATAGTAATTACGCACATTCAATTTTCAGTAAGAACAGTTATTAAGTAAACTAAAAACAGTGCAAGCCAGACAATTAACATAAAACCAAGTGCATGTTGGTTTCATTTGTATACTAAAAATTTCTTGTTACCTTTTTGTGTTCTTTTGAATTTAAATTTAATTAATTGTGTTTTATTTGCTATGATTGCTATACATTTTAAATGAACTATACCCGTTATATCGAGATAAGCCCCTAAACAGCGAAAAGAGATTTCTTTAATCAGCTTTAAATGAATTTTTTTTTAAATACTACCAGGCTCTCTTCACTGATAATTTAATTTGTGCATGCTTTTATTATATATTAAGTAAAGGTATTTCTTGATCATAATACTGTTTATTTCCATATGTATACAACCATTTATTAATTGATGGTGCATTTTTTTACTTGTTCACATTTAGCCACCTATAATTGTGTTGTTGAATATATTGTTTTGTTTTATATATGAATTTTATTTCTCGACTACTAATAAGTTTCCTGATAAAATTATACCTCTGAATATTTGCTTATTACATTAAATTATTATTATACCTTCGACCAGGAGAAAGATCAGGCTAATTAAGTTTCGTAGGTAAGTAGGTGGACGCAGTCCACCTAATATATTTATTATTTGTTTATGTAGTGTGTTGACAAAATTTTTTTAATAACTCTCTGTTGATATCTTTCCTTGGATTTGGTCTCAGAACCTAAATATCCTTCCTTATCTCTTTTCGTTTCTAAGGTGTCTTAACTTTCCCCTTGAACCCCAAAAAGTTAAGTGGTGCCCTTTTTCTATCTTAATATTGTTCTGGAGCTATTTTCTTGTGGCATGTTAAAGTAATTACTATTAAAATGGGAATAAGCCACAATTAAAGGTTAAAGTACGTTTATTGGCGTTTCAATTTATACTTCGGAAATCGTTCTCAAAATACAAACATTAGTAAATTAAACAAATTTTGTTTTTTTGTTACTTGGTGAAAAAGTCTTCTAATAATTTAATTTTATCTGACTCATCTATATTGACAATTCAGACATACATTAAACATTTTAAAGTAGACCACTTTAAAATGATATTGCCAATATTGTTGAGTTGCGTTCCTGGGACGACTTTACTTGTAAGATAGTTCATTCGATTACATGGAATCAACTTTAACTTGAAAATATCCGTCAGAAAAAAATTATAGCATGTACCTAATTCGTCTATAAAAAACAAACACATACCATGATGACAGTAAAAATCTCCTGTTAGTGATTTCATAGTAAATTATGAGGGAAAATCCTGGAAAAAAAACCTCATAATACTATCCCGACATGGTAAGTATTTGGTCGTACATTTAGTTTACTTTAAATAAACACCAAATTCTGATTTTATATGTTTGTTATTTAAAAAACATAAATGATGTATCCTCTATATGTTACCGACTTACTAATACTGGTATTTTCCTTTTAATAACTTCCTCTTATAATATGGGTAACCAGATCCTACTACATTCTGCCGAGGAATTTGCGACACAATTGGTCTCATTTAGCATAAAATTAGAGCCGCTTATTTATTTCTTCTTTTTTCTATCTTATCTTATCTTTGGTAATTTTACCCATCTGTGGCGTACAAAACCGAATCTATATAAAAAAAAAGTTTCAAAATATACCACATATAAATCAGACGTACACCCGGAAATAAGAGTACTATACAGTGACAGTCTGGGAATGGCTCGCGGCTAGACAAAACAGTGGAGATGGTCGTGCGGTCCACAAAACAAAAAAAAATGTTATATCAGGGGCGCCAGGTAAATTGGCCCACAGCCTTCCCTACATTACTATTCAATAAACCAAAAACTTACCAATAGGTTTACTACTAAAATATTAAGTACAGTATACAACCTGAATAAATAAAAAAAATAAATGAAATTGTCTGAGATTAGGATTTAGTTAATTTTAATAAATAGATTCCCAAGATAGTTGAAAACAAATACATATTACAATATTGTTTAACTTTAGTATAGGCTTAATAAAAAGAATATAAAAATGCGGCTTCTACTTGCCTAACAAAAATTCATAAGTTATTTCTATTTAACAGTACAAAATAAAAGGTAAGATGTATCAAAAGTACCGGACGCTAAGGGGTGTGCGATTCAATACCAACCAAAAAAAAATTACCCTAAATAGGACACCACGAAAGCTCAAGTGCGTGCGCAGAAAATAATATAAAAAAAAATAAATCTCAAATATTTAACCCCCCCTTAGACGCAGTTTACAAAATTATAATAGGTATGTGTAAATATTTTATTAATAAAATAAACCCCAAATAATCTTAAAAAAACTATAAAGTATTTGTAAATATTAAAATAAAAACAAACCACAAATAATCTTTAAAAAAACTGTTGTATTCCGTAAACAAATTAGACGGCGCTTAAATCTTCCGTCGAAAATTAATTATCGATCCATATCTCGAATTTTCAATCACATTCATATACTTCACTGCGTGAAATCCTAGTTAAAGTTTAGCGTGTCTCCAATCCAAAAATCCCATACGATTGCCGATGTACATAGACCTGTATGACAATGTTGAAAAGTTGAAAATTACAGCCAGACAGAAAAAGACGAAGAGAAAGAAGTAGAAAAACCCTGAAGCAAGAAAACATTACTTACCATATGTGTCTAAAATAATTATTTGGAAATAAATATATTGATTTTAACACTTTGTTTATCTGCCTTTTGGCGGTAATGGAGCAATACCAAAAAAAACTTGTCTTTGAACTGAAGTGTATGAAAATATGAATAGTCCTTTAGTGATGGGATAAAAAAATAACTACAACTTTTTAATTAATTAAAAACGAAATGTTCTAACACTCACCCTTCTTAGCCAGATTAGGGGTTTGAAATATCCTAAATTGGACCGAAACGTAGTCCGCTATTTGGACTCGTGATTAAGGCTAATTTCTTGATCTAAATGCGACTCCGGTATTCACGTGTAGGTACTGTAGATCCGCTTTTTTAGCGAAATTGTGGATATTTTTAAAAAATCCTTCCACGAAGGCAGCAAATCCCTTTGAATATCCACACAGTTCGTACTAGTCCAGATCCCACATGGAACAGCAGCAAAAAAAAACAAAATGCCGTTTGTAATCTAGCCCGAACTTTTCAGTACCACCGTCAAACCAAGAATCACTCTCTTTCCGTCGTGTTTCCGAACACTTGACAACTTCACACACGAAGGTCACCGAATAATACCGAGATTTAAACATTTAAATTTTATGATTCCAATTCTTCCAAGATGATTTTAAAAAGAACCATCTAAATTAGTTTCTTCACAAAAAGAGGACGTTTTCCCTTAACTTCAGCACAATTTGCCAGACATTACCCCTATTGGAAAACTACTAATTTTATTTTCGCCACCTTGCTTATAATATATTATAGGCAACCGCTCTTACACGTCTAGAATTATTGAAATTTTAATAAAATAGAGGTGGGACTTTCTACTTTAAATCTGGAACGTAACACATCTATCTTTTTGTTTATTTTTTTATCTGTTCTAATATATCTTATCCTATCCTATCTTTACTTATTTCGTCCGTTGGACCGTTTCCTGATTCCAAAAGCAAGTTTCGAACCCACGACTCGCTCTCCACCAACCATCTGGCTATCGTCCGCAGTTTCTCCATTGGTGACCTTTCTAGCACGATCCAAAAAAAGGTTTCCGAGGTTACAACTGGTGGACTTGTCTCCTGAGTAAACATGATGAATTGCGTCTTTTGGGCGTTGATTTTAATCTTCCATTTTTCGATGTATTCTATGATTCTTACGAGGTGGTTTTCTACGTTTTGGACTATTCTTTTATCACCCTTTCCTGTTGAATATATTGCCGTGTCGTCTGCATAGAGGGCAGTGCTTGTTTTTGGATCTGTTGGTAGTTCTTAAACATAAATGTTGTATAAAATGAGCGAGAGTATGAGGCGTCTCTTCTAGGATTTCTTGAATTCTGGACGTCTTTTGGTCGGCTAAAATTTGAAAGGTTATATTAGTTAGATATGTGTCACATGTTTTAACTAAATAATGAGGTAATCTAGCTCTGTCCATCTTGTAGATTAGTGCCTTCTTCCACATCATGTCTTATGCCTTCTCGATGTCTAGGATGGTTATTCCTTTCTTCTGTTCCCTGTTGAATCTGATCTTCGTATCGCTGATTACTCTTGCTAGTTGGATTTCGTGGTTTCTTCCTCTTCTGAATCCGAACTGGTCCCCCTGAATGATTCTTCTTCTTTCTGCGTGCTTTATCAGCCTTCTGTATATGATTTTTTCCAGTACTTTTCCTAATTTTTACAGTAGTGAGTAATTTTTCGGTCCTTTTCCATCCTTCCTTAGTTATAGCAGAGGTATTATCTTGGTGCGCTTCCAGTTGGTCGAGAAATGTGCTTTTTCTAAGCAGCATTTGGTAGCTTTCTAAGGTCGATGTTGTGAATTTCTTCTATTCCTGTTGCTCTGCTTCCTTTTAGTCTTCTGATGATTTTGGCGATTTCTGTTGGGTTAATGTAGTCTTCTTTCTCTACTAAAAATTTATTTCTTCTTTGTATTCTTTCGTATTTAGCGTTGACCTTCTCGAAGGTTCCGACATGTTTTGGTTTTGCCTGTGTGTTGCTGCCATTCTTCTTGCTATGGCATCCACTTTCAAAGTGGGTTCCCTCATCGTCTATGATTTGTGGCATCTTTTGTTTTTCTCTTGGTTTAGGTGCATCTCCGATTGGAAGATACGCTGCTTTTATGCATTTTCGGCCGGCCAAAGTGACAATTTTCACTGTGGTTGGTCCACTTTGGTGACACTATATGAAACTTATGTAAAAAAAAATTAATTTTTTAGTGATATATAAATAAAACGCTGAACTATATTGCGTTAATATAATAATATCTACAAGGTTGAAAAATAGTTATATGATATATACATATTTATATAATAATATTTATATATTCACACTATAAAGTATATAAGTTATAATAAACATAAAATCTAGCATCAAACCAATGTAAATCCTAAGGTATATAAAATATATAATCAAGATAAACTATACTCTAAGATTATCTCTAATATAACGTTTGTCAAGTAAGTAAATTACACTTTGAACAGAAAACTAGATTTTCAAACCGTTTTGAAACAGTAGCTTTCACTTTCTAATCGTACTTATAATCTCATGTATGTTTGTTTTAATTTTTAAGCATGTTTTCTACAGTCGGTTCACAATTTGTTGATAGCTCACTACAAGTTTAACCCTAATTAGAAATCTGAAATACAGAGAGGATAGGTAATACGATATAATAGTAAAAACCAACCTAAAACTGACGGTTTAAGACGTTTTCGACTAACCCACCTTATATCTGAAGGAATACAATACCTTATAATCCTATTACGGGGGTATTTTGAATGGTTAGAGATGAACGACCAGTGTCGTAGAGTATATGATTGAAACATTTATTTGAACTAAATAAATATATTTTTTAAATTGTACTTATGTAAATTGTATTTTTTAATAAAACTTATTTATTTTATTCAAAAATAAAAAGTTTCTTGCCATTTGTAAAAGATACATTTATTTAATTAGGGAAAAAGGCGCCAAATGTCGCCTGGCAAAATTTCCAATGTGTTTTAAATGTATCCATTATTTTCGAATCCGGAGAAAACTAATAAATATTTTTGAAAAATTTTAACGCAGAATGAAAGATTACATTATTACTCAGGGCAGAAAGTCCCTGAAAACTTCTACAATGTTTATTTTAATATGTTATGTAACAGGGGTGAAAATAAAAGAGAAAATATAGTATAATTTTTAATTGAAAATATTGCATGCAAAAGAAACTTTTTATTTATACTAAAAAATATTTTATTCTGCCTTTAAATTTTTCAAAAATGCTGTTTAGTTTTCTCAGGATTTGAAAAAAAAATGGATACATTTAAAACACATTGAACATTTTGACAGGCGACATTTTCCGCCTTTCCCCTTTAATACCTTACGATTACAACTATTATTACTTACCTTATATAATTACGATTAGAAAACTATTCAAATTCAAAATAAATAGGATCAACTTCGGAATCCGAGTCATCTTGAGGGTTAATAATTAGCGGTTGTGTCTCTACGGTCGCATCAATTATTTTATCAAGATCCCACATTTTTTGTTCTTCTTCTATTACATGCCTTACTGCATCTTTCCAGTTTTGTTCTGTAATATGTTGTAAAGACTCGTATAACAATTCACGTACAGCTTGTATTTTATATAACGTATTTTTTCTAGCCACATAACTTTTAATTTGTGCCCAAATGAGTTCAATTGGATTTATTTCGCAGTGGTAGGGTGGAAGTCTAAGGACTGTAATGTTTCGCCTTTCCGCCATTTTGTCAACTACGTATTCCTTGAACTTATATTTGTGTTGCCGGGCAATTTTTTGAAGTTCTGCTTTTACCATTCCATCTTCGTAAGGCAGATACTTATTCCGCAGCCAGTCAAGAATATCCTGTTTCTTCCACGCATTCGTTAGAAGTCTTTCTACTAGTCGTGAATGATAAGGTGCATTATCTAATACTATAATTGAATTTGGTGGTATGTGTTCAATCATCTGCTCAAAATAGTCTTCGAAAACATCAGCTGTCATCTCCTCGTGATAGTCTTTTGTGCTTTTGGACTGAAATTCCAACAAACCATAGTTATCAAATCCCTTTTCACTGCCAATGTGAGAAATTATTAATCTACTGCCTTTACCAGAAGGTGGGAAGATACCAGTAGACCAACCTTCCATAAAGGCTTGCCTGGAGCTTAATATATTTTTATCTGACCAAATTTTTTTAAAGTATGACCTGAGTTTACCCACGTTCCATCCTGGTAGAAGATGGGCCTTCCTTCAGCCCGGAATTTTTGTATAGATCTTAGATAATTTCTTCTCCAACATATTATCTCCTCCCGGTCAATCAAAAGTGATTTTCAGTCTGATTTCTCCCACCGGAAATTTAATTATTTTAAAACTTGCCACAATTCAGTTCGTCCGATATGAGGCAAATCCGGGTCGTCTCTAACTTCTTGTCATATTTTGTTTAGGTTTGATATTTCTTTTTAAACAAAAATCCATGAATTTTCCTTCGAATACCATTTTTGGCAAATTCGTTAATTTCAATAGGCTTTTTCCCTCTCTTTAAGTGTTCGTTTGTGTTTGGGTTAGCTATCCCGTGTTTTTTTCTTTCTGATAGGAACCTATATATAGTTGACTCTCCTACGCCAGTCATGTTGGCACAACTTTCGACTATGTTCCGAACAGTGTTTGTGGGATTCTGAAAAACCAGAGCATCGTGAACATTTAAGACAATAGTCTTCTCTCTTGGTGAATAGACAGACTTACTGACTGTACGCAACAGTACCGGTGTAAAACTTGATGATGCTGATGATGAAGCCATCACAAACAATCCAACAAAACGAGCACGAGCGAAAGTTACGTATATGTTCGTAGGTATATGGAATAAAAAATTACTCACGCACTGCATATAATTCGCAAAAGAAATATTCGAGACGCTAATTACTGCCGTAGACGCGGACACACTGACGAGCCGTAAATTACATGCGATCAAAAACGTACTAAACAAAAAAATTGTTTTCGTTCGTAATAACTTCACCCTTTTAAGTTAAGTTTCGAATATAAACTGAACAAACGAGGCACGTGGCCAAAGCATACCCATTATATTATTAAAAATCTGGAGAATTCCATCCTAATTATCTTGCAACGAATAGTACCTTCGGATATGAATTCCAGGTTTTCTAGTAAAGTGATTAAACGCGAAGATTAGTATTGAAATATCCAAAGAGATAAGGTATTCTTATTTACAAAATTGTTAATGGTTAAATTCTTATTTTTATTAATATAATATAATTACATAACATTAGCCGTGAAAGTTTTAATTGTTTTTTTGCTAAATATATTAGTATTAAAATATTATTAATATTATATATATAGAACAGTATTAAAAAATATTATACTACTATTTAATGAATAAACACCTCAGGAACGCATATGGTTTACGACCGTTTTATGAGTTTGAGGCACATTTCGTGCTCTCAACAATTTATGAACGGAGAATAGGACATTTTTTGCTAAATTTATTTCATCAACAGATATATATATATATATATATATATATATATATATATATATATATATATATATATATATATATATATATAATCTTGAAGAACACATAAAACTGAACTCATATTCTTTTGTAGAAAGTTCGGTCTGATAAAATATAAATTTCTTTTGAAGTAGTATAGTAAACGAAATCATCAAGAAAGAAACCTCATAAGTATTTTTCTCTTTACTTTACATTAGGCTCCAATTTATAATACCGAGCAGTATGTTCTAAATGAATAAGAAAATATGTTTACTTTGTCCCTCTACGTCTCATATTCTCATAACTGCTGCAAAAAATAATTTGAATTTAAAGTAGATGTCTTAGCCATCTAACTACGGCGAACACAATTTGCTACATAGGCGTGCGCATTTTAAGTCGTTATTGAAACATTAATTAACATTAAAAATCATAACTTCAAACAGCGCTTAAGTTTTGTACACACTTATAATAATAAAAATCATAAAATTATATCGAATTTTATATTCACAAAAAATCCAGGTGTTTATTTGACAGTTAATTTATTATGTTTTAATAATTGTGATATAATATAATATAATATAATATCATATAATATATATATATATATATATATATATATATATATATATATATATATATATATATATATATATATGTATATATATATATATATATAGCTGATTCGGCCACGCTTTGCTGTGGCTTAGTTATTATACGACTAATATTATGTTCAATTTATTAAACAGAGTTAAGTGAATATCATGACAATCATGATGGCATCCCTGGTATATCCAGAGCATTGAAAAATTATTTTGGATAATTTACAGCTTCGTCTTCATTACCAGTATTGTCGACTGATTTAAAAGATATCAGATCACCTGGTAACAACTGTTGAATCTGGAAGTTAATTTCGTTAACATCAACATTTTTTGCCTTCAAAACTGCGCGCTCAAAGATCGATTATAATTCAAGTAATTATTCTGTATACCTGGGAAAATACTTACAATTAATTTATGTTTGGTCTTAACAACAGTGCAGAAATTATCTAGTTTTTAAATAAAAACAAAAATGTGGCGTTAACTAAATATACGTGAGCATATTTTTCATATCAGGTGTGAAGTAATTTTATACATTTCAATTTCCTCTACGGGAATAATATTTTGGTGCCATATAAAAATAAAATTGCAACGTTTACGAATATTTCGTTTTTTTAATTTATTGGATTTTGGGTGCTGCTTATACACCTTAAATTTCATAGCAATAGAGCTAAACCGCTTGAGTATAAATCATTTTGTAAGCGGCTTGGTATTATTTCTCGTCGAGACAACGCAGAGTTGCAGTGCATACACTTTGCTCTGCGAAACTGAAATTGACGAGAACGAGATAATTTATTATACAAATTTAAGGAATCTCATCTTCAGAGCTTCACGTTGTATTTAAGGTGATTTATTGTATTTATTATACCGTTGTTTATTATATACAAATTGCTAACTCTCACACTGCTTGTATGTACAGAACCTCATAAGGTTTTTATAAAAGAGGATTTTGAGTATTTAGAGATGATGTTCTTTTCTTTTTTTATGTATGATATTTATATTTTAACCGTCGTGAGCTTTAAAAGATTAAACGCCAAGGGAAAGAATTTTTTACTATGAATCACTCACAGATATGAAGGAAGTGCTTTATATGCTAGAGAATATTTTCAACAAGGAAATTTGTTAATATTTATTTATTAGTGTTAAGTGTAATGATATTATTCTATTAAAATTTTAATATACCTACTAAATTTTTTTAGTATATTATGCTAAATGTTACTACTTTGTCGAATGCATTCAAAATAAATTAAGCAACCTTCTGTAGCTCGTTCTCTTAAGGTTGATCTGCACCCCCCAAAAGACAAACCCCAAATTCAAAAAATTTGAAAAAATTTGAGAAGGTATATGTGATGAGCTCACAGACTGTGCTCACAAACCAAACAGTGGCACGTAGTAGTCCAGATCTCATACTAGTTAATAAACTAAAGAGACAAACAACATTAATTGATGTGGCGATACCCAACAACAATAATCTTCATGTTAAACAGAACGAAAAAATCGCCAAGTACAGGGATCTGGAAATTAAAATACGAAGACAGTGGAGAATGGAAAGTACCCAGACAATACCTATTATTCTCTCTACTACTGGAGTCATTCCAAAGAACCTCCTAGAAAACATAAAAAAGCTAGGTCTGAATGAACATATCTACAAGACTATGCAGAAAGCTGTACTACTCTCAACGTCCAGATGTGTACGAAAATTTTTGGGAGATACTCAAACATACCAAGTCACCTAGGGCTCGATAACACGGAAAGAGTCCCACCAGAGCTCAATCCTTTTGATACCGTAGGTATCTGGGATGAGTGAATTTTCCCCTTAGATGGAGTGTGAGTCGTATGACTAAATCTGGGATAATAATACTCAAAAGCAAACTTAATTCCAAGCACATAGTAAAAGCAATAAACACATACGCAATACCACGTTTCACATACTCATTTGGCTTTAAAAAATGGTCCAATACGGAAACTGAAGAACTAACTAGACCAAATAGAACCGTGATAACTAAATAGGCATCAACTACCCCAAATCGTACATCCAACGCATGACACTACCACGCACACAACGCGAGAGAAGAACATCGTGTTTTGGAAATATCACCCACTACTTAAAGATAAAAAACAGCAAAAAACAAAGACAAAAATATATAGAGCAGCAATTAGACCGGTGATAGCATACGTAGCGAAAGTAATATGTCTTACGAAAATAGATATAAAGAAAATAAAAATATAAATAAAAAGTAAAATATAAAGAAAAAGTAAGAATTATTAAAAGCAAAATGATTAGAATAAACAGCCCAATAAAGCCCGAACAAGGAGAATATAGAAGACTAATGAAGCATGAAATAAGAAATAGAAATATAACCGAAGGGGAAGACATAGTGAAATTTATTAATCAACAAAGACTGAGATGGTTTGGACTCAACCAAAGAAGAGAAAAAGACGCACTAATAAGGAAGATAACAAACCTGAAACCAGTAATAAACAGACCAAAAGAAAGACATGTTCGCATGTTTTAAATAACATTTTTGACGATTGACCATTTTTCATATAAATCCCACTAAAATATTTAATAATACCAGATAATTTAATTTTTAACTATCAACAAAAATCTAATATATGATTGCATGTATAAATTTAATGGTAATACAATATTCACAGATAGCGCCGCTAAGTACCTCTTTGTCGATAAAAATATTTAGATAATAAATATGTATCATTTTTCAATGATATGTGTGGATGAAATGCGTAACTTATGTTCCTGCAAATGCGTAACTTTAATATATTCCGATTGACACAGCGGAGCAGTAAAATATTATACATAAAGATGTTGTTAAAGATATCTTTGCTTACTTGGTCTACTAGGTATTTGATAAAATTACTGTCTACACAACTTGGCAACTAAGCCAATGGATATAATGATAGAAAACTGTAATTTATATTAGGGTTTGAAAATATTACAGAGTCATCATGTAGAAATCTACAATTAAGTTAAAAAATTTACCAGAGCTCATGCAGCAGTAGAGCCATCTCTAGGATCAGAAACAAATTAATTGTGGGTGAAGATCAACCTTAAGGTAGTCATTAATTTTGTGTTTAAGTTTTAGTCACGTATTCAATGGGTATTGTCATATACAGTGAACGGTTAAATTATGGAATGTTATCATTATTTCGAGAACCGTCGAGTTTTGAGGGAAATCCCGAAACAGGCAGATTTTTGTTATAAAATACCCATCTTATAACGTCATACATGGAGTAGGGATGATGTCACCGGTGTGGGTGTAGTGACATAACCGTTAATTTTTTTAAATAGAAATTGGTATAATGCGACACCTCATTTGAAGGAGAATTTAATTCTCTATTTAACGACATTATATTTTTAACTAAAATATTTTTTTTATATATTTAAAAAGGGTACAAAAACAATTTTTTTTAAATTTAAATTCAACTAAATTACAACTAAGGATTTAATTCATAGTGTAGTTTAAAGTAACCAAACTATGCATAACAATTATTTTAAATTAAATGTTCGAAATGCCATCCATCGGTTCCTGCCATGACTTTCTAAAGTAAATACCTAAAATGCAAAAATAAGTAAAAATAATAATGGACACAAAAACTTATCTCATAAACACTGAAACTTTTTGCCAAATGTTAATTTAAGAAAAGTGATAGTGGTATAGTTACTGTAATATTTATTGACGTAAATGTTTTGATTTTGTGAATTGTCATCAGTTGTCAATTGTAATTTTTACTTTTGAATACTAAATTATGGCTCACCTAAATGAAACACAACGCATAGAAATATGAATTCTTAGCGGATGCGGAGATAAAAAAGAACACAGAACATGGTATGCAATTTATTCAACGCAAAATATCCAGACAGACCCATCAGCCAATCGACAGTAAGTAAAATATTCCAAAAATTTGGAAAAACTGGGCACGTTAAACATATTCCAAACGCTGGGCGTCGTAAAATTGAATACAATGTGAAACTTGATATTTTATTAAATGTACATGACAATCCTCAAAGTAGTTCAACACAAATAGGTGAATATGCTGGAGTTTCCCAACGATCGGTATTACGTATTAAAAAAAAATACCATCCCTACAAAATTCAACAACATTAGCAATTAAACAACGACGATCTCGATCGCCGGCTTCAATTTTCTGAAATTATGCAGGATTAATGTATCCGCAATTCACATTTCATCAATCAAATCCCTTTTTCCGATGAAGCCACATTTTTTATACATGGTACCGTGAATCGTCAAAATTGCAGATATTGGAGTCAAGGAAACCCACATTGGATGACTGGGTCACACACGCAATATCATCAGAAAGTAAATGTATGGGCAGGGATCATTAATGACAGAATCATTGGCCCTTTTTTCTTTGAAGAAAACCTAACAGGAGAACGTTATTTCACTTTTTTGAAAAATCAACTAATACCTGTCCTTGCTAACATGTATTCAAATGCCAATAACCCAAATTTACCTAGTGAAAATATCTGGTTTTAACAAGATGGAGCCCCTTCGCATTACGCAGTTGAAGTACATCAATTTTTAAAGCATTGCCTTTCCAGGAGGTGGATCAGAAGACGAGGTTTTATAGAGTGTCCAGCAATGTCGCCAGATCTAACACCTCTAGACTTTTTCCTGTGGGGTTACATAAAATCAAAAGTTTATGTCAATAGATCCCAAAACTTATAGGACTAAAAGATAGATTTAGGCATGAAATAAGTCTAATTACTCCAGAAGTCATTTGCAATATACTTGATGAATGTGTCCGTAGATTCGCATAATATTGTCAAGAAATCGATGGATGGCATTTCGAACATTTAATTTAAAATACACATTACATTATGAATTAAATCATTAGTTGTAATTTAGTTGAATTTAAATAAAAAAAAATTGTTTTTGTAACCTTAAAAAATATTTTAGTTAAAAATGTAATGTCGTTAAATAGAGAATAAAATTCTCGTTTAAATGAGGTGTCGCATTATACCGATTTCTATTTAAAAAAATTTACGATTACGTCACTACATCTACACCGGTGACATCATTCCTACTCCATGTACGTTATAACATGGGTATTTTATAACAAAAATTGACCTGTTTCGGGATTTTCCCCAAAACTCGACGGTTCTCGAAATAATGATAATATTCCATAATTTAGCCGTTCTCTATATTGTTGCCTCTTTTTTGTCTAAAAGGGTTTAAGCTTAGTCTACCGTTAAAGTTTTGTGGTTGTCGTTTTCTCTAGTAGCTGCCTATTCCACACCATATTGTATCTCAGCCAATTAGCATATTTTACACTTTTTATTACCTATTATACAACTCTGTGGGGCTTTGAAAGGTCTACTTTTTATAAATTTTTTTTCAAAATAATGAAACTTTTATTAGTTTCACAGAACAAGAGTAAGTTCTGTCGAAGATGTGATAAAGGTTTTCTTGTAGGACCCCCATTGGGGTCATTAAGCTCTATGTGGACTGGGACAAAAAAAAATTCAGCGATCGTTTCCCTATATTTTTATTTGTTAACATAATTGAATTGCTTATTTAAAAATCAAAAAATGCATGAAAATGCAGCTTTTCAGAAGCTTAAAAACTGTTTATTTCCGCAACAAAAAAAAGATGACCTTGGTTTCTTGCATTTTTTGTCCAAAGTTGTTCAAATATATTATTTATAAAATGGACTTATATTGTTTCTCAAATATTTAATATTTTTTAACTTGATTTTGGTCGTCATGAACGATTGGCTAGGTAAAGATTTCTTTATATAAAGTTCTGATTTTAGAGTTTTCTTTATTGTCCATTGAAAGATATGGTATACATTTCTTATTTCATATTTTTAAGATTTTTTTCTTCATAGGAATTTGAGTGTTTTGATAGGCTAAGGCTAAAATTATCTCTGTAAGTCTTCTTCTTGTTCAAGCGCCCTGTTGCGTTGCGAACGTTGGCTATCAACATGGCAATTATGATCTTGTTTGCAGCGCTTCTGAATAGTTCGACCGATGTGAGCCCGAACCACTTCCGCAGATTTTGGAGCCACGAGTGTCTTCTCCTACCTATCCCTCGTTTACTGTCTACGTTCCCCTGGACAATCAATTGCAGTAGACCGTACTTATCGCGTCTCAATATGTGGCCTAGATATTCAATCTTTCTTTGTTTGATTGTGCTCACGATTTCTTTCTCCTTTCCGATTCTTTGGAGTACCTCTATTTTGGTGACTTGTTTGGTCCAGGATATACGAAGAATGCGTCGGTACACCCACATTTCGAATGCTTCTAGTTTTCTCGTGAGCGTCTCTGTCAGCGTTCAGGCGTCCATATCGTATAGTTAACTAGACGTAGTTTTAGGCGAAGAGACAAACCCTTGCTTATGAGGAATTTTTCATATTATTAAATGCTGCTCTAGCTCGTTCTATTCTCGCCTTAGTTTCTGTGGCCTGTTCTCATTTTGCATTTGCGTTGGTGCCAAGGTACACATAAGATTCTACATGTAAGTCTTACTCTTCTGTAGGTCTTACTTTTCTTGATAAAATAGGACACGAATGCTTTAAGAAACAATATATTAAAGGTAGTGCCACGACCCAACCTGATTGATTACTGGTATGGCTAAAATGCATAAAGGTCGAAATACCAAAAGATAATTTTTTTTCGTTGGTTGTTTTGTCATCATTACTTTTTACTTCGCATCAACTTTTTTTGTGTTACTGTTATTGGTCATTAAAAAAATAAGAAAATTTGTTAAGTTTAGCAAAATTGACTATAAGTTCAACATACTTCTTAATCGAATAAATTCTGTCATATTTTTTAATATTTCGTTTAATAATTGAGAAGTCTCGATCACACGGCATATAAAAATTGGCCTCTAATCGGTAAATATTGATTCACAGATTTTAACTTTCCAACTTCAACGAGAACTGCAAACATTCTTATGAGTGAGTGATTTTTGTTTTATCCAGCACAGCCATCTGAAAATGCTTGACATATTTGGACATATTTGTTTTAATATAATTGTATGGAAACAACATACTTTATTAGCTCCTTTTTTTTCGATGCCTTCATGATAGACATGGAACAAAGCCTTTCCTGTTTTTAAATCGTGAATATCAAAAACGTTTACGGTTAACTGATGCAAATAAAAAATTTCCTGGACATGAATTTGCGGAAGAAACAAATTTTGCATGAAGTCGATACATATTGCAGCAGTAGGGTTATTTATTGACAATCCTTTAAGTTCGTTCATTTTTTCTACAAAAACTTTTTACCTCCTCTTAAATGGACCATTTTTTCCGCAGCTGCAACTTTTGTGGCTGTATCATTTAACGAACTGGATTTTATTTGCACTTCAAATTCTTCGCACTTACAGCCGCTATCAATTTAGAGTCGTCCAAGCGATAGATAAAATTTCCCTTAAAAAATTTTGTTTTTATATAGCCCTTTTTCTATCCGAATTGTCGAATTAAGGCCTCTCCCATTTCTCGCCATTCATCCCTGTTGTGTGCTAGGCGTTTCCACATTGGTCCTGCGACTCTTTTGATATCGTCGCTCCAGCGCATTTGAGGTCTTCCTCTTGGTCTCTTCGCATCGTACGGTCGCCAGTTTCCGACTTCTTTGTTTCATCTACCATCTTCGAGACGTTCGTTGTGTCCAGCCCATTTCCATTTTAATTTAGCTGCTTGTTTCGCGGCGTCCTTTATTTTTGTTTTGTTCCCGATTGCTTCGTTCGTTTGCCGATCTATTAGTGAGATACCAAGCATCTGTCGTTCCATGGATCGCTGAGTTTTTCAAATCTTGTCCATGTTCTTTTTTGTGAATCTCCAGGTTTGAGCTCCGTAAGTGAGAACGGGAAGGATACAAGAATCGAACACTTTGGTTCGAAGGTTTCGGGGTATCTTTTGTCTTTCAGTATGTATGAGAGTTTTCCAAATGCGGCCGATCCCATTCTTACTCGTCTGCTTATTTCGGTAGTTTGGTTTTCTTTGTTTACCTTGATATTCTGACCCAGATATATGTATTCTTCTACATGTTCCACTTTTGTTCCTTGGATGGTTATCGTCGGTTGATCATATTTGTTCGACATTAGCTTAGTTTTACTCAGATTCATTTTCAGTCCTTTTTTTATGGATTCCGTATGAAGCTCATCGATCATCATCTTCAGTTCTTTCCAGCTGTCGTCTATTAGTACTACGTCATCTACATATCTTAGATGGTTTAAATACTTTCCGTTTATCGATAGTCCCTTCGTTTCCCAATTTAGTGATTTAAAGATGTCTTCAAGTGCGGCAGTAAATAGTTTTGGAGATATGGTGTCTCCCTGTCTTACTTAGAAAATTTTGTAGTAGAAGCTATATTTTAGTATGATTTGTGGATGAAGTTCTTCAAACATCTTGTGCATTTTATATACGTTCAGTCGGTTAAGGTCGGAAATGAATTAATATTGTTAACTATAAGTTGGATTAATTTAGCCGGCTTTAAGTTTCCGTTAACTTGTTTTCCTCTTATGTCATATGACGTTTTTCCAGTAGATAAAAGCAATACACACAATAACCCGTTTTTTGGTTACAGCATGCAATGATAGAAATGCCTTCTTACAAACTTCTTTCACTGGTTAATATATTGAGTATTTTTATACTGTACTGTGGTCCTTTACTCTATTTTTGTCTTCTACTCTCGGACGTTTTATTTTAATAGGTACCGTGTAAATTAAAGCTTGCAAATAGGCGTCTTTGTAGATTTGAAACTGTGAAATTTAATGAAAACTTTTTGTTTTCCTGCATCTAAAATATAAAAATGTCACCTCATAATATATATTAAACACAGCTTTAAAAAATGACTTTCTACTATTGCCTTTTTTATCTTTTCGCACTTATATGTCACTTGTTTACATTTGTTTGATTGTTTACAAAATTAGATATGTCAGTTGTATTTTGTTTCATAAACAAGACAGGTCCGCTTTGTGTTGTGTTTCTCAAATAAACGAAGTAAAAATGTGTGTATAATATCATATATATGACCAATACTTATCTTGTTTCTAAATAAAATGATTAGTTGAGGTGGTTGGATAAAATTTATATCGAAATGTCAAAAATGTCAAACTGGGAATTATCTTGTTTCTCAAATAAGTGATTCTGTAGAAAAGTCACTCAATTCTGAGTCGTATTTTGGGCCATATCGGTTAGTTTTTTAATTCCATTCGCGAACTCTTTCGATTGGGTAATAATTTTTCCTTGTACTACATATATCATCTATACTATAAATTACCAAACATACAGTTTGTAATATCTTGTACTACGGCAGTCCAATAAGTACTTAGCCTACAAAATAAAAACGAAAATTTTGGTAAACTAGCGACTTATTTTTCAACATAGTTTCCTTTTAGCTCGATACACTTAACCCAGCGATTTTTCAACTTTTCTAACCCGTCTGAAAAAATGTTTTCTCGAGGTCTACAAAGTAGGCTTTTGTAGCGGCAATGACCTGCTCATTTGACTTAAATTTCTGCCCATCGAATGCCTTTTTTAAGTTTGAAAAGAAAAACTAGTCACATGGGGCCAAGTCTGGAGAATACGGTGGATAGAGCAACAGTTTGTTGCCCAATTTGACCAATTTTTCTGTGGCGATGACGAAGGTATGAGTTGGTGCGTTATCATAATGAAAGAGCACTTTTTTCTTTACGAAATGGGGTCGTTCTTTCTGCAATTCGGCATGTAATCAGACCAATATTTCGGCATAAAAGATTCTTGTAACCGTTTTGCCCTTCTTTAGGTAGTTAATGAAAAGCACCTTTTGTTAATCCCAGAAAATGGTAGCCATCACCTTTCTGATCGATAAGACAGTCTTCGACTTCTTCGGAGCAGCACGTTCGCCGGGTGCCGACTACTGTTTCAACTATTTCTTGGTCTTTAGTGTGTAACAGTGGATCCATAAGTTGTCGAAAGCTACAAAACGACATAGAAAATTCTTCGAATTACGCTTAAATAGCGTCAAACACTAATCTAAAGTAGTCTCAAGGTTGCGCTTGTTGTCAGGATTGAGCAAACACGTTAACTATGTCACGCACCTTCACTCGGCGATCTTCCTATACTAAATTGTGTATGTTTGTTACGTTGTCCTTAGTGGTAGACATTTCTGGGGTACCGAGGCATGAATTATCAAAAACTGACGTGCAATCACGCTAAAACTCGCTAAACCAATTTTTGACGGTTGTCATAGAAGTAGAAGATTCAGCTTAGACAGCATCCAAGGGCCCTTTGATTTTAATGCGCGATTTCCCTTTCATAAACAAGAATCAAATATCTAAATTTTTCTAAAATCTGCCGACACGCCCGCTTTTACACGCGGTCAAAACAAAGCTATGTGTACTATTGAAATTCACATAATAGTGGATTTCTCTTGAGATAGTAGCGTCAGGTGAAGCTTGCAGTTAATCGGACGGCCTACGTAATGGTTTCAGTTGTTACGGGGCTATTTTATTGGTTTTTACCTGATTTATGCTCATGATATCATGTTTTATATCAATAAAACGTTCCACCCAGCCACTCTGTGCACAGATTACATGTTCTGTATTACTGTATAAATAAAAAAAAATGTTTTCAAAAAACAAAAAAGAATATAAAAAATATATGAGTAAATATAAATAGTACATTCAAGAACGGTGGTTGGTCCAACGGACCCGAGTTGCTGGATTACGTAAATAGAATGTGTTGTCCAGATAGGGGTTAATTAAGCTAAATCTCAGTTTTTTCAAAGTATAAATATAACGTGTTTAAATCCGAAGACATGGTTCGACATAAAGATTTAATATTCCCGTTTTTTATTCTGTATTTAACAATTATCATAAACTATTTAACTATTTTATATACTAAACCTTGTCTGGTTCTAAAAGAATGAAATTTCCAAATAATGAATATTCCAAATATTCCAAATAATAAAAATCTAATGAAAACAAAAATCAAATTTTTGAATTATAATAGTTCTTATTAAAAACAACTGTAAATTTTGAGATAAATCCACCATGTTAAGATTTGTAGGTACATAATAATAATGCTCTCTCTTTCTCTCGATAGATAATATTTTTAATTTTCTCTTTTATTCGTTCTGATAACAAATTCCAATTTTTATTATGGTAAACTTAACTTAATTTTCTATTTAGAAACTTATTATGTTTACCAAAGTTGGAAAAAACTGAAGGACGCTATACAATTCTTTGTGAACTCCTGATTTTATTTCATTAATAAAAAGTAAATGGAAAAAGTTTTAACGTTAACACGGTCAAAAGAATATATTTGATTATCAAGGACACAAAAGCAAATCAAGGTCACGATAGCAAAAAGTTTCGAAAATAATTAGATTAATTTTATATCCTTTTGTATTTAGATTCAACAATTTTACTTTTATGGTATTTGTAGAGTTTGTAATCGATCTTTTTTTAGGTATAAATCATACACTTTGCAGAATACGTAGGTAGGCATTAATGAAAATTATTGTATACAAGGTTTTTTTTAAGTAAATGGTTTTTGAAATAAAAAATAAACAAATATTCTTCTCTTAAATAATAGTTTTGCATAAAATATCTTATATCTTATCTATATATTTCCAGTATAGCTGGATTTTTGCAAAACTGGCCTCAATTTTGCTGGTAGAATCAAAATAAAAACACGATTTTAATGTTTTTTTTTCTTCATTTATTATTCAAGCCTTTTAGGACAAACTAGTAAAATAAAAACTAAAAATAAAAATTATCTTAGGTGTATATAATCAAATAAGGACGTTTAATCGGTAGCAATTCGCCATCAATCTTATCTCTCTTTAACTTAAAACTTAAAACTTGTAAGAGCAAAGGCTATAATTATCATGAGATCCCAAAAAACTCATCGCCAGTAAGCCATAGGAGTGAAATAAAGGGCTTTGCTTATGTCGGCTGAGAATTTTCACGAATGAAATTTTATCCAAATGAACCTAAATGTCTGTTATAGGACTAGTTCATTTCAAGCAAATTTCATTGATGGCAATTTGGAGCTTACACAAGTTAATCCTTTCGATTATAGAGAATTCAGTTGAATACATCAAATTCGTATACCTCTCATTACAAATTTACCGGAAATTTTCCTTTTATTCTTGATGTATTTAATATCAGTAGTATTAAATTTTCGATGTAAGATATGTGTTGCCATCTATGGTTAAGTAGATAAACTTAGAAAACAATTATTAAAAGAGGTTGCTGTATTGACTTGCGATCTCATAACATTACTTCCTAAATTATCAACGGGACATAACCTGTGACAATTTTAAATGGTACTGGTTGTTTTGTGTTGTTGAAAAAGGTTATCTAATTACATAGGTAAAGGTGACACCAGATACCTGCAGACGATGGAATAAAATACAAAAAAAATATATTGATCTCTCTAGACCAGAATTCATAAAGACTTAATTCAGCTATGAGTGGTGTTGATAAATTAGATTGTTTGTACATTATATCGAACTTTTATACGGTCTCGAAAATGGACACTTTGTAACGAAATACTTTGCCTACCACATAGGGTATTACTATGGGGGGTTGAAAATTGGGGACAGAAATTATTGGGGCAGAGATAAGGCAAGCAAGACAAATCGAAACTTATGCGAACGACTCTCCGGGTTTATTTGGAGTAGCTGGGTCGTAGATAAGTGAATGAAACAGGGGGATTGGATTGGGACAACTATAAAAAAATAAAACAAATGGGTACTTACATGAATCTCCTAGAGAAATAGGTAACAAAACAACAAGAAGGGCCTCTAGCTATTTAAAATGGACGCCACTTCGAGGGCACCTCCTGCTGGATGAAAGAAGGGGCTCTTATTTAATGTATTACGCTAAATTGCACTTTAAAAGATTTCTGGGGTTAGAACTGTAATTAGATTCACAGCCACACAAACAAATTCATTTCAAAACTTCGATAGGACTGACTATTTGAGACTGAAAGTTGGGGCACTGGAAAACAAACCTTAGACTAAGCTTCTTAAAAAAAAACTGGGACACGTGGATATTTTCTATATTTGTTGTAATCGCCGTTTTATTTATATCTCATATGAGAGACGGCTTACAAACAAAAAAATAACAGTGATTACTCTGATCTGAAGTGACACATTATTTAGAGTATAAATCACGTTTTATTCGACAAATTTGAATGTTACTTTTTGACTCAACTAAACACGTCTGCCATTTTGGCCACCCTTTCAAATCTAAAACTTAAATTCATTTCGACCTTTGATCGATCTGTATCGCACCGCTTCTCTCTTCGCGTCCTTTACCACGCATATCAAGTTGCAGGGGACAACCAAACCCAAAATCTCGTCAAACATCTTCAAAACTATATCGCAAAACGACCTTGAATCACTTTCAGCTTTTAAAATAGACGTTAACACGTACCAATAAATAAAACCATATTTGCGTCCCAGTTACAAACTGGAATTTGGAATGTTTTCTTTTACATCCAATGTAAACATACAATTAGGGAAATATTCATACTCGGGCCAGGGGCGTCTTAGAAAATTTTATACTAAGGAATTTAATATGCTACAATGCCCATTTTTAAAAGAAAAAACTAGGATAATTTTATCCAGTTTTTGATGAATTTTCTCTCTCTAATGAATTGAGACTTCTTAATAATATATTTTAGATGATGGCTAGTTGATGGTGGTGATGATGGGATTAAACAACAAAAACAACATTAGTTACAAGAAATGGGCTAGCCTGCAATCGCTAGCGAGTAGACTGAAATGTTGGACTCTACTTGAACTGTAGGTGAGATGAGTTTCTATGCCGTACTGGAAGACTATGCCGACTTGATGATAGCAGTTGCTACCTGCTAAACCAAATTGTAACAGACAAATTAACGGGTTTTTACCCTGATATTTCGTAGCTCAAAACATGTACACCTAGACACTGATGATGAAACATGGTTTCCGAAAACCTTTTGTCTTTATAACATAGCCCGTTTGGGTTTTTAATTTATATACCTTTTATAAAGGATTTTTACTTAAATTTTTTGTGATTCATGGTATACAGCCAGCTACAGGAACTTAGTTTCCTTGTGGATTAAAAAAATTTACCATATAACAAACACCATCAGTCTCTATTGGAAGATCAATGGTACCAACAACTGATTTATTCGAACCAACTGCTAAGCAGATATGCTTCATTTATACCATTTCAAGTCAGATTCTTCCTCATTATACCATCTTAAAACAATACTTTTAAAATAATGTGTGTGTGTGTGTGTGTGTGTGTGTTGGGTGTGTGTGTATATGTGTAGTTTCATTTTATGACTAGAGACATAATCCATTAGCCTATTATGTTTCAAAATAATAATTGTCTAATTAATTTACTTTTTTTGATGTACTAGGAACTAGGTACCAAATCCAACTAAAAATAACAGATTTTATACAAAAATCTTTAATTTTATTACAATTACAAAAATTACCTTAACGGTGAGGTGGAGTCACTGAGACTCGGATTTCTAAGATTAAAATTTTTACAGTACCTAGCTGAATACTCACTGAATACCAATAACTGTCAATAGTGACGTGAAGGTACATGAGCACGCAAGATTCAAGGTCACCGGAAAAAAGTTACAACATTTTCTAAAGTATTAGGAGTCTGCATGACTCCAGCTCACCGGTTACGGGTTAAAGAAGTCAAAACGGAGTAAAAGGGTTAATATAAAGTCCAGACCAAACTGTACAAACCCTTAACTACTGACGTGGATGTTTCAGGACGTAGACTCTGACATACGGTATGTCATACCGTTGCCTATTCTCCTTTATTTTTAATATGAATTTATCTTATATCACTGTATTTGTTTTTTATATCAACTACGGAATGATTCTTCACATTGCTGTAGCATAATATACTGCTACAAGTAAAATAAACTTTACTTTTTCAAGAATATTATGAATGCATGCATAATATTTAAAAAAATGGTGGACGTTACTACAAAATCGTTTATAAACTAAATTACAAGAAAAATTGATTACTTGTGACTAGCAAATGGTAAAATAATGTTAAAAGAAACAGAATAATGATTTAAATTTAATGAGAAACTAAAATACAAAATTCTGACAATTACCAAAAATTACAATAAAATAACTAGTCATTTTGCGCGCAAGGTCCGCAATTTTTCTTTGTACAGTGTAAGCACACTGGTTTTCCACAAGAAAAGCACCCATAAAAAGTCTTTCACTTTAATGCACTTGGGCATAAATAACACGTCTTCTTTTTCTCAAGCCTTTCTTCAAAATCTGCTTTTTTTTTGGCGTTTTTGTCCTAGTATTCGTTCAATACCACATAATAATTCTCTCGGGATTCTGGGATTTTCGAGTCTTCTTTGTAGATGACGTAAAACTAATTGTTTCGCCAACTCCTTTGTGTAGTTTAGCCTTTCCATGTTATCTTCTTGTAGTGATTGGTACACAACATGCGAATTAACAGCAGCTATATCAATGATGCGGTAAAAAATAGTAAGTGGCCATCGGCGAGAACGACGTTTTACAGAATATTTGGCACACTTGGCATCTAAAGTATCGACACCTCCTTTCGTACGATTTTAATGAGCTATAATTTTTGGTTTTCCAGTAATCTGATCCGTGCCTATTGAATGGTGCAGCGAAGAAATAAGTAAAACAACCCTCGATTTTTTTTGGCACATGGGAAATTAGGGATAAACTTTTCGTAAATCCGTAAGTAGTTGAACTTACTTGCCTACATTGGTGTGGCTGGAATTCCGGAGGGATTTCCTGTTTATTTTTCTTGAGGGTTCCCACATACGTTAACTTCTTTACTTCTAACTGCTTTACTAATTCTATAAAACTAAACCAATTATCAGCTGTGATATTACGGTTAGTTCCATAAATAGGTTTAGCAAGCCGAAGAACAGATTGAGTTGGTTTATTCACCTTATTTTCTTCCTCAGATAACCCAGTTCCGTCAGTGTCCTTGCCTCCATATATATATATATATATATATATATATATATATATATATATATATATATATATATATATATATATATATATATATATATATAGGCATTATATAAGTAACTTGTTCGTGCATCAGTCAGGCACATTATTTTAATGCCATATTTCACAGGCTTATTAGGAATATACATTTTAAACCTACACCTTCTCCTAAAGCCGACCAACATTTCATCAATACAAACACATGTGCCTACGGAATACAGTTGTTGACAATTTGATATGAATATATTAAATATGTTACTAATGGCTGCTGTTGGATCTATCTTTTTTCTTTCTTCTCTATCCAGAGGGTTATCAAAACGTAAACATTTTAGAAATATTGCAAATCTTTCTTTTGGCATAACACATCTGAATATATCTCTAGCAGTGCCATCTGTAGCAAATATAGAATTTATATCTTCGTCATTGGATTTGAAAGCTGATGAGTATAAAAGCAATCCCAAAAAAGCTTTTAGTTCTATTTCATCAATTTCATTTATTTCTGATCTATTCATTCTTTTATAGTTTTCACGGATTGCACGTAATTTATTATTTGTCCATTTACGTATTTCTTGTATTATATCCTCAGAAATAAGAAAATTAAGAAAAAAATGATGAAAGTTTCGTTTCTTACATCTCTGGACCGCACAGCCGGTACTTTTGTTACAAGCTTGTGTAACGGAGTTCTTACATTTTTCGAGGGTGCTGTAGTAGACCACTTAAAACGATTTTTGCCATAAAAATATGACTTATCATTATCATTTAAATGATATTCGTCTTCAGAACTTTCCGACTGCTCACTTCCGGTGTCGTGTGAACTTTCAATACATACTTCTTCGCTTGCATCGTCAACATCACTATCACTAAAATATTCTAAATCACTAGGTACTTCGTCAGCCCATTGAGATAAAACAGCCTAAAATCATCATCTGAAAGCTTTACAGTTTTGCGGCTAAATTTAGAATAACTGGATGAACTTGCTGCCATACTAACAGCAAAAGAATACACTACACTGCTTTTAACTATAGAAACCTAAATACTGTCATGCGGTACTTGATACCGCAAGAAAACTTTATGTCAACGTAGCTCAAAGACTAAACGTGTACTAAAACTGCAGCAGTTGAGAGCAGGTACAATTAAACCCCACTTGAAGGTACACAGATGGTGGTCTTTTATAAAACACGTTTTACAACAAAATATATTTTCGGCTCGGTATGGCATACCGCATGTCAGTGGTTAAGGGTTAACAAAAATAAATGTAAAATCAAAAAAGTCACGTTATTTAACATGTTGATTGTAAGCGACTCTTGGTGCCTCGTGTTAATTAATTGACAAGTCGAAATAACTCTACGCAATATAAAATATAAAAAATATGATTCTTAAACAATTTTTTGTCTAAAATTAGGTATCATCAACAAGCTGAAACCATAGTGTGTTTGAGTTAAACGCGTCTTCTAATTATCTAAATTCCATCATATTATGCAGTTCCTGTGTATGCATGTGACAAATTAGTGCTCGTTATCATTAACCTGTGCCTACCTAAATTAGGGACTACATGACGTGGGTTAGATTGCAATTTTCTAGTTAGATGAATTTTTGAATTCATTAGCATCAACGAAGATTAACTTAACAAAGTTTTTTAAATTCTAATTAATTTTAGAGCTTAAGGCAAGCTTTCGTGAATAAAAAGTACAAAAACCAAAAAGTATAAGACCGAGTAATTATAAACAGACGCTCATTTAATGCAGCAAAAATAAAACTTAAAGCTTTCGACTGTTCAGCGTTTTATGCTCGAAGTAAAGTTAAATTTCACTAGGTAAATTCAGCATTTTTTTCATAAAAATGTTGGGTATATAAAAGAACGTAGATGCTATTTGTGATAAATTATTAGGTACAAACTTTGTGAAGATAGTATAGAAAGAATAGTTTAATAAAGTTTTAGATGTATAAAGAATAAGTTTCGTTAAAATTATAAAATACATAGCAACATGACTGAATGCCAATTTAAAAATATTACAAATAGATAAGGGCAGATCCGTTTTGAGGTGGATGAGAGAGGCGGCATTCGGATTTTTGCAGAAATGTTTAGAAGATAACTTTAGTACCGTAAAATGGGGTATAGTTGACCGCTGGGGTGAATTTGACTAAAAAGTTCGAAAATGTTTCCAACGTGCGTATCTTTTTTGTTATTATGAAATATTAGTAAAATATATGCTAATTATGGTCGGTGTAAATGTATATTGAATATATTTTATGTAAAAATTAAGATTTCTTTTCTTTTATATACTAAAAACGCGGCCTCAAAATTATTAACAAAATGAATTTTCCTAAACTTTGATATAAAAATCATTATATTAAAACCCTTAACTGGTCCGGCGTCGTCTGACAGATGATTCCATATTTTTAATTATATTTCCTATAAAGTTATCTCAACAATTAGGTGGAGAATAGTTCCTCAGACGACGCCGGACTGTTGATGTGACTTTTTTGTGTGTCGTGCATTTTTAGAAATTATGGCCGGGCCATCAAAACCAGTGCGTTTCGGCGATGACGATTATGAGACAACTCTTTAAAAGTGGTACAATGAGGAATGTGATAGTGAAAGTGATGTAGACGATATTTCGGAAGATCATAACATTGAATCTGAACACGAAACATGTTCGGAATTTTCTGATTCTGACGAGCCTGCAGATTGTGATGAATTAGCAGTAAGTGATAGTGACAAAACGTATGTTTATGGTAAAAATCGACACAGGTAGTGTACGTCAGAAGTAATCCCCTCATCTAGAACACGTAAACACAACATTGTCATAAAAGTGCCAATTCTAAAAACAAAGGCAAAAATTCTCGGCGAGGCTGCGATACCCTTGTCTGTTTGGAATATGTTGTTTAGTGATAACATTCTACAACATATTGAGTATAATACAAACACAAAATTACGATCAATGCGTGAGAAATATTCTGCTAGTTCTATCCATCATCTTAGAGAAATGTATGTTATTGAGTTAAGAGCATTTCTGGGACTCCTTGTTTACACTGCCATTTTCAACTCCAATCACGAAAATATAGACCGTTTATTTGCAACAGATGGAACTGGAAGAGAAATTTTCAAAGCAGTCATGAGTACAAAATACCTGTGCTTGCGTTGCAAAAAACTTGTTTGTTTGTTTGGGATGTACAAAACCACCATGTAAAAATTGCATATAAAATTGGTAAAGTTTGACTGATGCTGGAAACAAACATTTTTGATCGATTTTTATTTTACCTAGTTTTTTGTTTAGTGTGCAGTTTGAACATTTATCCTAGAAATACATTTTTTTTTTCATAGTGTTTTTTAAATATTTTTGATTACTTTACAAAACTATGTACTTTTTCACAAATATTTGTATGGATGTCAGTTTTATTTTAATATTTTTTTCATAACCCAAATAATGCCCAAATCTAATACGTTTACTTTTATATAAATATATCAGGGTATGATTGTAACATTTTTTCTTAATAAAAAAATTATTTTTGAGTGTTGTTTTGCTTTTTTGAAAACAGTAGTTTCGCATACTGTCAAATTATGCACTTTTTGCTTGAATTTGGGGCGAAGTTGACCGTCGGGGTGAAGATGTCCATCAGGTCAAAACTTGCAGGATCTTGCATCGTACCTAGATTAAATTGGCCCTGCTTATTGGCGCTGATGGGTAAAATATTTTTAAAGATAATTACGAACTTATTAATAAATTTGTAAAATGCCGAGGGTGTATAAGCGTAAGAATGGTGCAAAAATTCTTAAACAATATAGTACGGAAAAGCTAGAAAAGTGTTTAACAGAAGTTTTATATGAAAAAATAAGTACTAATGTAGCATCGACAGAATACAAAATTCAAAAGAGTACGTTAATAAACAGAATACATGGGCGATGCATTAAACAACACGGTGGTCAAACTGTTTTTACCAAAGTTGAAGAAGTTGATTTTATGGATGCAGTGATTACTTGTGCGAATTAAGGATTAACAGGTTGACTGCCAGGTGGTCGTATACGACCGACAGTTCAATAAGTGTTTCATGCCACGGCGGTTGTATACGAACGATTTGATAAGGTCTGTGATATAGTTCGTATTTTGCCAGAGGTCGTGTAGAGAAGAGGAGTTATTGCAGTATTCGACCACCGTGGCATATACTTATCAGTTTTTATTTTGGCTGAATTGGGGAGACTGAAATGATATCGAAATTTTTACATATCTTTATTTCAAGTAAAAAATATAAAACTGTAAAAAATATCCATTACAAACTGAAAGACATACAAAAGTTTAATAAGAGCATGAAAGAAATTAAAACTTATCGGTTATTTGTAGTGTTTTTTGAAACAATCCAAACAAAGTGTGGTTGACCTTCACAAGTGTCACAGTAAGTTACTACTTTTTTGACACGATCTACAGTACAACCTTTACAGTATTTCTTTATTTTATTATATGGTTCTTCTTTTTTCATCAGAGTATGAGTTTGCATCGATATCCTTGTACTTCGTATTTGTTGTTGTTGCCTTTCGAAATCATTCTGTGACTCAATGTTGTCTTCATAAGTTAAGAACTACTTACATGCTCTCTCAATTCAGTTGTTTTCATCTTTATATTGGCTAGTTGGTTGAAAATAATGTGAGAATTTACGAGTGATTGAGTACCAAGAAGAAATTCCACAGCGACCTTCCTGTACCATTTCAGTGACTTTCGTAGAGGTGAATTATAACTTGCCATCTGGTCTGACTGGACAATTAAGAACTTTGCCTCAATATATTCCCTTACGGCCTGAGGTTTATGAACAACACCACTTTGTCGCTGAATTGCTCGAGTTTCAGTAGTGTGTAGTAGATAGTAACAAGATATCTCTTTTATCCTTCCACTTTAAAACGCTGATGCCTCTCCCGTTTTCCAACCCAAACGTTGCCCCTTTTTTCAATTTGTTATTTATTACTACTTTTGAGTTTCCACGACGATTTGCTTTTAGCGTACCAATATAGTGAATTTCCTTGTTAAGTAAAATGGTTGCTAACTCTAGGCTTGTATAGTAGTTATTAGCTACTATCATACGGCCTGAATTCAAAAAGCGTTCTGATAGGTTAATCACTACATTTGTTGGTACAAAAGCCATTGTCACTACAAATCTTGAAAATTTAACTCCATCCTTATGCGTCTTTTGCGGTATGTACTGCTTCAATACTAATCGACCTTGGAAAGAAATAACAGACTCATCAATACAGAATATACGCCCTGGTGTATAAACTACTTAAAAGTTTTTAAGAGGTTTATCTAGTAATGGTTTGACTTTGTGCAAGCGGTCACCATCTGGAGACGTGGTATTATCGGATAAGTGCCACATTCTTAGAAGGAGCTGAAATCGGTTTCTAGGCATAATTTTCGGAACCATATAATTTTTGTAAAAATTTTCAGTGCAATTTGTCAATAAAAGGTAGCCTCACAAGTCCCATATAACCCACGAGGCCAATAAATTGTATCAATTCTTTTCTGCTGGTTGGAACCTATCGATGTAATCTAGATTCGTTACTGATATCATCAGTATCGCACAAAATCTGAGGGGCATACAAGTTAGTTTGATTAACAATCTCATTTATAATTTCATCGTCCACAAAAATTCGAAAACAATTATAGGGGGACAAATTTTTTATAAGAGCTGCAGCGTAATTTACCTGTAATCCAGCATCCGTAGAATAGTTGAAAATATTGTGATTGCCAATACGTTTTTTCCATGAAAGTTTTTCGAATCCACCAGTAGAATTTTTTTGGCTTGTGATCTTCATTTTGCTCAGATGATAATATGTTTTGTTGGTTTTGTTAATTGATTGTAACTTGAAAAAAGTCATCTAATTTTTCCAAGGAAAATAGCACTGTTCGATTCCAAAGGCTGTAGTTGGACAATATTTTTAGAATTCTCAATTAAAGAGTGTATTTCTTTGGGAACGTTATCCCGGTTGGAAAGTGACTTAGAACAGCATGGCATTTTACCAATTTCCCTTTTTGCAACAAGAGTATTTAGCTTTCTACGTTTATTTTTCAAATTTATTTCTTCTTCCGCTTCTGACCCATCGGAGCTATATGCAATTTCTTCATCGCTGGACGGTAAGAATAGAGGGTCTAGTTCAGAATCAAAGGAAAAATCAGATTCGTCATCTAAAAAAAAAACAAAATTTTTTGTAACCGTGAAACTGTAAAAAAACGTAAATTATGCAATTTGCAGTTTATTTAAATTTTGCAATAGATTAGTTTTGTTTTACTTCATTATTTTATATTTATATTGACAATTTGTATAATTTTAGTAAATGGTATTGGTTATTGTTTTTTTCTGACTCTTTGTAAACTTTGGAGATAAATTACCGCCTTATGTAGTTTAAAGGCTACAAATTTGAGGGATTTTTGGCGCCAAGGAGGTCCTAGAGGCATCCCATTTTGTGAATGACATGTTGCAGTAAAGGTAGGTATTATAATCGATCTAGTCCTGGAAGGTTTGATGCAATTTGTTTTATCGATAAGTTTAAGACTATATTTTTGCTTCATGCTCATTTAATTGAAAGTAATAAGGTCATAATAGGATACAATCTTTCGAATAATTTTACAAAAGAAGTGCTTAATATTTGTAAAGATAATTACATTGCTTTCATTTGTCTTCAGCGAAATGCATCGCATCTTTGCCACCCTCTCGAGCTTCTTTGGAACAATGAAGAATTATTGGAAACAATTACAGTACGAGTAAAAGAAACCCAATCTAAACTTATCGTTTGTTGAGAAAAGTTTGTTTCCAAGATTACTAAATAAACTTTTTAATAAAATGGCGCCGTCTGCTGCAGTTAACTCTAGAAAGGGATTTTATGTTTGTGGTATTTGTGCTTTGTCTAAAGATAAACTTCTAACAAAAATTCCTAGTGAGAAGTAAACCACTCATCGAAATAGTGCTGATGTATCAGAGGTACTATTAGATTATTTGACAGAACAGAGAAATCCCAAGAAACGTGAGCCTACAATACAACGAAAGAAACTGAATGTTATGCCTGAAAGATCAGTTGTAGACAGTCCAGAAAAAGAAATTGAACGATAACATGCCTTCTACAAACACGGCACAAATTGCAAAGAAAAAAGTTTTTGAAGAAAGCGATGAAGCAAGTTCCGCAACAGAGAGCGTAAGTGAAAATTTTGACCAAAAAGACCATGAAGTTGCAGACATTTAAAATAATATTGCTGAGGAAATAGAATACTTTCACATTATTGATACAGAAGCAAATTCATGAGTTGTAATAAAATATCAAACTAAGAAGAATATTAAACATTTTGTAGGACAAATTTCAGCGATTAAAGATGATGAAGCTAATGTTAAGTTCCTAAAACTCTCAAAATTTTGTTAAAATTTATATGGCCTGATCTGAAAAATCTGCCAAAGAGACGAGCTGTGTTTGGTCTTGGACTTGTCTGCATATAATTTTAAATAAGTAATTTTCTTTTTGTAATAAAAAGTTTTTATTAAAATGTTTATTATAATTTCAAAACCGAAATGTACGAAAAACTAAAATAACCGAAGCAGATCGAAGAGCAATAAGACGCATTATAGTAAAAAATCGACATGCAAATTATACGGAGTTAAGCGTTTTATGGAGTGACGTTATTGGAAGACAGGTTTCTATATCAACGAGTCAATGTCATCGAGAGGCCTACAAATTAGGACTTGGTACTTACAAAGTATATTTGATAGTTGAAAAAATTAGTACGAATTAAAATTTTAATTTATTTTAGGCTAAGGAAAAGCCAGTTTACCATTGCAACAAAAGAAAAATAGACTAAGATGGTTAAAGGAGCATAAAGATTGGATAAAATGGAATTCAATACAATGGAGTGATGAGTCCAGATTTGAAGTGTGTGTTAGAGACAGTAGGAGTCGCGTCATTCACAGGAAAAATGAAGCTTTCCATCCCGACTGTATGAAGAGAAAAGTCAAATTTCCTGCATCTGTTATGATCTGGGGCAGAATGTCATCTAAAGGTGGGGGAAAGGGCACATTTTATCGATGTACATATCGACAAATATTTGAATATTTTGGAAGAATCTCTTTTACCGATTATGGAACATCGTTTAATATCTGCGGAAGATTTTGTCTTCCAAAGGGACGGCGCAGGTTTTCATACCTCAAAAAAGAGTTTAAAATGGCCTGAAGACCATGACATACCACTTCTGGAATAGGTTTCTGATAGTCCCGAGTTGTCCCCGATAAAGACTTTTTGGCGCGAAATCAATGAATGATGGAAAAATTGCAAGAAATATAGAATTCGTTTACATTATAATTTTATCAGATCTTAGTGAAAACTATGTTTCGAAGAATTGTAGAGTAAAAATAAAAGGGATTTAACTCAGTGGTAAACTTTCACATTTTTGTTGTTAATATTAAATATTCTATGCGTTTTTTAAATTTATTATTATTATGTTTAATCAATAGTTTTCATTACGTTATAAAATATTTTCTATAATTAAGAAATTTAAAAATGCTGTTTGATAAAAACGTACTTAGCCTATCCAGTGTACCTTATGGAGTTAAACTCGAGTATCGATTTTTTCCGTTTTTCCCCTACAATAGGTACTAGTTGGGGGAAGGAAATAATAAACATTTTTGCATATTTTTGGGATTCGAAATTTAACATTCTCAAAAAAATTCATTATTCATAACAAAAATAAAGCATCTTCGGCATTTGATAATGCATTTTTTTGAAGGCTCTATTCGAGCTACGTTGGATTAAAAAGAAATCAAGAAAATTGCTTTATTGCAGGCAAAGAAAATATATTGTTTTACGTATCTCGATTTTGATATTGAAAATTCAATTTTTCATCAGTTTCATTCATATTTTTTTGGTATTTTTCACGCGAAATACCGATGGTTTTTATTATTATAAAATATGTTATAAATATCTAATAAGACCAAGAACAAGAGGTTAAATGTAGAATAGAACAGGCAAGAAACACCCTCTTAAAGATGCGACAGTTACTCACTCCCCGTAATCTTGATTTGTCCCTACGATACCGCATGATAAAGTGTTATGTATATAGTGTACTATTACACGGCATGGAAGCTTGGACGTTAACAGTCAGCTCGTTACGACGTTTAGAGGGCTTTGGAGGGCTTTGAGATGTGGGTATTTCGTCGTATGCTGAAAATTCCATGGACCGACCGCGTTAAAAATGAAGAAGTTTTAAGGCGTATGAATAGAGAACGTGAACTCACAGAAATTGTCAAGAAACGTAAAATATCTTATCTTGGACACATATTTAGACACGACAGGTATAACTTCCTTTAGCTTATTATAGAAGGGAAAATAGAAGGCAGACGCGGCCCGGTAGACGACAAATGACCTGGCTGCGCAACATCAACGATTGGACAGGATTAGACTTTCAAAGTTTAATAAGGAAAGCCCAAAATAGGGAAGACTTTGCAGAGGTCATCGCCAACTTTCGCTAAGAAGACGGCACCTAAAGAAGAAGAAGGTAGCTTTAGGATATGGTTGCAGTAATACAGGGGAAATAAATCGATTTTTATTGGAAGTTGCCATCGCTTCATAAGAAACAGTTTATTTTTCAGGAGTTATTTCCGATGAATGTTTGTGATTTGTTTCTGGTATTTTATCTGGACAAGTTGATGTTAAAGGGAACTGAATGTCCATTTGTGGTATATCGCTAATATTTGAATTATTGAATTATTTGGTTGTTGTTCTTCTTGATGTATGTTTGGCATGTATGTTACGGTTAAAGCCATAAAATCATCGTCATTAAAAATGTTATCATTGAGTGGAAACACCACAGTAGCTTTACGAGCTGATACGACAGTTTTGGAACAGAAAGCAAGTGGATAAGCGTCGCTCAAAATCTCTGCTATGTTGTTATCCTCTTTTCAGTATTTTTCAATAACCAACTTTGATAACCATGTGAGTAATATTTCTTCAGAGGACCAAATACAGCTTTATCTAGTGGCTGAAGGCGAAGACTAGTATGTGGCGGCAAAGTCAACAAGATTAAATTATTTTCTTTTGCAAATTTATTAGATACTAAAGAAACATGACTCTCATGATTGTACATGATTAGTAAAATGGGAGATTCCTTTGTAGGATTAGTATGTTTAACAAAATGTATCATCCACTGTTCAAATAATTCTACTGGCATCCATCTAGATGGTGCAGCACATCCCTGAGAACCTGGAGGTGCGTTTTTAACCATATAATCTTTAAAAAATTTCCTAGGAAACACAAAAACGGCGGAATCGAACTACCTATAGCGTTTATTGCATTGCACATGGTTACCAAAGTGCCTCTTTCATTTGAAACTATATGGTCTTCTTGTTTCTGTCCCCTTTTGGCTATTACTATCCTGTATCTTGCACATTTGTTAGTGGTGTTTCGTCAACCTGACTAGGTGTTAATGCATATTTTTATAAATCTTCTTAAGATTACTAAAAAAATTTGCAACGACTGGTCGATTAAACCCCATTGCCCTACCTAGCGAAGTTGCTTCTGCTGATCGTAATGATAATTCTGAATTTCCTTTCATAAAACTTGTAAACCAAAGACAGATCATCATTTGCATCACCTGCAAGTTTTAAATACTATACTGTATACCACAAAACATATAGAATATTTAATATGTATATTATTATTGGTTGAAAAAATGTTTAAACTTACCTGCTACTTCTACACAACACACATCTCAACAGGTTCGTATACAAAATGGTTCTGGAAACGATGTTGCAGGGGTCAAGCGTAGTAAGCGACTACTGTGACTAAAATTGTTAGCATTTGTACTAGATGGCGCGTCTGTATCTATCAAACAACAACAAATATTTAAAAGTGGCCACTGTACCTGACTGGACACTATTCCAGCCTCTCCCTTATTGAAAACACATTTTGAACCACTTGTTATAAACGTTAATAATAGTAACATAATATTATCCAGTTCATCAAAATAATGTCTAAAAGTAGCTAAGATCTCGATTTTTGCTATATTTACGCCATTACGCCAATACTTTGTATTTTTATTTTAAAAAACTAACCGTTTTGCATTATTTAAACTTTTTGGAATCGTACAGACAACTATAACAAAAATTATAAATAAAACTTATATTGTTTGAATTTACCTTGTATATAAAATTAGTTAGTCGTTTCTGAAATAAAAAAATAATTTCTTGGTTTTTTTCGCACTGTATAAATGGATATCAACCTTTTCCTTTTCCCATAGTCGGATATCAACTAAAAACAATCAGGTTCTCTACAGCTGCTAATATTTACGTCTCCTGCATAGCTTATTGAATTTTACTATAGAAAGAAATGTGTATATAAATAAAAAAAAAGATAAAAAAAATTTATTGATTAAGCCATAACACTCTTAGTCCAGTTACTGAGGCTTAAAATATGGTAAAACCTCCGAATTTTTTATAACTGCATCGATTTCTTTGAAAATGTCAAATAAAGCTTATCTTACACTCCACTTCAAAAGTTATATACGCTCTAGGTGCGCTTTTTATTTTTAAGGGGTGAAAACTACCCCTTATTAAAGAAACTGGGAAAAACACGGATTTAATTATTTTATGCATTTAAATCTTGTTTATTCGCATAAGGTAAATATTGTAATGTGTTCTCTAATATGAAAATTAATTATTTACAATTTTCAACCCTTAAAACCTTTAAAAGCTAATACTTTTTATAAAAATAATATGAAAAAAAAGTCGTAGCAGCTTGAGACATTTCAATTATGTATTCAAATACAAATAAAAATTAATACCCTAGCTATACAATAATATTTTATTTATTGGAAATTTTCAACCCTTACAACCACCCTTATGACAAAAATGAATTAAAAATAAATTAAAACATATTTTTATCGGTTTGAAACATTTCTTGAGTGCATTTTATTTAACGAAAATAAATTTTTTGCATATAAAATAACTTTTTATTATAATTTCAACATTTCAACCCTCACAACCAACCACTTTTTTAAAAAATTAATTTAATATAGTTTTATTGGTCTGAAATATTTCTTCAGTGCATTTTATTAAACAAAAATTAATTTCTTGCTAATAAAATAACATTTTATTATAATTTCAACATTTTAACCCTCACAACCACCTCCTTTGTCAAAAATTAATTAAAAAATATTTTTAACTATTTGAAATATTTTTAGAGTGCATTGTTTGTAGACTTGTATTGACAAAACAAAAACAAAAACAAACCTTCTTTGAACAGCCATAACTCAGTTAATATTGAACTGAAAATATTCATTAAAAAGCCAATCTTTTTGTTTTTTTATGAGCTTAAATTTTAGTCGTTACACTTTTTTTTATAAAACTCTTAGTTTCAGAGCTATTCTTAAAAAACCTTTGACAAGCATGTTTTTTTTAACGAAAAATGAGACTTTTCAACAGCGAATAACTCAAAAAGTATTGATCTAGCGGAAAAAATGTTTACTACATTTTTGGTTTAAAATGTATCCTTCTATCGAATAGCGTGGTTATTTTGAGTGAAAAAATTTCCACCCTCGAAAAGAGGTGTCAAACACCCCCAGGGTGGAAGCGCACATCGGCACTATATAACTTTTATTACTTGAGTAATAATTTACCAACACACAAAATTTCAAATACATCTATTCAGTTATAAAGAATTCGGAGGTAAAAACCCTCAGTAAAGCTATTTCTCTTAATTTTAATTTCATTTTAAAAATGGCTTATTATTGTTTATTTTCATACGTACATCATATTAAAAAAAAACAATTAGACTACGTTAAGACGTAAAATTTAGCTCAAAAATCTCTATTACACTATCCTAATAAAATCAATTCCAACTATTTCCTTTCAAACCGTATTTGCATTGGATCTAGTCGTCCGATTTAAATGAAAATCACATAAAAGTGGTACTTCCCAATACTCAGAGATAATTTTTGATTTTATATGTTCTAAATTCAGAAAAGTTTAAGGTACATAAAAGACGGAACTAAATTGGAACACATTGAAAATCTAGAAAATATATTTGGTTTCAAATGAGGATTTTACGGATTTTAACTTTGTACCAGCGACGAAGTAAGTGGTGGTCTAAAAGGGTTGTAAACATAAACTTTTTAAACATTGTTTAATTAACGTTTCATGTACATACGCGAAATTATTTAAAGTATTGTTATTGAGTTGGTAGGAGTGTATCAATTAGTTTGGTTTAAACCTTAATGCAGCTAGCAATAGTTAGCCTAAAAATAAACAACGCTGGACATAAAATATTAGACGAATATGTATACCTGGGGCAATTAATACATAGATCTGGCTTCTTACTCCTAGAAATCAATAGAAGAACAAAACTGATTTGGACATATTTTGGTAAAAATGCAATTATATTTAAATCCAGGATGCCACTTCACCTGAAGAAAAAAGCATTCATTCAGTGTATACTACAAATCATAACAAACGGCTGCAAAACTTAAGTCGAAGGCAAACTCAAAGTTACTCAAAGGTCAATAAAGCGATGCATGGTAGGTTGCACGGAGAGATAAAAAAATAATAGAATAAATCGGACAGAAAACCAAAGGTGAATGATGTAATCCACAAAATTAAATCCTTAAAATGGCAATGGACATTCGCCGTGTGAGAACATATAGAACAAACGAAGTTTCTCTAGTGTCAAGTAACAGCTATAGTTATAAATGATTTTTAGAAACAACTTAATCAAATACCTCATCAACGAGATTGTTCGGTGATCGGGACCTTTGCATTAACTGATATCGGTATTATATAGTCTAACTAGCTATCTAAGAGACTCATTATTATTCAGCTCTTATTCTTCTTATTGCACCGCCACCTTTTAAAGGTTGACGATCCAACTGACAATTGTAGCTTTGGAAACTGCTGCATGAAATATTTATGCAGATGAGTGAATAAGTCATCAATAAAAGATCTTTTGTCCTGTACTTTACCTTCTAATATGATTTGCAGTAATTCATATCGTTCACCTTTCAACACTCAATTTCACCTCTCAACACCTCTTGATATTCAGTTAGCGTGGGGTTATTATTAGAGGTGTAGAATTAGATATACAAGGGATGATTTCATAAAACAGGTAGATCCCTTGTTTATGGAATTTCAAACCTCGGAACAATAGCACCTCTCTGAGCTGAATATTCATGACTCTCTTAGATAGCTTGTTAGACTCTAATGAAAGTGGACAACAGTCTTATACCGGCAATCACTTGGTCCCTATCTACGTTGGCTATCCAAATGGATGTTGCCAGTATTCTACCAGGAAGAGGTAAAAATTTTAATTTTTCTTTTATCGACCTTTTCACATTTATTAATCTTTCCAGATTTTTAGAAGAACTCCTAAGTATAGTTACAAGTAATTTAAAAATAAATTAATAAATCAAATAGTTAACTATAATATGTTTATTTTATTTAAATCGCTTATTCCTCAGTAAACACTCGTTTCATTACATTACACCAACGTAATTTGTTAATATTCAAAATTTAATAAAGTAACAATAAAAATAATCATTCAATATATTTATTATCTGATGTACCTGTATAGTTAAGGTTCTTCTTTAAATTTCGTAATACATTCTCACTGTATGTTTTTGTTACTTAATGATGATTTATTTATTTGCAAATTTTTTATAGTTAGAGCTATTTGCTACTTTTACATCAATTAATCGTTTAGTTTACGAAAATATCTACTTTGTTATAATTTATGTCATGCAATCCTCAAATGGTTTTTTTATACTGACTTATACTTCTCTATATCGTAATCTAAAATAACCATTTAAGGTTTAATATTTGAAAGAATACGCCACTGAATTCCAAACAACTTTTGAATCTCTTAGACGAAAAAATCCGTCTGAAAATTTATACTTGGGATAGAGAATCGTAGGTTAGCGTTAAAAAGACTTTTTTATCGGTTTATTGCCTTCGCCAATGCACCTGAATATAAAGAAGTAAAGTAATACCACAAGAGACTTAAAAAAGAGTTTTCTGTGACGATAACCGGATATCAGACTAGAAAGATGAGAACTTTATTATCCCCACTTGGAAAGTTTTACGATCGGATTTTAAAATTGTTATCTTCATCCAAAGATATTAGCTTACATAGATCAGTAATATTGGTATTATATATATATATATATATATATATATATATATATATATATAATATTGGTATTATATATATATATATATTTTATATATATATATATATATATATATATATATATATATAAATAATTAATTTTTTTATTTAACAAAACTTTAAATTATTTTGTATTAAATCGTACCTTTAAAGTAATAAAAATATTATTTATTAATTATACTAATATGTAATTAATATTTTTTGTATAAGACGTAATTAAACGTATCGTTTCAAAAATAAAATATGTTTGACTCATAGGTTGAAATGTCAGTAGTTTAGATGTCTTTGTTCAGATGGCATTAGGATTTTAAACCTATACTTACATAAAGCTTTCAATTATTTTGTATTAAATTTTACCTTAAAAATATTATTAAAATTAATTATATTAATATGTAATTAATACAGCATTATTTATTAAACGTGTCATTTCAAGAATCAAATATGATTGAAATGTCAAATAGTGGTAGTTCAGATTTCTTTCCTAGATGACGTCGTTAGTTTACTGGACAAACGATGTGACTTGTCACCATAGCTTTTATGTAGCTAGATTCGGTTGAATATACTTCTATGAATTTTCTTCCATGAAAGTTGTTTTTGTTCAAATTAGTTGACACCGTTATAAATAGGATAATGTAGTCAACTATTATACAGAGTTTTTAATTCATTGGAATTGTTTGGACTCACACCAAAAAATTTACAATTAAACAATATTACTCAATAAACAATTTTACTATAAATGGGATCAGTTGTTACCAATAACCAACTTCGACTGTGGAATGAAACAAGACTGACTAATGAATAATATATTTGAGGCAACGATCATCAATGAAAAATGGAGATTTCAACTTTCCAGTGAAAATCGTATATACTATGCTATTAAAAGGTTGATGACATTGAAATTATTAGACAAAAGAACCAAAATGACCATCTACAAAGCTTTGATTAGACCCTAGTAACCTTGGCTTTATCCGTAAAATATTGTTACGATAAATATACGAGGTTGACCGAGGAATCATAATTGGAAAGGAATTGGTGACTTCGGCTAAAGAAATACCTGTGAGACTAATCAATGTCAATGATTACCCAGTGACCATCAAGAAAAAGGCAAAAGCAGGAACCTGTGTACCTGTGACATCCATAATCCGTCAGACAACATCCGATAATTCCAACGACAAATTCGACCAAATGGTTGCAGTTGCTGGACAGTCTCTGAATCAGATGGAGAAAAGGAAAATAAGGGAATTTCTTAGGCGCTATCGTGTTATTTTCGTAACAAGAGGAGGAAAGGCGGGAAGAACTACCGTTGATAAGCATAAAATTGATACTGGTAATTCTAAGCCAATTCGTCAAGTAGCTGGTCGATTACCACCAGGAAATGAATAAAGACGGGGTGATAGAACCTTCTACGAGCCCAAGAGTCTCTCTCTTCTTGGTTAAGAAGAAAGACGAAACGACGAGGTTCTGTGTGGATTACCGTTTACTGAACAATGTTACTTAGAAAGATAGTTTACCTTTGCCTCGGATCGACGACACATTGGACACATTGGCTGGAAGTAATTTGTTTTCTACTTTGGATTTGAAGTCTGGATACTGGCAGGTAAAAATGGACCCAATAGATAAAGAGAAGACAGCCTTCACCACAGGATCTGCATTGTGGCAATTCAACGTTATGCCATTTGGACTCTGCAATGCTCCTGCGACATTTGAGAGGCTTATGGACAATGTGTCGAAAGGGGTTATCTTGGAAAACATTGATAAACCAGGCTTATCTAGATGAAATAATCGTCTTCGGGGAGACATTTAAAGAACCTCTAAAAAATATCAAACCTTTTTAATCGACTTAAAGCTGCCCAATTGATGTTAAACCCTAAGAAGTTCCAGCTATTTCAAGGTTAAGTCAATTATCTGGGTCATATAGTCAGTACAGAAGGAGTGGCCGTGGATAAGGCAAAAATCGATTCCATTAAGAAATGGCCAGAACCGACTGACAAACATCAATTGAGAAGTTTTCTTGGACCATGTGCTTACTACCGGAGGTTTATTAAGAAGTTTGCAGATATCGCTAAGCCATTAATGCGACTTACAGAGGAAACAAGAGACTACCGCTGAGATACAGACTGCCAAAATGCCTTTCAGACCTTAAAAAAGCATTTAATCACAGCACCAATTTTAGATTATCCACTGCCAGAAGGAGAGTTTACCTTAGATACAGAGGAAAATCATGTGGAAATTGAGCGGAGTTATTGCGTCACGAGAAGAGAACTTCTAGCAATAGTGAAATCAGTTTAGCACTTCTATCAATACCTCTATAGAAGGAAGTTTTTAATCCGAACCGACCATGCCGCCCTTAACTGGTTGATGCAGTTTAAGAATCCAGAGAATCAGATAGCCAGATGGATCAAACGACTCCAAGAATACGATTTCAAGATTGAGCACCGAGCCGGAGTTAGCCACAGAAACGCTGATTCCCTGTCCAGAAGGCCATGGCCAGCAGAGTGTTTCCACTGCAACAAAACGGAATCCAAGGAAGCAGCAGTGCTAAGAACAACGAAGGTCAACGACGACTGGACGCCTACTAAGATAAGGTAAGAACAAGAGAGAGATCCAGTTATACAGAAAATTCGAAAATTGAAAGAGGAAAACAGTCGACCACATTGGCAAGAAATATTAAACGTATGCTCAGTAGTTAAGACGTATTGGGCCCAGTGGGACTTATTTATCATGGAAGATAGCTTTCTCAAAAGAGTACTGGAAAATGATGACGGTTCAGAAAAGAGAAGACAGTTGGTGATCCCAAAGAGCAGAATAGCCGAAGTACTTCGTCAGTTACACGACAGTCCATCAGGAGGGCATTTTGGTGTAAAGAAAACCACTCAGCGAATTCGGGAACAGTTTTATTGGATGAACAGTTCCGACGACGTAAAAGACTGGTGTAAGAAATATACTATTTGTGCTACGAGTAACGGGCCTTATTAAAAAAGGAGAGCTCCTATAAGACAATATAATGTTGGAAGACTGTTTGAAAGAATAGCTTTGGACATTGCTCACATTTCGAGAAAGTGAAAATGGAGGCAAGTACATGTTGGTAGTACTAGTAATACAAGTAGGAACTTCGAAAGCGATCTATTCCAAGAAATATGTGATAGACTAGGCATGAAGAAAACAAGAACTACAGCATATCATCCGCAATCGGATGGTATGGTAGAATGGATGAATAGGACAGTTGGCAAGTATTTGACAAATATGGTGTCCGATCATCAGTGAAACTGGGACCAATATCTTCCGTTCTTCACAATAGCCTACAGATCTGCTGTTAACGAATTAACAGGCCAGACACTAGCCAGAATCCTATTCGGACGCGAAATTCGACTACCTTGTGATATAGAGTTTGGGTGTAGACCTGGAGAAGATGTAGCAGGTGAAGATTATGTAATCGAATTACGAAGAAGAATGGACGATATACACGAGTTGGTCCGTTTTCATCTTTAGATCGCTAGCGACCGAATGAAGAAACGGTACAATACGCAAGCTGAAAAGGGGTGCTTTAAGAAGAACGACAAAGTCTAGCTCTATAATCCCAAGAAGCGAAAAGGTTGTTCTCTCAAGTTGCAACAGTTTTGGGAGGGTCCATACCTCATTATGGAGAAGATCAACGATGTCATCTACCGAATAAGCAAGAATCCGAGGGGAAAGCCGATGATAGTACACTATAACCGGCTGGCGTCTTTCGAAGGTGACCACGACTTAGATGAAGAAGTGGAAGTAAACCAAGTCCAAGATGTGTCTGACCTCACGTTTGAGGAATTCATGAGGGACCTATGGAGGTACCGGTAAAGCAAGACATGGTGTCATCACTGAAGAAAAGCAAGATCTACTCGCGCTTCCTGATGACTACTCACTGGCCCTTACCATCCCGGCCAGTATCAAAGACGCACCAGGGTTGGCATCCGTCTTTCGAAGGAAGTTCGGTCGAGTTGCAGAACTTCAATGCCAAGTGCCAGCTCCTGTGTAAGCCTTGAAATTCTAAGATGCATCACCTTTTCTACCTGGTAACAAAAGACACTGCCCGTGATCAACCGACCTACCGAGATGTACGGGAAGCCTTACTTCAGTTGAGAGAGCACATACTAGAGTCCGACCTGCAAAAGTTAGCCATGCCAAAGTTGGAGTGCCGCCAATTAGATTGGAGGGTTATCCTAAGTATGGTGGAGAAGATCTTTAGGGACACCGAAATCCAGGTGTTAGTCTATTGCAATCCACATAGTTACTGGTGCGGAGAGAAAACCGTCTCTTGTCATTTTTATATAACTGGAAGTTGTAAAAGAGGGTCCAGTTGCCGATACCAGCATACCGTTCCAGTTTGTCCCGACAAGGTTCCAGGAGGAACCATCTTTAAAGAGAGGAGCAACGTTACGATAAATATGACTCATGCCTAAACTGTAAACATGTTTTTATAATAAGTATTTTTCTAGTAGTTTCCCCTACGATAAAACCGGTCTTCTTTCCATGCTGTTCGAGGGAGTTCAAGGGTCGCCGGCCGAATTCTACGGAACTCTGGAATAATGCTTATTTAATATATATAGAGGATCTTTTTATTGAAAACAGTTAGTCTAAATACAACAGATGTCAGACAGACCAGTTAGTCGGAAATGTAGTATATAAATTAGAATTGTGTAAATAGTGTAAATAAATTATTGTAAGACTTTATATAAATTAAATAAAGACTCTAATAAACTAAGTGTTAGAATATTTTATAATAAATAAAGTTAATAAATTAGACTTATAAAAATAGTTCAATATTTTATGGTTAGGAAGTTGAATGATTGATTATATTATGTATAGACTAATGTTGGTCGAATATCAGAATATCAATGTATATGTTAGTCTTAATGGACTAAGTATCTACTAGTTATATATCGTAAATTATATACATCAATTTAAATATAAATGGAATGACAATAAATTAACATCTAATACTGCTAAGGTATATGTTATACCCCGTGGGAGGTGTCATTAGTACAACTAATGTTTTGAAATTGATATGTTGTTATCCCAATCCATTATAACAAGAACAGAATATTTGTAAATAATTATTATCATTTTTTTCTAAAATTAATCAAAATGCAAGTTTTTTTAAAGGGTGTAATTAGACACAAAAAGTACTGCAATCGGAAAAACATAATTGTTAAATCTGCTTTCTCTGTATAACGTCAACTTTAAATATCCTCAATTACCTTAATGAAATTTCTGACGAAAACAAATAAAGAGATTAAAGAAGGAAGGCAGATAACAGCAATGTCATTAAATTAATCAATTTGCCCACAATCTGTTTCTGGAGACTACAAAAACAAAACTCAAATAAAATTAAGTACTGCTAGAAGCCTTGCCAGAAAAGGTGAACGTTGATACTCTATAAAACTCACACTGCAAAAAATTTGCAAATGAATATTTTTTATATTGTAATAAATAGTAAAAAAATTGGTACAGTAAGCGGTATTGTAGACTATAAAAAAATAAAATATATCAAAAAGTCATTGTCAATAAACACATTCTTTGGGATATGAAGATCATTGTAAATGATCTATATGATCAAAAACTATGAAAGCTCAGTTATATTTCGTTTTCGCATGCGGATAAAAGTACCTACATCATGAAGCCGTTGCCAGTATTTGTCGTAAATTTCAAACAGGGTATGACTCTTAGTGTGCAAGTAAAACGTGTGGTGTTAAATGTTTTGAACCATCATCGGAACTTAAAAAATGGTGACAGCTTGACTATTACTGTGAAAAAAGTTTTAAAAAGGCGCGGTGTGAGTGTTCGCCCGAATTTATGACATCCGCGAAGAGGTCCAGCAAGGCGAACTCAAAACGGAACAAAAAAGGAAGAAAAACAGTTTTCAGTCCAATTCACGTGAGAATACTTACGTTGAGGGAGTGAAATTTTGAATAAAGCAAACTGTCTACGATTTTTTTTTTTGAAAAATACCACCAACCGTCGACAACATAATGAACAGAGTAAAGGATGATGAGGACCTACCTACCTAGCTTTTTCAAAAACCACATTTCGTAGGCTACTAAATGACATGGGTTTTGAATATGGTGAAAGAGGTCGAGATTCGATAATGATAATTACCTAAAAAAGGATAGAAAGAAAAGAAAAAATATCGTATCCTGGGCTAAAGGAAATGATGGACACAACGATTAAGAATCCACGAGATGCCTTCATAAAAGGGCTCTCTATTGGACTGAAAGCTCCAAACCAAAGAGGTTTTCGGTTTGTTCTTCTGTATGCTGGAAGCGAAACTTGTTTTGTGGTCTGAAGAAGAAGAATGGTTTTGGATAACGCATCATACTATTCCCGCAAACTTAATTTCCAAAAAAAAATTATGGAACAAAAGGCAAATCAAAAATTGGCTGAATTTTCTTCAAGGAAGATTTCCTAAAAAGTGAATGACTGGATGCTGCGGCCGCATTTAAAGACGAGTATGACAAGTACAAAATTGAAACAATTTCGGAAACAGATGGAGTTAAAATTTTGAGACTGCCGCCTTACCATTGTGAGCTGAACCCGATTGAGATGGTGTGGGGTCAAGTGAAAAGGTATGTGGCTTCAAATAATGTTAATTTTAAAGAAAAAAGGGTAGAGCGATTGATAAAAGAAGCTTACCAACGCGTATCTAAAGAGCAGTGGCATAATTATGTAAACCACGTCAAGAAAGTAGAAGAGAAAATGTTTGCGGTGGACAAATAATATACCGGTAATAATTAATATTTAAGAAGATGACTTTCTAGGACTGTATATTCAATTAATTTTGTCTAGATATTATTAATTTATCGCTTTAAATACGTCAAGTGTGTGTACTTAAAAGTTCCCTCTTCGTAGTAAATTATGTTTGGGGTTAGAGTAATCATAGTTTCCCACGCACACTTCTATATTTATCTCTTAATTTATTTTACTTGAGAGCGATTTTACATAATCACTCTTAATAGAGTAAGATCCCAGAGCAATCAGACATAACCTATTTTCACACAGATAAAACCTTAGAGTCTCAGTAGCGTCTCGTGTGCTTTGAATACCTGCGTATTTATGAAACTTGCTGAGTGACACCTGGGCAGGTACCAGGTGAGAAAGGTAACTAAAAATAAAAGCTATCTTACTTAAATTTACATAACTGATTTCTATACATATTTTGTAGAATATTATTTTGAAAATACTGCAATAACTGTCAGACACTTGTCATGGACCAGAACTTTTGTCAGACGCTTTAAAGCTCTACTAAAATTAAATTAACTTTACTTACTTTTACATGTCTGATTTTTAAATATGTTAATAATGGAACTATAATAAACTTATATTTAATCAGTCAGACAAATTAGAATGACCAAATATCCCTTAAACACAAAAATTAGTTAATCAGAAATATAAGTGCGAGAGTGCTGTGCTTGCATTTCAGAGTTAGTGAGACGTCTATAATATCTCGGTTCTCCTTCTTTAACTCACAATCTGTCACTCTACTGTGTATGTGCCCCTTGCGCCTAACCTATAATATCTATTATAGTTTAATTCGAATCTGTCAGAGCACATGTTTTTGTTGTTTATATCGTGTACTTTGTGAGTAATATTAAGTTATTTGCAATAGTGAAAATCATGGAAGAAAACAATTCAAAATGTATATTTTGTAAACAATCCAGTAATGCATTAAAGTTATTTACTGAAGAGACATTTAAAAAAATGAAAATTGTATTAAAACAGCGAATAATCCATAACCTAAAATTCAAAGACTTAGTTTTACCGGATGATATGTATAATAATGGTTATCATCGAGAATGTTACAAAAATTTTACTGCTTTGCCAAAGAAGTATTATACCGCCATTTCAGAAAAATTAAAAAGTGCTATAAAAACAGATGCATCGAGTATTGTTGAAAATATATCAGCTACGTCGACATCAAGCTTACCAAGTAATTCTAATTTTAATAATGATTTATGTACAGCATCAACCTCAAGTCAACAAAATAATTCTACAGTTCTTGATTTAGATGTAGTGTCAAATTCAAGTCCAGCTAGTACTATACTTGAATCTATTATAATACCTGAGCCAAGTGTTGAGTCGAGTGTTGAATTAGAATCAGTTGAACCAGTGTCATGTAATTTGGAAGATCTTAGTATTGCAGTTGAATGTGATCTTGATTCCTCTTCTCATAATATTTTATTTAAAAGTGATATGAATACTGACACAAACCATGTATTTATTGTGACCAAAAAACTAAAAGACATAAACTGAAGAGACTACCTTTGCATGCGTGTGATAGAAACGATTTCTTAAAAAAATTAAAAGATGACGAGGAAGCCTCAGAGCAATTAATTGAGAATGTGCAAGCTGTAACGGATTCAACAATATATTACCACAAAAAATGTCAATTGGAATATTTATACAACATATCGACAAAGAAAAATACAACTAAAACGCCTTGGCATACTCTTCGTCAGCGTCATCAAGTTGTCTTTGATGAAGTTTGTAGTTTTATACAAAAAAATGTTATAGACAAAGGACGATGTTATTTTCTTACTTATGTCCACAGACACTACATGGAATTATTTAACGACGAAGCAGAAAATTCGGCTTTATCAATGTGCCATTATCAATGTGCCATTATCAATGTGCCATTAAAATATGGCCATTATCAATGTGCCATATTGATGGATTCATTTGCAAAACCCAGAAATCAACTTTGATGAAATCTTTGCAGAAAGGTGTAGAGCACGACTCACCTACTCAAATAGATATTTTATTAATTGATGGGTTCTTTTTGCTTCATACCATGAGAAATGTCCCAAAAACTTTTGGAGGTATTTCTAAACAAATGCTTCTAATGGTAACGCAGCTAAAAGCGACAAGATACGACGTTATTTTTGATCAATATTTCTCTCCTTCGATCAAAGGCTACGAAAGAGGCCTTCGTCGTGAGTCTACTCAATTAGATTTCAACATTTCTGGTCCCGATCAAGTTAGACCGTCAGATTTTTCGCAAGAACTTAAAAATATCAATTTCAAACAGGCCCTCGTTGATTTTTTTATTCAACACTGGGCATCTGATGAAATGGTGCCATTTATTGAGAAAAAACGAATATTAATTAATTCTAAACAATGTCATTCTTACATCGTTCATAATAATAAAGTTGTATCTAATGTTGATGACAATTTATCGTGTCCTGAACATGAAGAAGCTGACACTAAAATTGTTTTTCATATTTGTAATGTAGACGTTAAAGCAAATTTTGTTATTAGATGTTCTGATACTGACATTGCGATAATTATGTTAGAACATATGCATAATTTAAAAAATGATTCGAATGTATGGTTAAACGCAGGCACCGGAAATAACCAGAGATACATTAATTTGACAAAGGTTTACGAGTACTTGGGACCATCTTTATGTAGAAGTTTGCCAGGGTTTCACGCTCTAACTGGATGTGACTTTAATCCCGCCTTTTTTAAAAAGGGTAAGCAAAGACCATTCAATATATTAATGAAGAAACATGAATATCAGCGAGCTTTCATGCAGTTTGGAGAATCAGAGTTGCTTATCGATGAGCGCATCCAAAAAGATATTTTCAAAATAATTCAAAAATTTATCTGCGAAATTTATAGTGTTCCTGATACGTGCAACATTAATGCTGCCCGGCTTCAATTGTTTTTAAATAATTACAGCGTATCTAATATTAACGAAGAATTCGATCGCAAAAATTTAAAAAATTTTGATGCTAGCAGTTTACCACCATGCCAAAGTGAGTTATTCCAACAATTCCGCCGTGCTAATTACATTTCTAGCATATGGAATAATGCAAATGCAAAACAACCAACCATTTTAACTCCTGAAAACAATGGGTAGAGAGTAGAAGAAAACCAATATCACTTTCATTGGTTTGATGGTCACCAATTACCAGCAAACGTTAGTGAATTCCTTCAAACTTCAGGTATTATATTTTGATTTCATGTTTAGAATTCATTATGTTCATTCAAATTCTAATAATTGCGACAATGAATATGATTGTTTCAAATAAAAAATGTTTGTTTCAATTAATCCTAGTTTTTTTAAACATTTTTTTACAAAAATTATTTTTTTTTTAATTATCCTAACTGGTATCTTTTCTACAATAAAGTAAATATAATTTCTTATGAAACCAAATTGCTCCGAATTAATTAATTATCCCAAATATATTCAATACATTAATTTACTTTAATATTTATCTTAATGCTAGAGTTCATTATATTAAAATGGAGATGCAAAAATATCTAATCGGATCAAAAACAAAAGTATCCTAAATGTGTTTGAATTTTTTACTCTGAGGCTTATGGGCACAGCACTCTCGCGCTCATACTTCGGGTTAACTAATTTTTGTGTTTAAGGGATGTTTGGTCATTCTAATTTGTCTGACTGATTAAATATAAGTTTATTATAGTTCCATTATTAACATATTTAAAAATCAGACATGTAAAAGTAAGTAAAGTTAATTTAATTTTAGTGGAGCTTTAAAGCGTCTGACAAAAGTTCTGGTCCATGACAAGTGTCTGACAGTTATTGCAGTATTTTCAAAATAACATTCTACAAAATATATATAAAAATCAGTTATGTAAATTTAAGTAAGATAGCTCTTATTTTTAGTTACCTTTCTCACCTGGTAACTGCCCAGGTGTCACTCAGCAAGTTTCATAAATACGCAGGTATTCAAATCACGCGAGACGCTACTGAGACTCTAAGGTTTCATCTGTGTGAAAATAAGTTATGTCTGATCGTTCTGGGATCTTGGACTATAAAATTTTATTAGTTTTTTGCCTATAATTTAGTTAAAGTGTTAATATTTTCTTAAGGAAACAATTTTTTTAAACAAAACCACACTTCACCTTCCTAAAAATGAATTAGCTTTAAGTTAACTTATAAAAAAACCAAAATCCATTCATCATTCATCAAATGAAGTTCATTATCAGTATATAAAAGATGTATATTGACATAAATATTTTTTTAGTTTAAAGCTCAATGGTGAAACCTGCATATGATACAGTAAGTTTATTATACATACATTCTTTGTCAATTTATGATCAATAAATTGCGCATCAATGCGCCTCGTACATTCAATGCTAGGTTCCATACCTTCACTGCCGTTTGTCATTGGAACATTTTAAGGGATTATTAAATTACCTTATGTTTAAATAAGTTTTCTCATATTTCAAGAGCTGTAATCTGTTTATTTATAAAGTCGTTGATGAAAATATAGTCACATATAAATTGCATATTTTCATTAGTTAATAAATTCATGTTTTTTTATATTTGAAAGTTTTAATAAACATTAGTTTTTATTGTGCGTATCATTTTATTCAAATAATAATTGTTTAGAGACGATATATTTTACTGAATATATAAATTCAGTATCGATGCTCGATTAGGATTTTTGTTGAGGCTATAGTGGGATCTATATTTGGCAAATTTTTAATGACATCTTTTAAATTTTGAATATTCGTTTCCCTTGTATTATTCTTAGGGGGGTTAAGTTGTAGAAACTTTGTAAAATATTTTTTCTTCAAGAGATAACAACAAATGACACTTTTGTAAAGAGCTACAAACTCCATGAAAAAATTGTTTTTCAGACGCAATTCTACCACGAGAATTAAAATATGATTTTTCTAAATTTATTTCTTGGGTCTTTTGCAAACTGACTTATTTTTCTTACGTTTCTTACCCCCATTTAATCCAGGTTCCACAGGTCAATCTTCTTTAAAGCTTTCCCTAGTTGTAGAAGACTCATCATCAGATGGTGGATGGAAGTCAGAGCCAGAATCTGTTTTAAATTCGCTGGGTTTACGAGTACTGGATGTATCCGACATCTCGTAACTTAAATGGTTACGAGTATGCTCAGTAACGAAAAATGTGTTACTGCTTATACTCGTAACCGTTCAAGAACGGTAATGTGACGGGTTGGAACAAACCTTATGATTTAATAATGGTATCTCTCCGGTTTCAAATATTATTATAAATTTTTAAAGTTATACTTCTATACGCACGGTCGGCGTTGAAAATTTGCATGAGAGTGAATCTGTGAAACCATTACATATGTAAGATAATGAGTAAGAGAGAGACAGAAGATATATTTTTTCTCTCTTCCTCTCTCGAGAATAAAAACCTTCCTTTTGTATATATATTTAATATTATATATATATATATATAATATTGTATGTATATATAGATATATATATATATATATATATATATATATATATAAATTATTATATATAATATAATATGTATTAATATTATTATTTATCTGATATGTTTTGTATTATTTAAAATTAAACGTTTATAATTATTTTAGGCTTTTGTATTTCAAAATAATCACTGTTTTACCGAGAACTGTCAATTTTAAAATCCGTTAGTGTCATGTCTAATTGGCAAATCCTTTACGTATTTGGTTCATACGCTGGTGGTTGTGAGTTAGAATCCCAATTATGAATTTCCTTTTTTATTTTTGAAATATTTAAAAACATAAATTTTAAAATAAAATGAAAATTTACAACATAATCCGAGTTGTTGGTTTTTTATTTTTATCTTCGTAAAGTAAGTTATGTATATTGGCAGCTTTAAATACTTGTGAATATTACATTTTAACTTATATCGTATTATTATATTGAATTATGTTGTAGTGTATTTATTGTATTGTAATTTTTATATTAATAACAAAATAAACAATAAATTTTACTGCAGAGTATATGTAAATTTTTTTTTTGCATTCAACTCCTTTTATACATATATAAAAATAAAAATATATATTTTCATTAAAATATTAATACAATCCTTCATTTACTATACTCCTATTACAGGTCAAATGTTTATATACAGCAAATACCTATGCACCATATACCTATATAACTAATTCTTTTTCTCTTTCTGCTCTCTCTTACCTATAGCATTACATATGTAATGATTGTGCAGATTGACTCCTATATAAATTTTTAACGGCGAACGCGTGTATAGAAGTACCGGAAGTCTCACTGGACTGCCACACCTGTTTTTTCTTACAGATACTCTGCCTCATCATTGCCAGAACAGATAATTTGTAAACATAATTCCAAGATAAACTCTTGTCAGAAGCTTACGATGCGAGATATAAAACAATTGGATGATGCTTTTTATGCACAAAAAACGAAAAAGGTATTAAGACAGTTTCATTGTTAAATATTGCAAAGCAATTCCAATTCAACGAAAACGTATTGTGAATGGACACGGTAATAAACGATTATTATCATTTACATATTTTGTTAGAACTTGTGAAGCACAAATTATACCCGTATGCAGAAGTACATTTTTAAAAATACTTTTGATAAAAAAAGGCCGAATAAGGGGAGTCCTTCATCGTTATCATCGTACCGGAGCATGCGTACTAAAACTAGAGGTGGTGATAGAAAAACAACGAAGTTTCGAAGTATGAAAGGTAATATAATAAAATTTATTAAGATTTTTAAATGTGTTGAATCTCATTACAGTAGAGCAAAACTGATTCGAAAGTATTTACCTTCTGAACTCAATATCTCCAAAATGTACAGGATGTACAAAGAGTCATATCCAAATACTCTTTGTAAGCTCTCATATTTTCGTCACGTATTCAATACAAAGTTTAATTTGGAATTTGGAAGTCTCAGAACAGACGTGTGTTCTAAGCGTTTGAAGCCGGACGGAAAAATCTGAGCAAAATGCGCATGAAAAGACAAATTTAATTGTGGAAAAACGAGTCCATAAACTAAGGGCAAAAGCTTTTTATCAACTGTTGAAAGAGAAGAAGCCCAATTTGAAAATAATAACGTTTGACTGTCAGAAAAACCAAGTTCTTCACAAAGTTCCTGACCAGTCTGCCTATTACTCACGTCAATTATATATTTATAATTTTAGTATTGTGGAAGGTAGTAGTAACGATCACTTAAGTAAACAAAATAATAATGTTTTCTACTGGGCCGAAACCAACACAAAAAAAGTTCTAATGAGATAGCAAGCTGTGTTTATCACTTTTTAAAAAATGTTAATATGCAGGGTATAAAAGTTTTGCGTCTTGCCTCTGACGGTTGCGGGGGGCAAAATAAAAACTCAATTATTTTAACAACGTGCATGAACTGGTTGACTACAGAAGCTCCTGATACAATTGACAAGATAGAGTTGATATTTCCAGTAACGGAATATTCGTATCTTCCTCCTGACAGAGTGTTTGGGGTTATAGAAAAAAAATTAAAAAAGATGGAGACCATTATATCTCCAGACGAATATGTAGAAGTTTTTGAAGGAACTGCAACAACGTACGATGTTTTAAATATATATATATTAGATTTTCAAGATATGGCGGTGGCTGCTCTTAAAAACTCCCATAACTTTCAGTTCCAAAAAACAAAATTTAAAAGAGTTATTATTACATGTTCTCGCAAATCTGTATTGGTCTCCGGTAAAGAGTTTTATAAATAAGATATTAGCAACGCTCGAAGTCTTTTAAAAAAGGGTGTAACATTATCTTTATTTGCACCACAAAGACTAACAACTGGAGTTTCAGTTAATGCTTCTAAAATTGCAGATGTTAAAAAGCTGTTAGAGAAACACTATGGAGTGGACTCGATTGATAGAGGAGTCGAAAACACAAAATTAGCATTTTATTTAAACATTATTAATAACACTACCTTGACGGAGGTCCTTGAAGAAGATGAACCTTGCTACAATCATGATCAAAACGACGAAAGTGTACAAGTTTGATATTTGTGAAATGTTGATTTTTTTAATTTAATAAATTTTTTTAGTACTAGTTTACATTTATTTAATAATCCTATTAATAAATCTGAAAGTATTACGGCATGATACCATAGTATAAGAAATGGTAGAATCCGTACTTGTTTATAGTGGCATTTTGTTAGTTTCAGATTTAGGCAAATCCATTTTTGTACTTTTCAAAACGGGTTAAATCTTCTGACATTCACTACCAAATTTTCAAAACTGGTCAAATCCAATTTATTGGTAGCATTTTCTGTGCATTAAAGTATTCAAACGATAAAATTGATGTTGTTCTTTAATAAATTACACTCATAATATATTAGTAAGAAAATAATAATATCACGAAATGCCAGTCTATTGTGTTTGTCACGTATACGTGTTTATCTCCATGGTTGTAAAAATGGAGTTGACCAGTTTTGATCCCAGGGTACAGACCTCTTTTACCAATGTTTCTTTTTTTTATTTAATTGATGGATTCGACCGTTACTTGATGGAAATTCATTTTATGTAACAATAAAACACTGAAAACTTTGTTTTCAAACTTCCACAAAATTTTGTGGAAGTTTGAAAACAAAGTTTTCAGTGTTTTATTGTTACATTTTTTTTATTTGTTACTTTTTTATATCAGGGATATAAACTAGTACAACTGCTTTACTTTAGATTAGATTAAGAGAGGTGGACTTTTGGCCTATTCCACTGCGACCTTTTCAGATCTATTGTGATCCTCTAGTCCTAGATAACATTCTCTAGCCTGACCCTTTTTATAAAGTCTAGTAGCTTCGAGACTGTACCTTCCATGTAGCTATTTGCTAGTGGATTTTCTTCTCCTAATGCAAAGAACCGCACATTTGCCAGACTGTCACACTGACATAAAATGTGCTCTGCTGTTTCTTCTTCGAGGTGACAGAATCTGCGTAGGTCATCATCTGATAATCCCATTAGCTTCAAGTGCCTATTCAGCTTACAGTGCCCTATTAGAAGACCTACTATGACCTTGACTGTTTTCCTGTCTTTGCTTATTAGGTCTGCCGTAAATTTTGGCGACTGTTCTGTAATGAACTGTTTCGCCTGTCTTTGTCCTGGTGAATTCCTCCACCATTCCAGAGACTTGTGAACTACCCACTTCCTTGTAGCCGTTCTTGTTACTGATTTAGCAACTCCGCAGAAGGGTTCCGGTCCAATGAATGGCAATGATGAGCCTTGTTTGGCCATTTCATCTGCTTTTTTATTGCCCTTATGACCCTCGTGCCCCGGTACCCAGGCTACCGTAACCTTGCTACGGTCTCCTAGTTTATTTAGGGCACACACGCAATCCCATACTAGCTTAGAATTGACCTCTACAGAATTGAGTGCCTTAAGCGCTGCCTGACTATCTGTGAAGATGGCAACTGAACAGAACGTTCTTTCCTGCCTTTCTATTTCTTTCACGCAGTGATGGATTGCAGTTATTTCCGCCTGGAAAACTGTCACATGTTTAGATAGACTTACTGGGAAATCTATCCCTTGATTTGTCCCTACTATGCCGGCTCCCACACCCTCCGATGTTTTTGAGCCATCCGTGTACCAGGTAGCTGCAGCTTGTATGGGTACACGTTTATTTCAGTATTCCCTGCCTGATATCTTAATTGTGAACTTATTGTTAAAGCTATATCTCGTAACTGTTGCATCGATAGGTTTCCCCATCACAATATCGGCTTTTATCTCCTCGATTAGCTTTCTGTTGTCAGTACTATGCATCTGGCTTATATGTCGCTGACTATGGATTAATCTGTGCAACACGGATCTGGCTTCGTCCTGTATAAAGATATGAAGTGGTGGTAGATTCAACAGGACTTCTAGCGATGCAGTAGGAGTTGTTTTTAGGGCCCCTGTAATACACAAGCATGCTAGCCTTTGTGTATTACCTAGCAGACTTATTGCTCCCACTTGCTGCGTCTTTGTCAACCACGTCACCGAGCCATAGGTTATCATGGGTCTAATAACCCTTGTATATAACCATAGAGTCATTTTGGGGTTCAGTCCCCAATTCTTACCGCACATTTTTCTACATCTGCCCAGGAACATAGTAGCTTTCTGTGTGGTTTTCAGAATGTGAGTATTCCATGTAAGCCTATGATCAAAATATACCCCAAGGTATTTTGTTTCTTTGACAAATGAAATCTCTGTTCTTCCCAGCACCGGTGGTTTTAGGCCTTGTAGTGCTGATTTTTTGGTGAAGTTGACAATTTGTGTTTTCTGAGCATTGACTATCAGTCTCTCTTGTTTACACCAGTCGTCAACTATATTTAGGGCTGCTTGCATTCTCTCAGACACTACCTGAGCAAACCTGCCTCTGACAACGATTGCTATATCGTCAGCATAGACAATAAAAGCCTTCTGTGGACAGGCTACTGCTTTACTTGTATTTCGTATACTTCAATACCTTTTTTGGTAGAGCTTAAAACAATTTCTTGGTTTGCTATTTTGCTCAAATTGTATTCCATGATTCCATATCGAAATGAAAAACAAATAACTTTTTATGCAGACAAATTGATTTAATTCCCGTTGCTTTTCAGGAATTATATAAATTGAATTGATGTATATTTATATAAAATTTAATAAACTTTTTTTAAGAATTAAATTTTATAGTTGTCCAAACATTATATAATTTTAATAATATTTGTGCTCGTTTAATTACATAATGATTCTTTCATTAAATAATGAAACATAAATAACAGAACATGAGTTTTCAAAAAAATATACATATATAGTGTATTTGCAAAATTTATCCATAATAAACCTAAATTAATAGAATATGCGCAAATATTGATTTTCATCCATATAATGTATCTATTAATACGTAAATTAAATACAATTTTCCACTGATATAAACTGCGTTAAAAATTGTTTTCAGCATTTGTGTAAACGAAAATATTTAAACATAAATAGGAAACAATTTTTTATTTTTAAACAAATTAACTTCCGGTATTAGAATTTCACACAGTGGGATATGTTGAAAATGTGGCAAAAGTCCCGGAAACCAAGTTTTTTATAGAGATTTTTGACTATAAAAGTACCAAAATAGGGGAAAAAGAGAGACGGCACAGAAAAACTGATACAAAAATTGAAGAAAATCTACCCAAAAGCAGATCATGATGCAGTTGTTATAAAAAAATTAACGCCCTCCGAACTAATTAGATGAAGGAGAAAAAAGTAGACACTTCGATAAAGTCTAGAGCCGGCACCGACAAAATATATACGCCCATTTTATGGTACTTTGGTATGCTCGAGTTTTTGGGAGACCCAGATATTTCCAGGCATTCGTACTCAAACTTGAAAGAAAATACTGTATGAAATATTTGTATATTTTGTATATTATAAATAAAGGGTGTTATTTAGTTTTTAAAAAAATTAAAATATTTTTCCCTATATGTTCATTTAATTAATAAAATCGGTCTGTCAAGATACTTTTCCTTCACTTGCAAAGTATTTCATAATTTCATTTTATATATCTTTGGCTGATACTGGCATATTACAAGGATGAGTTCGTTGTAAAGCTTGTAAATTTGAATTTTTTGTTGTTAATCCACTGGTAACTGTTCCATCTTCGGTTCTTCGGAGATCAAAACATTTATGTAGAGCATAGATCTGCCATCACTACCGACTTAATATATTTTACCTCCAAATTGAAAGCCATCGTCGGCTACAAACACGTATGACAGATTTTTCCGACATCAGAAGGAGGTGAAATATTTAGCAAGTTCTTCTGTAAGTTGTTAAAAAATACTGTGTTTTTAGAACAACTCCATTAGAGACTGGTCCGTTCGTAACGAAATCACATAATAAAAACTTATAGTTGACGTCAGCAATAGCACCTAAGCAAAAAGTAGAAGAAGAAAATATTGATTTGGAAAGCGAGCCAGAATCAGACAGATGTGAAGAAAGTGACCACAACACAGACACAGAAGAAGAATGGGAGGAAGAATTGGAAATAGAATTGGAGGAAGGATTGGGAGAGAAACCTGAAACTGCAAAATATTTTGAAACAAACACGGAAAACTGGCGGCTGTTTTATTATGCAAAAGATGGGGTATCCTGGAGAAAACATGCACCTCCAAAATATGTTTAAACAAGAGGTTCTAATTTAATTTCATACTTACCAGATTCAAAAGAAAATTCTCGTCAAGCAGTTGATCCTTTAGAGTGCTGAAAATGTATTATTGATGATAATATTCTCAAAACCATTGTACAGAACACAAACATATTTATTTCTAAACTAAGAAAAAATTACGCAGATTCAAATAAAGCCAGACCTACAGATACTGTGGAAATAAAGGCGTAATATACCTAGCTGGAATTTTCAAAGCAAGCCGCCGAAATGGCAATGAATTTTGGGCTACTGATGGAACAGGCGAAGAGGTGTTTCGAGCTACTATAGCTCATAGGCGATTTGTATTCTTGATACGTTACTTGCCTTTTGCCGACATAAATACTAGAGAAGAAAGAAGAGCCATCGACAAACTTACACCAATAAGATTTTTGACCAAATCAATCAGAAATGCAAACTTAATTACGTTCCTGGATCTTACTTAACATTAGACGAGATGGTTTTTGCATTCCGTGGACGTTACGGGTTCCGCATGTACATCCCGAATAAGCCAGCCAAATATGGCATAAAAATATTTTTGTTAGTGGATACCAAATGTTTTTACACGGTAAATATGAAAGTATACGTTGGAGCTTAGCTTCCAGGGCCATATCGCGTTAGTACTTAGACCACCAATTTAGTGAAAAGAATATGTGATCCCGTGTTTGGATCGTCTAGAAATATAATCATGGATAATTGGTTTACAAGTTACGAAATTGTAGAACGCATGCTGGAGCAGCACAAAATTATAATTTGAAAAAATAAAAGGGAGATTCCAAAGGAACTTCTTGATCTTAGCAGACTAGCAAATTCATTACTTTGGTGTTATATATTCCAAGGATAAAAAAGCCATGACGCTGTTGTCATCTTTTCACTATGATGAGTCAATCGATGAAGATTCTCGAGATGCCTGTAAACCCAATTTTATTACATTTTATAACATTACAAAATCGGGCGTTGACTCAGTTGATCAGAAATGTGCGGCTTATAACGTAGGCAGAAACACCCAAAGATGGCCAATGGTCATTTTTTATAATTTACTTGCAGGCATAAACTCTCACTTCATACATAAATGTAATGCAAATGAAAACCACCTAATTTCGAAACAAATAACGAAGATTATTTCTGAAATCAATTAGTTTAGCCTTGACAAGAGAGAACATGCTAACCAGAGCAAGAGATTCTCATTTACAAAAAGATTTTAGAAATATCGCCCAAAAATTAAGCGAAGTACATGCAGATCTAGCGCCTCAGCGTCCAAATACACGAGGTCGTTGCTTCTATTGTCCAAATCGTAGAACACGATACTTTTGTGTCAAATGCCAAAAATGGCTATGCTTAAAGCATGTTCAACCGATTTGCGAAGACTGCAATGAAAATTGAGATTAGGATTATAATTTTGTTTATTAAATGTGTAGGATTGCATTCATTAGCAAATACTTTCCGTTACCAATTCCTAACTTCCATTTAACCCAAACCGCGAATAGAAAGCCAGGGCCAAGTAGCATTGCAGAATAATCAAAAAGACTCTCGATAGGAGGTCGACGATGAGTCGAGCACAGTGTGAGTAGAACCACAGTATATTGCTTATTTTAAGCAATATACTGTGGTAGAACACTAAGACGACGAGGTGATATGCATAGGACGGCATCTTGTCTCTAGACGACATACGACGAAAGACGTGTTCATATTTTTGCTATTAAGCCGTTAAATAATAAAGTGTTGGTTATAATTCGAATCGACCCATGACCATTAAGTAAACCCTAAACCAGAAGAAAAAAACCTTTCAAATGTAAGAAAACTACATTTTTGTATTTTTTGCATTTTTTTAAAGATGTTATATTATCATTGCGTTTAAAATGGGTAAGTTGTATTAAAAATGAAATAAAAAAAGATTGTACATATTTCAAATAGTTTTATTTTATTCTTTTCTAATATATTGTGTAAAATAAATACTGGTTCTTACAGACTCCACCCGACTGTTCATGTAATTTGCATGCAACCGATTACTCAAGGGTTAATTACTATAAGAATTTGTAAATTAAGACCTTTTTAAAGTCATAGTCAGCTTTTGTTGATCAAATAAGATCAGCGAAATCAACAGGCATAATTAAGAAGCAGCTTAAATCAGAAATAAATCAATTATTAAAATAATAATGTAGTTAAATTTTTTTCAAACTGGCCTAATACAAACTAAGCTATCGGCTATTTGCGTCAAGTCATGGAGAAACGATTTGCGAATTCAGAGGAAAGCAGCGGTAAAAACTAAGATTTGCCAGAAAGGGCGAAATCGGGGCCTAAGCTTGTTTGAAGACAACGTGTATTATAGGTTGTAAACGTATAAAAATGTCAAAAATACAGAAGAAAAAAGGATAACAACGGATTTCCGGGTCAAAGCTTTTTATATATTTTCTTTTCAATTGAAAAGTCTGTGTATGTTTTATTTATACAGTACGTAAATACGTTTCGAAAATACTTTTCAGTGTACATCATAAAAGATAAGAGATTGGTATTACAGGTACAGGAGATACGTGTACTGATTTTTAAATTTTAAAGATATAAGTTAGGTAGATTGGAAATAGATGCATAAGAGTAACATCGCAAAATGTTTACTAATAAGGTAGGAAATAGAACTCCGCATCATCTATTTCTCGTTTAAACTAGTCAGGTACATTGAAAACATAAAATTATGAATATTAAAGAATAATACGATGTCATAGTAAACCCAAAAAAAATTGATAATTAGATTATCACCTACATACGTTGCAGATATTGCTATTTTTATTTTCTTCGGTTGATATTGCACGGGAGTTGTGATAACCAAAATAGGTTTTAGTTAATAAATAAAAAATATGATTGTAGACTAATAACACAGGTCGACATGATTTTTGATGTTTTGAGTTTGACGTGTGTCCTTACTAATCTAATACGGATACGCTTATTCTGAATATGAATTCGGTTTAAGCCCATCTCGTCAAAATTTTTCACAAAATTGAAAAAAACTTGTGAGATATTATATTATGTACTAGCGCAAACAAATACCTATTAATATTTCGTAAATTGCATTAAAATTATTTCGTTAAAATACTTGATAGATTGATAGAAAATATTTTAATACATTATTATGTCAAATAAACGTATCTCGAAAAGGAGTTCACCTGTCGAACCTTAGGAGGTCTCACTTTATTTATAATTAAAAGAGCTACAATATAATGCTCTTTTTATACATAACAAAAGACTTATTTAAAAATTAAAAACGAACAAAATTTGTATTTTTGTTCTTTCATCATAATTTTGCATAAACTATTAGGTAAAATTCAATGTAGCATAGCTCAAGTTAGGCTTTATTTGTACTATTTTAATCTTGTGCTTCTTCTACCCTTAAATATTGATTTGATACATTAAAAAAATAATCAAAAGACACCTTTTTGACACTTTACAGTGTCATAAAAAACTATAATCAACAATTTTGAGTTGCACGGACTTACCAACACAGCATAACACTGTGTTATTTTTAGAAATTCCTTAATTAATGCTCATCAAAATCATTCACGTTCGTCTCTACAGCTTGGACTAGTACCGCTTTATTAATATGACTCGAAAACAATATTAAGCGAAAATGGGATATGTCAGAAAAAAATAAATAACCATAGTTATAATATTCCAAAAAAAGTCACTGCATCTTTTCTACTTACCAGAAAAAAGACTTTAAACACCATTAGTTACGCCAAAACCTTAAAATTGAATACAGTGCTGTGTGTATCCGCCTTTGGTTCCTAAAAATATGGGTTTATTCCAAAATGTCAATTTCTTAAAGTACAAACTAGTTGCCACTTTAAAGACATTGACACTTTACGAAATAGTAATCTATCTAATAATCCAGTAAAATAAGGCAAAAAAGGGGGCAAACCTCGGAATGAAAGATAATAAGCTGAAAATTTGCATACGTCTTAATTTTGATGGTATAAATCTTACCTTAAAAGTCTCATATAATCACCTGTTCGCGACTTAAGATATTAAAGGTCAAAGGTCACGAAAATGAGTTTTCTGAAAATATCTCGTTTCCCTTACACTTTATGACATTTAAGGTGGTAAGAAAAATTGTAGAATGGAAAATTCTCTTCAATTTTTGTCTGAAGTACTTTTATGTACCTTCAACCCTTCTTAAGATAGAGCGCAAAGAGTGGGGGACCGCTTACCTGTGTATACGATAACGCGAAGTCAGCCAGTAGGATTCAATAAATAATAAGTTATATAGTTAATTATTCACTTAAAATACTATTATTATCATTAAATTTTTATTATTTATTATTTAATAAAATATATTTATAGATATTAATTATAAAATATATATTTGTTATATAATATTTATTTTATTTTTAACAAACATACAATATTAAATAAAATACTTTTCGTCCATATTACTACGAATATTATATCTCGAAATACAAATTTCTTGTACGGCGGTTGCTGTTTCTGCGAAGCTGTAGCAGATGCTCCTTTGTTATATATGACCTAACCGGTTTTTTTTTTAATATGACTTTCTACACCCCGTGGCGAATGAGTTTGGGACTTCTATGTATATACGCACTTAGACTACACTAAGAACATTAAAGCAATGAAACAACTAAGAAGAACTGCCGGTATTTCAAAATCTTACGAACTCCGTTTTGATAAAACAATGAATGTGCCTATCAGCCAAGAACAATTTTTATCGAACACATCTAATAAAAAAATCTTTATACACATGCTTATCTACAAATTAAAAGCTGTTAATATCACTACAAAACAAGCCAGAAATGATGCTGATGTTCTCATTGTAGAAACAGCTATTGCAGAGTCTGAACATGTAGGAAAAACTTCCGTCATTGTAGGAGAAGATATTGATTTTCTAGTTATCTTGATAGGACCAGCTCAATCACATCAACAAGAATTTTTTTTTTTTTTTAATTGGTGAGGATAATGCGGAGACAAAATTATGTTCATCGAAAAGTTTTGATAAATACCCTCATGCTAAGAAACACATCTTATTTTTACACGCGTTTAGTGGATGTGATACGACTTCTGCGATTTATAGGAAAGGTAAAATATCGTTTATTAAAATGTTCGAAAAAATCACCATTTACATCAGTCACCTCAACTATTTCAAAAAAAAACTGCTCTGTACAAGAATTATTTGAAAATGGAGTACTTATTTTCTTAGCAGCGTATAATGCTCCAACATCAGAAGACGATATAGACTCTTTTCGATACACCCAGTTCATCAAATCAACAAGACTCAACAAATCAGTGCAGTTATCAAGTCTTCCACCTTCAAGTGCAGCAGCTCGTCAGCATATCATTCGTGTCTATTATCAGACCCAAATTTGGTTGGGAAATGATTTAGAACCCCAAGAATTCGGCTGGGTAACGCAAAATGAATTTCTGGAACCAATAACAACGCTATTACCGCCAGCACCAGAAGAACTGCTGAATACAATATTTTGCAATTGCAAGAAAGGTTGTGGTTCTAATTGCGGATGCAGGAAATCAGGATTGCAATGTACTTTAATTTGTGGGCAGTGTAATGGACAATCATGTCTAAACGCTTCATCAACTTCAGATGATTTCAATGAAGAAAGTGAATATGCACCTGATATTCTTGAATATTTTTATTCTGATACTTTAATAAACGAAAATGATGATGATGAATCCGATATTGAGCAGTCAGAGGAAGGAGAAGAAGAAGAAGAAGAAGATGAAGAAGAGAATTAATACAAAACTATTAACCATACACAATAAAAGAATATATATTATTTGTAAATTTAATAAATCGATTATTGTATTAATAAATAAATATATAATTTAAAAAAATAATACATATGATTTTTTCAGTATTTAATTAAATATAAAAATGATTATTGTCGAATTCTGCACTTGATCTTAATTTATCGTATATACAGCTGTTAAAAATATTATTAAAGTTCATTGGAAATATTTCATTTAATATTGTATGTTTGTTAAAAATAAAATAAATATTATATAAAAAATATATATTTTATAATTAATATCTATATAGTTTATTAAATAATAAATAATAAAAATTTAATGATAATAATAGTATTTTAAGTGAATAATTAACTATATAACTTATTATTTATTGAATCCTACTGGCTGACTTCGCGTTACCATATATACAGGTAAGCGGTCCCCCACTCTTTGCGCTCTATCTTAAGAATGGTTGAAGGTACATAAAAGTACTTCAGACAAAAATTGAAGAGAATTTCCATTCTACAATTTTTCTTACCACCTTAAATGTCATAAAGTGTAAGGGAAATGAGATATTTGCAGAAAACTCATTTTCGTGACCTTTGACCTTTAATATCTTAAGTCGCGGACACGTGATTATATGAAACTTTTGAGGTAAGTTTTATACCATCAAAATAAAGACGTATGCAAATTTTCAGCTTATTATCTTTCATTCCGAGGTTGCATCCTTATTTTACCGGACTATAATACAGCTCTCGTCACTTAAACGTTATTAATCGACGTGAAAATGCTACCGAAGCGAAGTAGAAGCAGTAGAAATTATCAGGGAGACTAAAAAAACAATTTTTGTGGAATATCACATCTGTTGCATCTAATGCATATGTTACAAAAACATTTTGTTAGATTTAAGATACTACAATGTCGGCAAAAATTAAACTAAATATTTTTTGTTTAATTTTTCTATGTACGTATGTACTATTGCATATTGCGAATAACAGAGTATAATTTGTTAAAATTAATACTGTTTTTTTTTCTGTTTTAGGTAGATAACATACATTACGATGCTGTTCTAAACCAAAGGTATGAAAAAGTTTGAATGTTAGTGAACATATTACGAACTATACGATTATACTACACTTAAAATACGATTTCAATTTTATTTCAAAGAGTGTTTTATACTTCGAAACATTTATTAAATTAATTGTTAAAGAACCCATCAGGTTGGCTTCAAAATAAATATTAAAAAATATATTTAGTAAAAAAATAATAAAGTATGTATACATGAAATGAAAAATAATGTACTTTTTCTTTTGAAATGTATCATATCTTGCAACACCTGCCGAGATTAATTAGGTTTTATAGCAGGCTATAATATGTTTGTTTATATATATATATATATATATATATATATATATATATATATATATATATATATACAAAACTCAAAAATTTGGGTGGGCAGCGGAAGATAGGACAAAGAAGTACTCTTTTTAGTAAAAACCAAGCTTTCGCAAATCTTTATTTGCATCATCAGGGTGCTACAATAAACAAAATTAGTACAAAATACAGAAAAAGAATTATTTTGCATCTTACACTAATTGAGGTCAGTTGTCGTGATGTTTATCAAATGAAATGAGCAACTCATTTGACCCCTACAAATGATGGCAAAAACTATCCAAAATTGTTTTTAAAAAAAAAATGTTCTTTAACAAATACATATTTAAAACACTTTAAAACACATATACATGAACACTTAAATAAAATTATGTTAAAATAATTACAGAGCATGTCATAAAATAAAATTTAGGTTATAAACATTCTTATCAGAAACAAAAGAATTAGTTGTGAATTCGTTACTGTCAACTTAAAACGATAGAACGTTAGATCGTAATGATAATAACGTAAAGGTAATAGTATACCTAATAGACGCTGAACTTCTTAAAACAGAAAAGGTAAAAAGGTTTATTTTAGAAGAAGTAGGAGAGGTATTGTATATCTCATATATAATGAAACTTATATTGTTGATGATGAATTGTCTGTATTAGTAGATTCGTGTTTATCCAAAGTTAACAATAATGAATATAAGTTGCTTAAATTATTGGTATCTGCCTTTTTGTTAATAGTTTCTTTTTCTTGAAAAATCAAAGCTATCTCGAGAAATAATCTTTTTAAATAATTGCTCTCCGTGGATAGGATTTTTACATTTGGAAAATCGAAAGAGTGCCCTGTTGTGTTAGCATGTGTGGCTAGAGAACATCTATCAGGGTGTAACCTAATGTCACTCCTGTGAAGAGTCAAGCGGCTAGAAACTTTTTGGGAGGTGTGACCTATATAAGAGGTTGGGGTCAAATGAGTTGCTCATTTCATTTGATAAACACCACGACAACTAACCTCAATTAGTGTAAGATGCAAAATAATTCTTTTTCTGTATTTTGTACTAACTTTGTTTATTGTAGCACCCTGATGATGCAAATAAAGATTTGCGAAAGCTTGGTTTACTAAAAAGAGTACTTCTTTGTCCTATCTTCCGCTGCACACCCAAATATTTGAGTTTTGTATTCTATTTGATCAGCGTTGATGACAAGCGTTTATCGCTTTTTCAGTATATATATATATATATATATATATATATATATATATATATATATATATATATATATGTATTATAATAGGCGAGTCTTCTACAGACAGCGCCGTCTCCTAATTTCCAGCATTTTCTGTCGAAGCAATTTTCAGTTTTTAAATCTCCGGCGGTTATTACTACATCTAATCTCGATGACTATTTTAGTCTATCTCGTTTTCTTTTAGTGGGAGGAATCCATTTTTGTATCTTTGTTGGCAATCTATTTTCCATGTCCATACCAGTTTGGTCTTTGGCTTTTATAGTATCTATTATGTCTAGGCCGATTTCCAATTCTTCCCTAATATCTACGTTTCTCATTCCAATCTAGTATGCCCCAACCGGTAACATCGTTTCCAATACTCTATTTTCGTGGCCTTAATTTTTGATCTGTTTCTTTGATTGATTTCCCAAAGTTCGACGCTGTACAACACAATACTTTCTATTAGTGTTTTATATATTATTTTTTAATTTTTTTTATTATTTTATTATTCCACAATAATTCATGTAACTGTCTTGTGACTGATTTTCCTTGGAATATGCTTAATTTAATGGTTATATTGTATATAAGAAACCCTATCTTTACTGTACTACTTATCCATTGGTTGGCAATAATCAGTCGGGAATTCTAAATTGTTCACATGGACGTTAGACCATCAACCTCCTGAAAAATCGAACCAATAGTATTAAATTGGTGCAGTGAATAGCTTTTGTTTATAATTTTTGTCAAATAATCAGTCGAATGAAACACACCCTTAGACTTGGTTTTTCTTGATTTTCAGCTTGTTTTGGACAGCTTATCACATGCTGCTGTAAAGAAAATTCTAGAGGTAAAATACATCCACTAAAAATAATCTCTATTATAAAGTCGCTATGCATTGAGACAAAATGAAATATGACACACAATGGTATCAAAGGTGACATTCTTACTGAAGTGAGACAAGGATTCGTGCTTTCCGTTTCTTTTTAATATAGCCATTCCCTCCAAATTACACTTAAAAATTATTATCTCTCCAAATTAAACTCATTAGGCACAAAAGGCACACAAAGTTCATCAACCACAAGCCTAAGTAACCTAGAATACATAAGCCGATGATATTTGCCTTTTAGGACAAAGACTTCAAGATGTGGCTAACCGATTGGCAACAGTTTTCACTGAAGCCAATAAAATAGGTTTATATCTCAATATTAGTAAAACTAAATCCACGAGAATTAATGCAAAAAATAACATACTTTTATTTTATATACATTTAACAACTTAAAGATTGAAAATTTGGGCAATTTTACATATCTTGGAAAAAAGTCGTATCAAAAAAAAATGTTTGTATGAAAACACAAAAATTTTAGCAAGCATTCCGCTTGCTTATCTGCTTTTTCTTACTTTTATATTAACCTTTCATTTATTTAATGACTTTAATTAATTATTTAATTAATTATCTGAGTGTCTCGCAAATCATACATAAAAAAACACTCTGAGGGTGCCATTTTATTATACAAAAAAAAAATAAATCAGCTTAGGTTAAACTTATTTTTCTCGTGGCTTTCAGTATCTCTTAATTGTTCCTTATCGGGATAAAATAGGAAAAGAAAATAAATAGAAATAACATAAATAAACAAATACAAATATCTTTTATTATCAAAAGAGATAATATGAAAACTTTGAAATATTGGAATCTTTGTCCATATGTTTTTGTACTAAAAAAAAAATAACTAAAATTCTGAATATTATAAAAAGAAACTTTAAAAACTCATTAAGCAATATTAATTTTCTTAATGATATTTGCAATGCGAATCAGAAAACTTTAATTAATTTTTTTACTTTAACTTTTACTTTACTTTTAACTTTCATAAAATTTATGGTATTTTAAAAGAGCGATAATTTTTGATCTTCAGATGGTATAGAGTCTTATATTTGAAACATTCAAAAAAAATCTGTCACCCTAAATTATTGACTGACCTTTAATTCACACACGACGATGTCTCCTTTCGACCAAAACAGCTCCCTCTTGTTGATGATGTTAGGCTACCAATCAAACCCTCCTCCGTTCTAAGTATTAAACTATCAGCATACCAGCAACTCTCTCTCCAAAACACGAGCAGGCATCTTTTACCAGTACTCGTTCAAACAAACTCCAAACTTTCAAAACATTCACTCTCGTTTATCTCCATTCCAAACTCGCTAACCAATCAGAAAATTTCTATATCCCCCTTTTATTTTACATCATAAAAACCCACGCATCGCTTCTAAACAACTTTCTTTAAAAATGATAAGGGTTTTATCTTGTACTTTCTAAATACAATAACTACCTGGTGGCTTTGGCATTTTTAGGTTTTAGAAACATCTCTATGTTCCAAATAGTTTGTAAAATTAAGATAAATAAAATATTTTTCAGTAACCACATTGTTTTCTCAGCGTAGTAAATTTTATATTGGTTAGGGTAAATAAAGGTAAAAATAAGGTTAGTATTCTAGGGTCAAAAAAAAATTTTTTTTACCGAATTTATCACAATAACATTTTCACAGAAGACTTTAATAATTCTTAATATTCTAATATTAAAAACTTTGAAGTTTCATTGCTAGGTACAACGTGAATTTTTTTACATCAAGTTCTTTGAAAATGTTACATATATAATTTAAAAATTAAATATCTTCGGCACCCTTTATAAAGTATGTATGTTATGTTAATGTTTATATTACTAAAAATAGCGAGTTGAATAACCTTTCAAATAAACTAGCACACGACCCCTATTCTCATTAAAAAAAAAATCATCGATTAAGTCATCACCCCAGATAAAGTCTCTTCTACTATGACATATAGATATATATATATATATATATATATATATATATATATATATATATATACATATATATATATATATATATATATATACATATATATCAGCGTCAACAAAAGTGTATTTATACCTTGCCCTCTAAATTATGCTCCCAGTACACTTCATTTAATTCAATAAACAGTTTATTATGCCAACGTTTCCGGACTGTTCTCATATTCCGGCCTACGTTGGATAATCTGGCATACAATTTCGGATTTAAACGTGTATGTAGGATCAGTCGTTTAAGAGAAAGAAGGGTTTAGCTGTCAAATTTGTTCTTCACGTTAAAATTTACTTTCACTACGAATGCGCTTTCCGCTTTTCTCGTCGTCTTTTGTTTTCAATTGTTAAACATTTCGCGGGAATTTATTTTTGTGGGCAAATTTATTTTTCTCGTAAATATCCAGATGTCCGCTTTCCGCTTTTTGGCTTTTTCACAACGACATTAAGCCGTATTATTGTACTGAGGTTATTTGAGTTGCATGAAGTCGGGTGATTCTCTGAAAATGGGTTAAAAATTAAAATTAGATCGGCTGTTACATTAAAGGGGACATCGTATTTATTCTGGAATTAAATAAGAATTCAAGTCATTTAAGGGAAGAAAAATATAAAAGTTATTCCTATTGGATACAATATAATAACATTATATTTGTTTTTTTATACATAATTTTTTTTTAATAAGAACGGTTCAAAATGTCGTTTTTTTGATCCTTGTAGATAGTACATGTTTGTTTGATATATAGGATATTTGTAAATAAGTACAACTAACGTCAGCAAGTGATTGTGCACGAAAAATAATGACAGCTTGTCGTATAAACGTATGTTCTCAAATGCTGTTTTTCCGAGATGCATTTAGTATTAAATACCTATATTTCCATCTTTATGTTGTAAATAAACAAAATATGGCCATTGATCTCCTTGTGTATATTTATTTTTGTTATGTGTAATTAACGACTGATTTACATTAGTACTATTAATATTGCTTACCTGAAAAGCTGGAAAAAAGTTGTTTGGTTGTGGTTTTTAATATCTGTGAAGCCATCAAACTTTGACTTGTATTTTTACTTAGCTGTGTTTTTTTTCTTCATTATCCAAATCCATAGTGTTAAAAATATTATTGTTCTTTTCTCGATCGGGTGGATGGCCTTTACCAATTGTATTGATTTCCATTGTAAAATTTTAACATTTTAAACACACTAAAACCGATCTCACACGGAGAACGATAAATCTGATTCGAATGCTAATTCGACAAATATATACTTTGTCCAAACCAAGTTTTCAAAGATAATAAATTTTATTTTCGATAATTACCAGAAGAAATTGATTACAACACAGTATCTACTAAAAAACCGCCAAAATTCAATATTTTTTAAAAGAGATCTAAAAAATGATGATCTTACAGTTGATCTTATTTTAAGGGAGGTGTGCTTTGTTCGAAAGATTTAAAACATTTATTCAACAAAATTTTTTCTTTCTTTTTAAATAATCGTCTGGTTTAAGCTGCAATGTTCTTATAGCTTATGTAATTTTACTCTAATTACTTTGCATTCAATACGCATTCAAGGCTTCTGATCGTTTTTTATTTCGTATGTACATTCCACATTCCACCAATAAAGCTTTAAAGTAGAAAGAGTAAAAGTTTTTTTTACGGGCACAGATTTTAAAGCTACTAGGGAGATAGTATGAGAAAGTTTAAAAGTTTGAACTGTTTCTGTAAATCTGTATGGAATAGCTTCCAGTCTGCGCAGCAATTATTCCATTTTTTTTCAAAGATTAATTGGGAAGCAAAAGATTAATTTTAGATTTTATTTTAATAATCAGTGTTTTAAGAGGGCAATAGTGTTGACTAGCGCATCTCAACCGTTGCTCCACTATCTCTTTCACTACAATTATTTGAATTTTTTTGTTTCATATTCATACTGTGACATAAAACGTCAAAAACGAGACATAAATTTAGTTACAAGCAAAATATTGTATTAATTTTCAAGTATTCTAGAATTATAAATAAAACGTGCTAATATATCATATTGATTTTTATATTAATTCGGTCTTCTTCAGTTGTTTTCTATTCTTTGATTCTTTGATTTTTTGATTACGTCCATAAGTTCTTGCATTATTGTATTGTTAATTCTGTAAAAGTTTTCTTCTAATTACTCTGTTAATCTATCTTTTTCTGTTTAATAGGAATTTACTTTAAGAAGTTTACGTACAAGCACACGTATCATCAAAATAAAACCAAGTTAAAATAAAATATATATTACAGTCTTATATTATAAATAAATTAAAAAGTTCTCAGCGATGTTCCGCACTCACGAACCAACTCTAATCTGAAATGAAAAAAAAAAACATTTAATAAGATTAAATGATTATAAACAAAATATTAGGTAAATTCCTAGTAGTACTTTAATAAATATAATATATTATTACTTTATGTAATATTATGTAATATTATTACTTTCGCGTCATACAGTTCTTGTTTTGAAGGTTGAAAATGTGCTTTAGGGTCATACAGCAATCTGACGTAGCTGAGTACATGAAAGCATTGATTATAAACCACCCAGTGGGTGGTTTTTAATCAATGATGAAAGTCTCTCAAGTTATAAATCGAATATAGCGACGTTTTCGAGATATGTAATATTGAAGCTCATACAGTGTGGAAACCGCTTATGGAATAAAATTGTTTGTGTCCTTATTTTAGAAAATAATAAACAATGTTGAGATACCTTAACTTTTAAATTTAATTGTGCTCTTTCTAAACATAAATTTGAATCTACAGGGTGATCCACGCAAGTCTGGCATAGTCCATAATCTGTATTTAAAATCAAACACCCTGTATATTTTTATATTTTTAAAAGGAATTCAAAAACTTTTACTTTATAGAGGATTATTGCTCGTTTACATGTCGCACATATTTTACCAAACTAGTTGATGAATAAGGGTATTTATGTATTGCACTGACCAGCGCAGTCCCCAGACCTAAATTTTATTGAACGAGAAAGTCATAATGTATTACTCACTTTCATAGTTATTTTGTTTATTTTTAGATATTTTAGTATTTTTTATCCTCTTAAGTATCTTCTTCTTTTTATTGTGTCGCCTTCTAACGAAGGTTGGCGATCACATCTTTAAACGCTTCCCTATCTTTTGCAACGTAAAATATCTGTTCAACACTAAGGTTAGTCCAAATTCTGATATTCCTTGGCCAAAATTTCTTCTTTTTTCCGAAGCCTTTTCTTCCCTCTACGCTTCCTTGCATGATGACGTACAAAAGAGAGTATTTATCGTTTTAAAGTATGTGACCCAGATACGATGTTTTTGTTATTTTAGTTATGTTCATAAGCTTTCCGACATCTCCAATTCGTCTTAACACGTCTTCGTTTGAGACTTTTGCAGTCCAAGGAATTTTAAGAATACGCCTATATAGCCACATTTCAAATGCCTTTAATTTTTTTACGAATTAGGCTTTCAAAGTCCAAGCTTTTATCCCATATAGCAGTTGTAACCATACATAACATTTGACAAACCTCGATCTGATAAAAATATTTCATTGTTTATTTCTAATATTGACTTGTATTTTATAAATCCTTTTCGAACTATCTTAATTCTGACCTTTATTCATTGTTAGTCCAACTTTTTGCTTCCTCTGTTAATGATTTCCCTAAGAATTTTGTAAATCTTCTATATTTTCTGCTATGATTGCGATATAGTCTGCAAATCTTATGTTTTTAATGATACTCTCTCCAATTCTTACACCTTCAGTTTTTTCCCATAGTGCCTCCTGAAATATTAGTTGAAAGCACACATTAAATAATTGTGGCGACAGCACACATCCCTCTCTGACTCTTCTTTGAATTTCCACTTGGTTTGTCTCACTATCTTCCACCCGTATGACTGCTGTTTGATTTTAGTAGATTTTTTATTAAATTAATATTCTTGGGATCTAGGTGTATGCGTTTCAATGCATGTACGCATTGCGCATAATACCTCTTTTTTTCCCATTCCACTTTTAAATCCAAACTGTGTGTTGTCTAATTATTGTTCTTCACATTTTTTTTTTATATACGCTGTTGAATTACCCATGGGTAAGGGTAAAAAGACAGTTTTTAACTATTCTTCAGGAATTTGATCGTTGTGTATTCTATTAAATAAGTTAGTAAGACACTAAACATTTTCGTCATTCAGGATTTTTAGCACATCTACTGGAATTTCATCAGGAATCATCATTTCATCAGTACCTGGCGCTTTATTACTTTTTGAGTTTGTATTGCCTTAATATTGTTCTGAAGCTATTTTCCTGTGACATTTTAAAGTAATTACAATTTAAATGGGAATAAGCCACAATTAAAGGTTAAAGTAAGTTTATTGACGTTTCAATTTCCACTTCGGATATCCTCTTTTTTTTCGATTTTCGAAGTAGAAATTGAAACGTCAATAAACTTACTTTAATCTTTAGTTGTGGCTTATTCCCATTTAAATAATAATTACTTTGTATTGCCTGTTTCACCTCTGAGATTAGAATTTGTATATTTTCATCAGTTGGTAATGTTTCATTTCTTATGACTTGTGGTATTCTCTTTCGTGTATCACGCGTAATTTATTTTAGTTTCTTATGTAGGTTATGTGTGTCGTGTTTCATATTAAATTCTTCTATTTCTATGCAATTTTCATCCATCCAGCGTACTTTATCTTCACTGATCTGCGTTTCTACTAGTTTCTTTATTTGCTTATATTTTTCTTTATTAGTATTTTTCTATTTTCGTTTTTCTTCTATGAGCTTTATAATATCTGGTGTCATCCAGTCTTTTTTGGCTCTTGGTTCTTTTCTACCCACAAACGTTTCGCCAACGTTAAACACCGCCGCCCTCATTTCGTTCCAGTCACTGTTAATATTTTTTTGAAGCTTTTGTGAATGCTGATGTTAAGTATATTAACTAATATATTAAAGTACTAATAATTTATAATTGGTAATTTAAATTTAATTCCTCAAAAAATAAATTTTTATATGAAAATATCTTCAAACTTTTTTTATGTATATATTGCATAAGTAAATGGTAAACTCATCGGCAATATAGGATTTGAGATGACACTATTCTAATAGCCAAAAAATTGACAATGAATGTCAGTGGTAAATGCCAGTGAGAAAATCAAAGATTTTTTAACATAAAGAAGACATCGCGATGACAAAAACAGAGCAACATCAAGAAAGTTTAATAATAAATCAATTATCAATTAATCAATCAAACAACAAATCAGTGCGATTTTAAAAGTATAATATCTGAAAACAATATACAGGGTGTTTTAAACCTAATTAAATTTACCTTTGTACAAACGTGCAAAATAAAAAAAGTTACAGCCCTTGAAAGACCCAAAATAAAAATTGATTTTTTTCAATATATCGAGAACTGCTAGATTTTATATTGAAAATAAACATACAAAATTTTTACACCTTATAAAAATTTTATGGAGGTTTTATTCCCTTAAATCCCCCGCCAAATATTTGTATACGTTATATTTAAATTATTATTGTGGTACTATTAGTAAAACACAATATTTGTAAAACTTTTTTGCCTCCTAGTATTTTTTCGATATGCCAGTTTTTATCGAGATGGGGCCACTTTTTTATTATGTTTTAAAAATTCTCTAGTCCGCTGTATAACACTTGTTGCTATGGTTAGGTACTATCTATTAAAAAGTAGCATTTACAATACATATTGTTAGTAATAAATATTCAAATTATTGTGCATTTAAGATTATTAAGAAAAACTAAATTTTATATTACATTGGTGTACACGTTTTCAGAAATGGCAGATATACATTTAATTCTAGGTCAGTTGGAGCAGGCTAAATTAGGATTTTAGGCAATTATTGGTAATTTGATAATTACAGGTGAAAGTTAAGAAAATAGTGCAGGAGCTGCAAAGCCTTATGCAAAAAATATCCTAATCGAAATACACCAGGCAGGCGATTATTTCTTTCCAATAATTTGTCGTTTACAAGAGACAGGCACATTGCAATTTATTGGTAATCATGGTCGACCAAAAGTTGTTACAAACAATGAAGAGATTTTGAAAATAATTGAAGAAATCTCTGGAAGCAGTACAAGAGTAGTAGCGGCTCAAATAGATGTTTCTGACATGATGATTTGGAGAAGATTCAAGTAACAGCAATTTCATCCTTATCACTTAACACTTGTTCAAGAATTACTGGATGAAGGTTATCTTAAAAGAATGGGGTTTTGTGATTGTTTTTTATTGGAAAACACACAAAATATCTTAACATGGACATCTGAGCCGAATAAAACCTCTCACCCTCAAAGTCTCTCATCATCAAGTGAATGTTTGGGCACGGATTGTGCATAATAAACTAATAGGGTCAGTATTTCTTCCTAACAATTTAAACGGTAAAAATTATTTACAATTTCAACAAAACGTTACCAGAGTACTTAGGCGAAGTCAATCTCGTAGTCAGGAAAATATGTGGTTTTTACAGCATGGCGCTCCAGCGCATTACCATAACGAAATAGGAAAATATCTTTTCGATCAGTATCCTGGACGTTGGGTTGAAAGGGGTACTTATGCGCATATTTCTTGGCCACCCAGAGGTGCAGATCTTAATCCAATTGACTTTTGCTTCTGGGGTTTTATGAAAGGGTACGTATATTCCGTACCAATTATGAACGAACAACAACTAAGGAATAGAATCATGCAAGCTACAAATAAATTTCGCCAGAAGCCCATGATGTTCCAAAATATTCGATTTTCCTTTTTAAAATGGTGTCAAGTGTATATTCAAAAAAATGGAGGTCATTAAATGAACAAAACTCCCATAGAATTTTTATAGAGTGTACAAATTTCACTGTTATTATTATTTTGTAAGATATTCTTGCCATAAGAAAGCCACATGTTTATTTTCAATTTAAAATATCTAACAGTTTTCGATATGTTGTAAAACATCGATTTTCATTTTTTAACTTCGAAGGGCTGTACCTTTTTTTTATGTGCACATTTCTACTAAGGTAAGTTGTTAGGTTTAATCGAACTATTTTTGGTTCCAAAATACGTGATTTTGTTTATGACCTACTTTTTTGTACATCCAACAAATTAAACAACAAAATAGGAAAATAATAGCAAAAAATAGGAAAAAAGTATTTTTGATAAAATACAAGATTTGAAAATCCATATTTAAATTATTTAAACTTCTTGTATTATTCTCTACTACTTACCTACGTATTATCCTTAATTTCTCAATCTGGAAATAATTTTATAAATCTCCTCTCTGGATATCTTTTCGGCTTCTCTATTACGTATGGGGAACTCTTTATTGGTAAACCAAGATTCTCTTGCAAGTGCCGACGCAATCACAGGATTCTTGTAGAAGGGATTAAGGAGCTCAGGCGGGAGTTGAGACTCTGCGATAGAATTCTGTACAACAGCGGGATGTGCGAGGTCCTGACGCTGACTTAATGCAGAAACGATTCCTGGAGATCCCGCATGATTGTTGTACACTTGAGGGACGAAAGGCGGTGATACAAGGTTATAGTTGCCGAGAAGTTGAGTGCATTTGACAGATGCTGCCAGCATAGCGATTGCGGCGAGTGTGAGGTAGAATTTCATTGTTGTCTGAAAAATTAAATGAAATACTTTGTAATTGACAAGTTGCGTTATTAGATTTAGGGTGGTAAATGTTCTCTTTGTTCGAGTTGATGTAGCTTCTTTTATGTGTTCCCTTCTTTTATATTAATATTTCTGACGAGTAAGCATTAAACCAAAAATATATGGGCCTTTGTCCATATTATACAGTGTGTCCATAAAGTATGGAATAAATTCGATATTTCCTAAATGAAAAGACTTTTAAAAAAAATCTAAAACACGTCGATTTTTAAATTTAAGTTTCTACATTTTACAATAAAATTTACAAGGTTTACATTATACAAGGTATGTATGGGTCTATCGAATATAATTTGAAAGATGTGCGCTTGGAAAATTAATTTTTATTGATTTATAAAATTAATAAATTATAAATAAATTATAATAAATAACTTGAAAGTAATCTAGAAATTGATACATGTCTTAATCTCAAATGTTCGAATTGCAGCACTGGTTGTATTTGACAGTAACCCAAACGTTGTACAAATTCTTGTAGAACCTTATTTATGCTTACTTAAGAAATATTGTTTATTTCTTTACGAATTCTTGTTTTTAAATCTCCAATATTTGCAGGTTTCGTTTTATAAACTACATTCTTTAAATGACCTTACATAAAATAATCCAAAGGATTAAGGTCTGGCGACCCCGCTGGCCATTCAATATGTCCACGTCTTCCAATCCATCTGTTCGGAAAAATTTCGTTTAGGGACCTTCGAACATCTAAAGCATAAAGCGGAGGCGAACCATCCTGTTGAAACCATAAAGTTTTATCAAAACCTCCAAGATTAATTGTACTGGGGAATAAATTAACTAAAGTAGGTACGATATAAATACTTAAAAACTGAAGGTATGCTGGCTCGTTTAAATTAGCTTCGAAATAGTAGGGTTCAATGATTTTATTTCTTACAATGACAGCCCATACGTATACCTTTTGCGGGTATTATATATGATGTTCCCGCATCCAGTTAGAGTTTTCTTTGGCCCAGTATCTACAATTCTGACGGTTGACCTCACCATTTAATTTGAATGTAGTCTCATCAGAAACAATAATATTTTGAACCAAGAGAGGGTTTCGGTGGCTGTTATCCATCATTATTTGGCAAAATTGTATCCTTTTATCTGGGTCATCCTCATTTAATTCCTAAACAACTGTACATTTTACTTACTTAACTTACTTTAACGTACTTTGTGTACCGTTGTTTTGCAAACATCGAGATCACTACTAACCTTACGAACAGAAGTGTGCGTGTCTTCTTCAAAAGCAAGTAGAACATCTAATGTTGTAACATAATTTACAGAGGAACGACCTGATTTGCGTGCATTTTCAACCGTACCATTTTCTCGAAATTTCTTTTCAATCCTACTTACTGTTGAATGCGTGATGGGTATTTCTGGATATTTACCATTAAATAAATTACACACTTCCATCTGAGTTCGCGATTTGTCTCCATATCCAATCATCATGAGTATTTTAATTCTTTGCTTTACACTCAAATTCATTTCTACTTAAAATTATTTCTAAACAATAATACAGAACATTCAGGAATTAATACAATTATTGTACTATTTAATTGTCATTAAACATTACTAAAAATAATTACAGTTTACCAGAAACTAGAAGTAGGCTACTTTTTTGCAATTGATAATAAATAATTTATTTTCTAAGCGCATATCTAAAATACAGGGGGTTATTTAAAAAAAGAGCCGATGACGTCATCACTATAATGTGTATTTCCTTGTATAATGAAATTTTATTGTAAAATGTAGAACATTAAATTTACAAATCGACATGTTTTAGATTTTTTTAAAAAAGCTTTTCATTTAGGAAATATCGAATTTATTCCATAGTTTACGGACACATGGTATATTTCACAATAATAAAATTTGTCCTTAAGTTTATTTCAATTTCTTCAAGTTAATTAATTTAATTTATAAATAAATTTTAAAAATTGATTTAGATAGCTTTAATATTTTGATCTTATAAAACAAAGAGTACCAAAGACAAAGGGGAACGAGAAATCACTATTAAGGTTTATTTATGCTATTAGACGTCAGAACTCATGACTAAAGGACCCCTGGAGATGGTTTAACTGCTTATGTGCAGACATCATTCATGCAGTAGTTTGTTAAACTAAAATTGCCATTTGGATCGCCAAAGATCAACAGATTACGGCGCAGTATAAAGAAGATACTACGAGTGCAAAAAATAAATGTGAGTCAAAAGAGTTTATTAAATAATTTTTGTATTTGTTGCATACAGGATTTTTTCTACGTCCATGCCAAAAAAAAAAATTATCTTCTTGGCACTTCTCTTCCTCCTCATTCTTTGAAACCTTATTAGGGCGTGGTAACACTCTAAATATCCATAACTTCCTTTGTCGGTCATAGTATAGCGCCATATTATAACCCTAGAATATTATGTTCACTAAAAAATTATTTTAATTATCTGAATTTGACCTATTATTTTAAACAAAGAGATGTTTCTAAAACCTAAAGATTACAAAAAAAAGAGCGGTTCAAAGTTGGCCAATTTACACGATACTGTAATCTAGGTTTCGTTAGTTGTTCAGACAAAATGACCATAAATTTTTTTCTGGTGATGGATTTTTTCTGCTGTCGTTATTGGTTATGAATATAAATTATCCAAGGGGTTATGGAAGGTATATGTATTATGCTATAGAACAGACAAAGAGGCCATCTTCTTGTTTTTTCTGGAGATGTTCATGTTTCCGGATATTTGGTCAAATTCGTCTACTCCGTACTTGGTTGCAATATAATATTTAATAATATCTGGTCTCCAGTTGGATTACATTCTACTTAACCGTTGTAGATTCTCGACAGAAGAAGCACAGACTAATTTACTTTTGTCTTATAGGTTTCCATTGTTTTATAAGGAATGGCCAATTTCACGATTTTTGAAATTTATCATCTCGGAAGGTATTTCTCTGTTATTTTGCCGTAACGTGCCAACTAAATTTAAATTGTAAGGAGGTTTTAAGAGCTCTAATGCTAGCGGTATTGACGTAAATCAATTATCCATGCTTATGTTTGGTTAATTCCGTACACACCCGTTAATTGTTTTACATATTCTCCTAGAGGCAGTCCATTGGTTTTAGTTCCCTTTCCTAAGTACAATTCTACATCAAACATATATTTGGTACCTACGTCACACAGCATTACTATTTTCAGTCCATATTTGGTCGGCTTGTTCGGGATATACATCCGGAAAGGACATCTTTCCCTAAAAGCCAGTAGCTGTTAATCGATCGTTAGGTATGATCCGGGCTTACAGGACGTTCTGCAGTTTTGTATAAGATAATCCCATATTTCACAAATGGCTACTAATAGGTTTGTTTCTTTTCTGTCTGGTCTAGACATTTTATCGTCAAAACGTAAACATTCTATAAGAAATTCAGGCTCAAGTTGCTTTATATATTGCACCAGAAATTTTGTCATTAAGCATTTGTCTTGTTGCTAAATGATTATCGCTATATTTTTGGGTAGCAACAAAAATCAGTAGTCTTAGGAGTGCAAGTTATACGTCAATATTCACTTTCGAGTTTGTAATTGTTTTGACCTTATATTTTTGTTCCCTAACAGAAATTTCAGCATTTGTATATCCTACAATTTTTTGCCAGAGACTTTGGACCCACAAAACAATGAAAAGCATCTAAGGGGGTTTGTGCTTACTGGTTTTTATCAGAGAGTACTTGAACAAAATGCGCGAAGTTACGTTTTAAAGATTTAGCAGCGGCCTTTGGTTAAGAGGACCACCTGTGCCAATTTTTACCTTTTAATCTCGACGGCAACCGAGTTTGCTTTTCTTCAGCTGCAATTTCTGGAGATTTTTCTTCGTTTGATAAAGTTTGCTGAGCAGGACATTTATTTCCCTTGACGATTTTAGAGCCATTACTTTCTTTTCTTGGAGACATTGAAGTAAACAATTTTTCCAACTCATTACTCTTTTTAGAACTTTTTGTTCTTTTCTTACTACCGGATCTTAAGTCATGGTCGGAATATGAGTCATTTTCGCTTGATGGTGGTTCGAACTCTGAATGCTTCTAAAACGGCATTTTCTGTTTCAGATCCACTTTCTGATTTATCAGATTTGTTATCAGATTCATCTGGCCAAAGTTGTTCCAGGCACAATTTCAACTCAGGTTTTAACTCCTGCATGAGAGGTCTGTGCCTGTCTCTATTTTTCGTATTCATATTTTACACTAAAAAATACAAAACTGATTATATCGTTATTTCTGCAATAATAACGTTATTATACTTCGTTAATACTACTACGTAATATTTACGAAGCTGTGCTCATTTGCAGGCACTTTACTGAAAATGTAGGCATAACTGTACTTGTAAAACGTTCCGATATACACTAATGTAAGAATAAGAATGGATGGGGGGCGCGAGCCAACATGAAGGGTGTTGCTGTAAAGTTGAAGCGGTAGGTATAAAAACTTGACTTGGTTCTTCACCTACAATATTTATTTATTATACCAAAATATTTAGAAATCAATATGTAACCTTCCTCCAGTCTGAGGTTTGTTCTGGTATGAAGTTCTCGTCATTTCTTTTGGTTGAAAAAGTTTCATTTTCTGCACCATCACCACAATTAGAAGGATTTTCAGGCAAGTAATTTAGTTTAGCAAGTGGTTCCTCCTCCGTGGGAAATTGTCGCAAATAAAACAAAAACATAAACGTATACTTTCTGGTTCACATATTTCTTCACTCTGAGCACTTCACGAAGAATTTTCAGTCTGTATTTAGAAGTAATACAGCTCTTTTTGGACCCGGTGCAATATTTATTACAAGAAATTCTTAAAGGGACCCGCAAGTTTATTAGCTGTCAAATAAACAAAGTGAATAAAACAAAAGTCATATTAAAGTCACATAAATACTACAGTTATTTTAGTGTTTAGTGCATTTAGACATATTATGTTTAGTGCATTATCTATAAAATGAATACAGTAAATACTTCTTATTATATTTTACGATGTTGCACTGAATAATTTTTTTTAGATAACTATAGCAAAATTTAGATAAAAAACTTTGTACATGTGTTTTTTAAATGGTAAATAAAATTACTTGGTAATTTAAATTGGGCAGAAACATGAGGCACAAAATTAAAACATGCAAAATGTTCATACAAAAACTACGAATCCAAGTTATTTACCGCAGTTAATTTATAGCTTTATTTACATATTTGTATATTGGAATAATTAATCCGCTACGTTACATTTGCCAGATATAAAAATAACTATTTAAATTTAAAAAATACCAAAATTAGTAACGAATTTCAAAAATAAACAAACATTTTTAAAGTTTAAAAAAACATGATACACAGATTATCGAGTGACACACCGATGAAGAAGGGATAATTACGACAAAAGTACTATATCATAAAAAGCAACAGCAAAAATTTTATTTCATATTTGAGGGGTTCTCAGTTGCGACTTTCACCACGTTTTTTATGAAATATTTTCGTTAATAAAAGATATACCATACGTTAAGATTTAAATTAAATATACACACTATAAATGGCAACACTGCCCGCCGTCAACTTTCCACGAACCTCCGTTGGTGGTGCCAGTTTCAGTCAATTCCATACGATTGCGCGTTTTCTGTCTTTCCTTGTCTAATACTAGCTACAATGTCCGACGTGAATTTGACAGGTGAATAATTATTTTTCAATATTTTAATAATAAACAGAATTTTTTACCAAAAATAAAAACACTACTTATATTACAGCATTTTAGAATGTCGAAGAAAATATCAAACAAGTTCTCCACTTTACCTACAGGAATTTTATTGTGAATCAACTCGTTTTATATTTACCGATAAATGTAAACATTTATGAATTCCTAGATCAACATTCCGTGTAACAGGTGCCTAAACAAAAACAATAAAGTCTATTTTGACGCAAAAAACAAAAACTTCTTCTTTTTCTTCATCTAAATATAATTAACTGTTTATTGATAAACAAAATATCTAGTTTTACCTATTCCTAGTTAATTTTTAACCAAAAATAAAAACAAAACCACTTGTATTACAGCTACGGCAGTCCAGAGCGTCGAAGAAAATATCAAACAAATTCTCCTCTTTGTACGAATTTTATTGTTAACCCACTCATTTTATTGATAAATATTTTTCATTGAAAAATATGAAAATTTCTGAATTCCTAAATCAACATTCAATGCAACAGTTGCCTAGACAAAAACAAATCTATTTATTGATATATATATATATATATATATATATATATATATATATATATATATATATATATATATTTATATATATATATATATATATATATATATATATATATATATATATATATATATATATATATATATATATATTTATTTATTTATTTATCTAAGTATTCAATAATTATTGTTAAACAAATGATTAAATTAAGTAAATTAAATTAAATTTCCTGAAGATGTTAATAAAAGAAAATGAAATGATCTTAACAAAATAAAATGAAATGAATACTTTAAGTTAAATGTCACTCATCTTTGATTCCTAACATACTCATTCAAACAGTGTTTAAATCTTTTTATATCCACTAGATCATGAGATTGGCTAAAGTCATTTCCCAGGATCTGAATCCTGTTAATAGGAGAGAATTTGCCATAGTTAGTGTGATAGTGTTTTATAGAAAACAAAGGCATGTCTCTAAGAATTCTAGTGTTACATCTAAAGTTGATAAAACTTAATAAATCAGAACAGTCAGTTGTATGGTCAAGTAGTTTATGGAGAAAAACTAGATCACATTGAGTTCTGTAGTTTTCTAAGGAACTGATATTTAGCCTTGACCTTAGTTCTACCGAAGACATGTTCCTTAAGTTTAATCTATAAGCACAAATCCGGAGAAACCTATTTTGAATTTTTTCAAGGGTGTGAATATGGTGACCATACTATAGAAGCATAAGACAGGATGCTACGGACGAAAGTAAGATTTAAAATTCTATATGTGGATACTGAATGATCTCGAGAGTCTTGTGATAAAACCTAGATTTCGGTAAACTTTATTTGACAAATTGTTGTGGGAGATAAATGACAAGAAACTGTCAAATAACACTCCCAAATCTTTTATTTCAGTCACTCTTGATAGAAGGCTTGTATTAATGTGATAGTCAAACACAACATTATTCTCAGATTTGGTAAAGGATATAACAAAACACTTATCTTTATTTAACTGCAAACCATTGGAAAGAGACCAATTAATTATACAGGAAAGTAAGGTCTTCCTGGATCCTTAGACAATCAGATAGATTTGAAACTTTAAAATATAATTTAAGGTCTTCAGCAAATAGCAAAAACTGACAAACCTTTATTACCTCAGAAATATCATTAATAGACAATAGACAATAGACAAGAGAAGAGGACCCACATGTGATACCCACATATATATATATATATATATATATATATATATATATATATATATATATATATATATATATATACACTCGCGATCATAAAATCCGGGTCACCTCGAAAATTTCAAGTTTATTGAATATTTTTGCATCTAGTTCAGTAATAACCTTTTTTTTAGGCTAACGTACTTTTTATTTGTCATCAATGTTTGTTTTGAAAGAAAAAAAACCGGCTTTTTTATTGTTTTTATTGAAAAAGCAGAAAACAAACCAAATTGTTGATAAAACAGACATACGAAAAAAAGAATGAAAAATACAGAACGTGGTGAAACAGTGGAATTTCGATGACTAATATCGTGTATTGCCTCCCCTTGCTCTAATAACCTCTTGCAGATGACGGGGCATACTCTCAATTTTTCTCCGGATTACATGTTGTGGTATGTTATTCCACTCTCTCACTAACATATCCTTAAGCTCCTGTGCGTTGTTAGGAGGTGGTGTATGGGTTTAAATACATTTTTTCAAATCGTCCCAAAGATGTTCGATGGAATTCAGGTCCGGAGACCTAGCTGGCCAGGGTAACCTCGTAATTCAAAACTCGTCTAAGTATTGCATACTGATCCTGGCAACGTGCGGTCGCGCGTTGTCCTGCAAAAAAACGGCGTCTTCTCCAAGCCCTGTCATGGTGGGCATAACATGTTCTTCCATAATCTCCGTAATGTACCTTCGTGCAGTTAAGGACCCATTTTCGATGCAGGGTAATTCTATGCGGAAGTCGAAAGATACACCTCCCCAAACCATAACCGAGCCTCCACCAAATGGCATTCTTGGAGCAATGCAAGCTTGTGAAAATCGTTCACTGGTTCTCCTCCAAACTCTTACACGTCCATCGGATCCAGTTAGGCAGAAACGGGATTCATCTGAGAATAACACTTTGCTCCAATCATTAATTCCCCAATGCGCGTATTGTCGAGCAAAAGCTAGTCGTGCAACTCGATGCGCCCGGCGAAGTGGCGGTCCTGTAGCCATTACCCGAGAAGATAGTCCAGAAGAATGAAGTCTTCTCCTGACTGTTGCAACGTTAACATTGCAATTTCGTACTTCCTGTAGACAATTTCGATGCATAACCGCAGTTGAGGTCCAGTTTCGTAATGCCTGAAACGTAAGGAAACGGTCATCTCGTGCCGTGGTCGTTCTTCTTCGTCCAGATCCAGGTCGTCTGATTAGCAAACCCGTCTCCTGAAAGCGTTAAAGCACTCGTTGAACAGTAGAAAGGCTTACGCCAACAGTTCTTACGATTTGCCGTTGAGTATGACCGTCTTCCACAAGCGCAACAATGCGTGCCGTTTCAACAACATTCAAATTCATTTTTGGCAAAAAATAAACAATAATAAACACTAATAATGGCACTAATACACACTAATGGTGGCAATAATAAACGTTTATTTGTTGCGTTTGAACAGAAAGTCGAATCACAAATGAGACATTTAAATCAAGCGGCAGTTACAGATACCGTTCATTTTAGCAAGTGTATAGTTTTCCGCGAAATCGACATTATTGGAATTCTTTGTTACAAAGGAAACCAATAAGGCGACAACAATTCTCAGAAACATGCATTAGTTTGTATTTGTGTTATTGTCATTTACGATAAAGCTCCTTAAAAATGAAATAACGGTGATTTTCAAGGTGACCCGAATTTTATGATCGCGAGTGTATATATATATATATATATATATATATACATATATCCATTATTCTCAATTTACTGAGCATATACTAAAATATGACCCGGCAACCTTTCTGGTACTTCTGGTCACTTCTGGTGCCGGTTTTAGTCAATTCCATACGATTACGCGTCGCCTCTCTCTCCTTGTCTAAGCCAAACCCAAAGTTATATGTGATATTGTTCAAGTTTCAAGAATGTAAAGAAAATTGTCACTGATATTATTTTAGAGATAATTTGCTTATTGTAATTAAATAACATATTGTAATTACATTGGAAATTCATAAAAAAATCTTACCAAACAAATATTCGAAAAATCAACATGCCCTGAAGGCTGAACAGCTTGGAAAAACAAATTTCTTATGGTAAAATTTTATGTATTTTTAAACAACGACAAAATATTTTTTGTTTAAATATTTAAAAGAAAACTTAATATAGTATTTAAGAGTGAATTTTTCCAATTATACTAGTAATTAAAAATTTGATTGCCTAACGCTCCTAACAACCACTACGGGATTAAAGCTTTCATGCATTAAGTTTTGTTAGGTTGGATAGTTTTAGTGGAATACATCCGTTTAATTAAACCACCTATTTATAAACGTTAACGCTACATAACTTAAACAGCGAGAATTACTCCTTTAATGCCACCAGCATAAAGAGGTCAACGTGTTTTGTTATAACAATGCACTATATATTTTATAGTGTATTGTTAATACCAAAAGTTAATTTGAGATATAAAAATATGTCGGAACTATTTATACACTCACCTTATAAAATTACATTCAGGGACTCAAATAATATGTAGAAATTGAATAATTGAACTCAATACACAAAAAACAAAATATCTCCCAATAGGCGCAGAACTATCCAACATTCAGATGGACACAACCGAAATTGCATTCTGCACTGAATATACCTACCTAGGAATTGATTTCGACACCACAGGCACAGACAATAGGGAAATTAGAAAACGAATAACCCAGGCCCGTAGAACAATTAGATGCCTTAATGGAGTTCTTTGGAGCTCAGAAATTGGTAAAAGACGAAAATACAATATATATGAATCTCTCATAAAAACCAGCTTAACCTATGGTACAGAGACATGGAGACTAACAGAAAGCAATAAAAGAAAACTCGAAGAACAGAAATGGATGTATTTAGACGATTACTTTAAATATCTAGGGCAGACAGAATTAAAAACGATGAAATAAGGAATCAGATGGGGGTAGATGGATCACTGGCAACAGACATAGAAAGGAAAAAACTTATATGGTATGGCCATGTTCAAAGAATGCCAGAAACAAAACTACCAAAAATCGCAATGAAATGGATACCACCAAATCGTAAGAAACGAGGAAGACCAAAAAGAACATGAAAGGAGGGAATAACAAAGGCAATGAGCTCCCGAGACTTTACCGAAGAACAATGGAATGATAGAAATTCGTAGAAATTAGGCATCGGACAACGACGCAAGACGTTTTGAAATCGATATATATATATATATATATATATATATATATATATATATATATATATATATATATATATATATATATATATATATATATATATATATATATATATATATATATATATATATATAATTAAATAATTTATGAATAATTCTTCTTTTCTTCGTGTGGCTTGTCCTTCAAAGACATTGGCGATCATTTTGCTCTGTCTCCAGCAGTTCTGAAAAGCTCTATTGTTGTTAAAACACTCCACTGCTTTAAGTTTTTTAACCAGGATGTGCATTGTCTTCCCGGTCATCTTCTCATATTTTTTTATTTCTTATTATGTGACCAAAGAAGAAGCTCATTTTTCTTTCCTTTATAGTGTATATCTTTTTCCTTATTTGTCTTTCTTAATATTTCCGTGTTTGTTACATATTGTGTCCATGATATTTGCCACATTCTATAATATTACCACGTCTCAAAGCTGGCAAGTCATTTTTTATTTTGTATCCGTAATTGTCCAGGTTTTAATTCCAAATAAATGGACAGAGAACACGTATCATCTTAATAAACGATTTTTATTTTCTATTCCTAGTTTTTAAGCCATATATTTAAAGTTCATTCTACCACTACAGTCAGAGCCTGTTGCATTATATATCTGACTGTGCCATTAAATTTGCCGTGAATTAAAATGACAAGGTTATTCACGTAGTCCAGCACACGATTCCTGTTGTTTCTGAGTCTAGCTATAAGCCCATCCATGTATAGATTCTACGAGACAGGATATAAAACTCCGTCCTTCCTGGGATAGCCTTTGGCTGATTATGTATCATTCAGTATGTTACAAATATCACACGATTCATCAGCTTGCAGTCTATCGATATGCAGCTTACTTCGTCTAGTTCTTTTAGACGAATCGTCTTTGTAATTTTTAGGTGCTATTATCAAATGCTCTCTCTATATCGAGAAATCCACTCAACATTACCTCTTGGTTTTCCATAACATACTTCACCCTCAGTAAGACATGGTGAAGATTTGTTTCTGTAAAGCGTTCTGCTTGATAGGCATATTTTCTCTGATGTATCGGACTTTAAATCAATACACATGTCCTTATATACCTGTGGTGCAGTTTTTCTAGTTTTACCTTATTTATGTCCTTTTTTGCCAGATTTGGGTATAAAAACCACTTTTATTATCCTCCATGCTTTTGCTATGTTACCCCAGTCCTAAGCTGGCTTGCAGTATAGGTACTACATAGTTTTTTGTACAAAAGGTTCTTTCCCTTCTGTAGAAGTATTGGATAAATACCGTCCGGACCTGGTAATTTATATGGCTTAAATGTGTTTAGCCAGTCTACACTCGAACTATGAATACTTGAATCTGATCGAATGAGCTTCGATGTATCTAGTAGTATCAGTTTTATTTTTTTAATTCCAGCCTTGCCCCTAGTATTGTGTAAGTAGAGCACGATTGGAATACACCCGAAAGTCTTACATATTTAAATATTGCACCTTTTGCAATGTTTTTATGCATTGTTTTGTCACCAAACTAGCTCAGCACAAATAACTATGGGTCTGACAATAGAAATACCTATATGACCAATTAATTACTTGAGATTTCAGATACCACGTGAAATTACGTGCGGAAGGTGGTCCGAATGACTGCGAATAGTGCGGCTGCGTTGGAGAGGGTGATGCCCAACATTGGGGGACCCAAATCTGGAAGGAGAAAGAGAGTCTTAGACGGTTTTGTACAGTCGATCATCCTCTACGCGACACCAGTCTGGAGCGAGGGGGTAGATATAACGACCTATAGGGGGCTCATAACACAAATGGACAGAACGAGTCTGTTCAGAGTGGCATGCGCCTACAGGACTATGTCTGCGGCAGCCTTGTGGACCATCACTGGATGTGTTCCGTTGCATGATTTGGCGGTGGAAAGAAAAGAGCTCTATGAGAGAAGAGGCCCAAACCTTACTGTGGCCGAAAGAAGACAGGAAAGGGAAAGGCTTATTGAAAGATGGCAAGAAGAATGAAGTTACACGGAGGATGTGGCACAGTTGACGAAAATGATGATCACGAACATAAAAGATTGGGTGGACTATGGCCACAGGCAACTGGATTATTTCCTGACGCCGGTGCTCACAGGGCACAGATGTTTTAGGGCCTACCTCTCTAGGTTTGGAAAGGCTGACACAGATGAATGCCTATAGTGTGGATACTAGGACACTGTGACACATAGGATGTTAGATTGCAGCAGATGGATAGTGGAAAGGAACAGAATGGAGAGAGAGACAGGCGTGAATTTTGTTACAATGAGAGAAATTATTGAGAGAATGATTGAAAATAAATCAGGTTGGACTAACATACACAGCTATATCCGTGCAGTGATCAAGAAAAAGGAAGAGGAAGAAAGACAGCTGGACCAACGGCAAGGGTAAGAGTGAAATATGCTGGAAATTGAAGCTAGAGAAGTGGGTCACAATGTATAAGTTAAATAGCGTAAGTCAGACTGTGGGGGAGGAGGAAATGCCCGTCTGGGAATGATGCTGTACTAGGAGCGATAAGGGTCTTCTGCTCGCTACCTGGAACGAGACAGGGAGTCTCCTTGCTGATAAATGGAGTGTGAATGTTTATGAATGAAGAATGAATGTATAAAGGTAGTGCTTCGGAAGTGATGCCGTCCTTACAGCGGCCATTCCGCTTCCGGATCGCTGGATGACAGAGGAGGGTCTGGTTTAGCAAGTAGGCGTAGCGTTCGCCGTAGACTAGGCGACGAGAGGCCATTTTAAAGTACCTCGAAAACTATCGCCGGAAGTACGAAGAACGAATCCTGCACTAAGGTCAGTCGGCGTCCTGGACTGAGATGTCTATTGGAGATTCCAGACCCCCCTCTATAAAAAAGGGGGTGCACATCTCAAAATTGAAAAAATGGCGTTTTGGTGATTTTGATACTAGGCAACTCAAATATGGATGGTGAAATGAATCTGAAAAGTAATAGTTTTAAGTACCTAGTATCGGTATTATATAGTAATGGGGATATAAATGGAGATGCACGCGGTAGAATGCGGGTTGTATGGATGAAGTGGAAGCAAGCAAGTGGTTACTTGTGTGACAGAAAGATTCCTATTATACTAAAGAAGAAAAAAATTTTTAGTAAAAAACGATATTTTTTAGTTGTTTTAAAAAAAGGAAATTTTTTGAGTAATTCCGAGAATGGTGTCATCATTTTAAGCTTGAATTTTTTCAAAACTAAACCTTATAAACCAGTTAAATTTCTTTTTGTAATGCTTTTATATAAATGAAGTTATGTGTATGATTTTTGTCACTGGACAGATCTCCCCTGTGTAAATTACGTAATAAACTTATTGAATATTGTTTTTTTATTTGTAGATATAGATTTATTGTAATCTGTTGGAGATAAAGAATGTAAAAAAAATAAATTAAGTATATTTTAAATGAACAACGAATAGTTTTAACCAGGGCGGTTTTGGCGGGGGTGTGTTTATTACTTAATAAGTGGACATAATTTTAGTTTTATAAGGTTTTCAAAAAAACTTACCGTTTTTTAGTAAAAACTAAATTTTTTTAGTTATTCTCTAACATCCGTTCTAAAACATGCATTGTTTTTCGAAAAAACTATAAAGAACACTTTTGTGTTATAATTTACTGTTTTTGAGACTACTATAGTTTTTTTCATAAACTTTTTCCACCCTCAAGTTGGAGTGATAATCACCCCCAGACGAAAAAGCACATATTGCCATGGGGTACATTTTGATCTTTGAGATATTTTCTACCCACTGTAAAAGTTTTAAGCAAATCCATGCATATAGAAAGAATTCTGGGCAGAAAATCGTCATATATTGAACTAATAGGGATAAACCCAAAAGCAGAATAATGATAAAGCACGAAAGAATCGTGCTTGACTCGACTGGACACGACTGTGCTGATGGTATACTCTACACGCATTTAAATAGATATGCGTGCCTAATCCCTTAATGATGTTTGACGAATTGTTAATTAAAACTGTGCGTAAATTTTTAAATAAATGGTAAAATTCTTTGTATGTTTCCCTGTATCTGTAAGATTTATTTCATGGATTGAGAACCTTGGTTTCCTTTTTTCTATTTTATTACATGCAAACGCTATTATGACATCTTCTTCACAATCTGATGAAGAATCAAGTTTTAAGGATATCACTGATTTTGCACTACTTGACTGCCGTAAACGTACTAAGCTATGATACATAGGATAGATACATAATGATAGATGTGATAAAATGTGGAAAATGTATTCTATTTTAAAACATAATGTGCAATATTGGCCAACATTCAGATTTTGTAAAGCCCAAAATTAAAAAAATCCATTTTAAAAAGTTTTTTAAAAATAATTTTTATGTGATTTAGTTTTTGCACTAGTCTCAAATGTTGGATTTATGGGTTAAGTGAAAAGCTAATTTGTGATAATTCCATCGTATATAACAACTGAGATTGTCCGAGACTCAGACCTTTTCGTTTGATAAAACCCTTACGCCTAAAAAGTTTAATACAACACAAAAAACTAACGGCCGTAGGTAAAGACATAAAAAAATACGACAAACTTAAATCACAATCAAAGGATTCCGACAAGATTATTAAGGTAAAACACAACAACAATTCCTTTAGTTAAAATAGGGACCAAGGTCCATTTTGTCCACAACAACAGGCGCTACGGTCCATTTCTGACAGTAAAAAGGATAATAATTTAACGGTCCTGTTCCTTGCCACGAAAACAAGTCTAGAGTTCTGTTGTAATGCGGGACAATGGGGATTTGGAAAATGAGAGGTAGGGATAGAGGGAAGAACCATTTCTCGGGGCCTCTTGGCACTCCGAGAGACCGTTTTTCACTGAGCTACGTGTTTATGTCGCTACTTTGTAAGTAGCTATTGATTTTTTGTAAGTTTTTGCATTAAAATACTAATAACCAATATTTTTTCTCACTAGTAAGTATATTCCATGTTAGTAGTTTATTTTGGAAATATATAAATATTTAGACAATATTTTCTTTACGTTAACTTTTATAAAACATTAAAATGTTATAAAATAACGTCCATTTTTAAATTGATTTTTTATTATATCATAATTAATTATTAAATATGGTTTATTTTACGGATTTTGTCCAAAGCATGAAACTATACTCGACGCATAAACTAGATCTTTTATTTTCATTTTTGGCGTATACAAATCTATTATATTTTCGTATTAATAATTCAATTCAACTTAAGTTCAAATTAAAAAAAAATTATTGGTTGGAGTACAAGAATAACAAAAAAACTTTCATGTGTCCTAGCCGTTTACAAACTCTGTTGCTACAAAGCTTACAAAATTGCTTAAAGGTTAACCTTCTTTAAAAATAAAACAAACTAAAGTCAAAAAAAAATTATAAAGCGAGCTGTCTCATGTTAACATTAAATTACAAAAGAAAAATTAAAATGACAGCTAAAGTCAAATCATAAAATTTACAATTTTGAATATTATAATTTTTTAAATTTTAATGAAAGCAATATATTTAAAAAAATGTCTGTCTTTACTTTAAATTTAAACATAAAAAAGTTACCTAGACTGCACTGGGATTTTACACTAAAATTCTGGAATTATAACTGGAACTAAACAATTCAGGAACGAAACAGGAACAGCCAGATTGAAGAAGCACTTATGCAACTTTAGACTGGACTTCTTAAAAAAAAAACCAGGAAACTGCAACATCAGAATTGCTGCTGGCGACACAAATATCTTAAATACTTTTTTAACCTCCTCTATAACTACACATACTTCACACTTTACTTTACACCGCTACAATGTCCATAAAAAGGGGCAAAAACAGAAAACTTTTCAAATTCGACGAATAAATTTGGATCCAGACCTAAGCCGACTGTCTTTTACAGCGACTCAAGTAAAAATAAGCAATTATGTTCTAAAATTAATCGCATAAGTTAGAATAAACAAAACTCTGGGTAAAAACAAACACAAACGGGAATTGAATTAATTTGAAAACGCAGTATCGGGCGGTTTAACGATCAAAGAAAAAATATACGTTAGTTTTTTACGTATAGGGAGATACATTACGTAAGATAGTTACAAAAACTCCCTAATCTCTTCTACTTCCATATGTTGAATCAACATCCGCAAATTGCTTCAAACCTTCCAACAACAATATACAATATTTTATCATAAAACCTATATCTCCATGAATATAGATACCTACACTACCTAAAAGTATTGACCTCATATTGATATCCTTAATCTTTGATATAGACCTATTGTCTAAATAATTCATTTTCTCTATCTTGTAACAGTTTCTCTTATATGACTGAATTCTCATACTAAAATTGCTGGTAATAAAACATCTGATCATTTTGCCAAAGAAACTACCAACCATAGTACGGGAGTCACCTTAATTCAACTAGCTAACGATCTCAAACTCGTTTTGAAAAAGTCGGTAGAATATATCCTGCAAAACTTAAGGCAAAAGAGCAAAACAATTCTTTATAAACTCCAAACATTTCTCGGTCATCTCTCCTTAGACTTCCTAACTAGAAGAGAAGCACTGATTATTAGAAGACTCCGAATGAATCACACTAAGCTTCCCCATGATTTCTTGATGTATTCAGGAACTCATCAGAACATCATTGCAATGTTTACTTGACTGTGAAACACATCCTCACTGACTGCAAGCAATTCACGAACCTGTATAAAGCGCTGAATTTGAACACCCACTCTTAATAAAATGCTTAACCACACTAGTGAGGTCACGAAAACTATAGAGTTTCTAAAAACTGGTCAAATCTGCCACAAGATTTAACCTAATAGACATTATTCTAAACTGATATAATTATTATTTGTTTTAATTATTTATTATATATTTAGAGTTTTTGTTCCTGTAGTAATGACCATAGTTGTCGAGGTACTTTATGTAAATAAAAGATATAATAATTTTTACATTCAATATTTATTAATAAATGTTTAATATTTTACTGTATATTTCTTGAATAGTTCTTAAAATTAAAAAAAAGTATAATTTACAATGTTTTTTGTCTATATTGACACATTGAAATTTAAAATTAAAACAACAATGTATTTCAATCTGATCTGTTCCAGATCATAAAATCTGATGTGAGCAGCTAGTGACGAGTGTAAAATCCCGCCTCGAGCTCAGTTTCGTAATTGATGCCACATTTTTTTCCTCATAAATTTCTGTATTCGTCGGCAAAATAAGGTTTGACGTGATAAATTAACACTTTTAAAAAATATGACAGTATACGCTTCGGTCGTTAATACTTTGAAAATACTGATGAGATTATCATAAACCAGGTTTAGTAGGATTCTAAAAAATGTATTTTATTTTTTCCCTGCTTTTAAAATTTCTAAATTACCACGATTAATTTAAATTATTTTTTACTTTTACTTAATTAAATTAAGGGATATATAAATCATTCGAAAACGAAACTGAATTCCAATACAAGTGAGTGCAAGTTCACAAGTTTAGGTGAGCTGAGGTTAATTGGAGAGGAACAACCCTCCATGTAACTTAATTATACATCCTATTCCTAGTCTACTACAGCCGTTACTAAAATATATAAATTTGCCTGAAACTAGAACTCTACCATTCTCCAATAATCCCTATTGGAACAACATACTTTTACATTATTATATTTCCCTCACCAAATTTAACAACAAAGATACCAGTATTAGTATATTCAGAATTCTCTTTCTAAAACTTATAAACCAAAAATAAATATAACATAGTTCTTTACACTGACGCGTCAAAGAGTGAAAGTAGTGTTGGATATTCTGTAACCACTGTACAACAGCCTTTCCAACTCTCTAAAATTTATACGAAGGCGGTTGCATTTCGATCCAATTTAAGTCTCTACTCACACCCTAACACGTATTTCTGGGTCTACCCATCATCAGAGAGAGTTTGTAAGAAGACTCAAACTAAATCAAAACGCACCGACTATCTGGCAATTATAGAAAAAATAATTACCAGAGTGTGCTACTAGAGTAACTTTATCTTCATCTCTAAAATTTGTCCTTGTATTATTCACACTGGTGAACTACCAGCTATCTCACATGCTTTCAAATAGGCCCACCAATATCCAAATACACAGATAGCCATATACTCTGATTTACTTTCTTCTATACACTCCATTAATGCTATATCCACCAACCATCCTATCGTCCAAGATATTCATGGCATATATCAGCTTCTTATAAAGCAAAATACAACTGTCAGTTTATCTCAAAAAAATATGGCAATCATACGGAGATTGCGTGTAGGACATACCCGTTTAACTCATGGCTGCCTGATGACTAGACTTCGGCAAATATGCATATTGCATATTTTGCATATTGTGCATATTTTATGCAAATATTTCATATTTTGGCATATTTGTATAAAAGTTTGCATAAAGTGCATAAAAGTTCAGATTTTTATACTGTATTTGAAAATTTTTAAACATACCAATTTATTTCAATTCTTGTATAAAATTTTGTAGTCATTTTAATCAAGAAATGATCTAAGGTCGTAATCTCTACAGGTACAAAACATTTACAATTTCATAGAAGATCAATTTAAGTAGCCCTCAACATTCTTAGAAAGTCTCGGTCACTGAGGCATTCAGTTATTGGATAATCGCTAAGGGTTCGCTCATTTGCATTTTATGATCTAATCCCCAAATCTATCTACAATTTATTGTATCTTAACAGCAGGTAAACGGCTAATAGTTTTGTTCCTAATTTAGGGATTTTCCAAAATCTCCCAGTTTATTGAATTAGGTACCTAAACATTTCTAATTTGATGCTCAGATTTGTAAATCATTTTTGTTTTGGTATTCAAAGCGTAAACACTCGTTGTGCGTAACAAAAAGGAAGATTGTGATTTTATAATGCCTAAAACAACCACTGCTTCAACTTGGATTAAACCTTATAAAGAGCTGTCTATGGATATGGGAAAAATCTACTGTTCAGTCTGTGGCAAAATTGTAAGTATCTAATATTTTCTATTAAATATCTAATATTTCATACATACAGGGTGTTTCCAAATGACACTTACAACGTTTGACTGTAGATACTTCTCGAAAAACTAATTTGTGGATTAATACTGCATTTAAAACACTTAGCGAGTGTTTTTTTTTCCAAACCAGTTATTTGATTAACCAAAAACACCTTGTATATTTTTATATTTTAAAGGTTGGGTTAAAATAAAGGTTTTTATTTTTATTTATAGATAGCATGTGAGAAGAAATTTCAGATAGACCAACATGTGAGAACTGCTTCACACATTGCAAAAAAAGGAAAAATAGGAGGAAAACATCAAACTTCAATGGCTAAATGTTTCCAATCTACTTCAAAAAAATTAGATGAGCAAGAAACTTTTAATGAAGACTTGTGTCGCGCATTAGTGTCTGCAAACATACCGCTTTCAAAATTAGCAAATGTAAGTTTTAGTTCGTTTCTAAAAAAATATTGCAAACTTAATGTTCCAAGTGATCGGTCTCTAAGAAGAAATAATGTGAACGGGCTATACTCGTCGGTGTTAATTAATATTAAGGAAGAAATTGCAGATAATTATTTTTACATATCTGTAGACGAAACCACTGATTCCTCAGGAAAGTATATTGCTCATTTATTGATTGGTGTTCTTAAAGAAGATACCTTACCAAAATCTCATCTTATTTCATGCCAGCAACTTGAGAAAACAAATGCTTTAACAATTTCGCGTGTTATACAAGAAACATTAGCAACTTTTGTTCTTCCGACAACTATTCCTTCTAATAAATTACTGCTTATTTTATCGGATGCTGCTCCTTATATGGTGAAAGCAGGACAAAATTTAAAAATATTTTTCCAAGATTTAATACATGTTACTTGTGTAGCGCATGGATTAAACAGAGTTGCAGAGGAAATACGAAAAAAGTTTCCTCTTGTAAATACCATGATATCCAGTGTCAAAAAAGTATTTCTTAAATCTCCTATAAGAATTCAACTTTATAAAGAAATGCTACCTAACATTCCTCTTCCACCACAACCTATTTTAACGCGATGGGGAACATGGTTAGAAGCAGCTAATTTTTATGCAGATCATTTTGTTAAAATAAAGAACATAATTGATACGTTAACAGATGAAAGTTCCCAATCTCTTTTGGATTCTAAACAAACTTTTCAGAGTAACTTGCTTCAACAAGAACTTTCATTTATAAAATCAAATTTTAGTTTTGTTCAAAAAACAATTACTCAGTTAGAATCACCAAAACTGTCATTGTTCGAAAGTACAGCATTAATAAAAGAATTTGCGTCATGTTGTCGGAACGTTAGAGGTAATATTGGAAAAGATATTTTAAAAAAATTTGAAGCTGCTATGGAAAAAAATAAAGGTTACCATATTCTTTCTGAAGTGGTCAGTGTTCTAGCTGGAAATATTTCGGAAACAACTAATTTAGAACCAAATGTTTTGGTTAGTTTGAAAAATGCTCCCGTTACATCAGTTGATGTTGAACGAAGTTTTTCCATATATAAATATATGTACTCAGACAGAAGCCACAAGTTTTTGTTAGAAAATTTTGAACACCACTTGGTCATTTATTGTTACCATAATTCTAAATAAGTTTATTCATACTTAAAAATGATGTAGTTACTTAAAATAAATGTAAATCTTAATGAATAGTAGGAAATATTTAGTTATGTACACTTTTTTTTTTAAATAAAATTGTTACTATTTTACGATTTTTTTATTTATTTGTATGCATATTTTGTGAAATATTTGCATATTTTTGGGTAAACACGTACATATTTATGCGCATATTTTCTACATTTTTATTTGCATATTTGCCGAAGTCTACTGATGACATTATCTCCACAACCAAAATGTCAGCACTGCAATATGAATCAGACATATACTTTTTGAATGCCCTTTTTATGCCAAAATACGCCAACAGCCCGATATCAGTACTTTAAAGAGGTCTTAAACGAGGTTATCAAATTCTTCATATCACGAATGTCAATAGTACCTCGTGCTAATCCATATATGTCACATGCACGTTAATTTAATTAAAACAATATGTCCTACATTTTAGAATGTAATTATTAAAAATTAAAGTCACTTTTTAACCCGTTTGATAAATTTACAATAGTGTAATATAGAGTGAAACAACCAATACGCTGCTACTTTTTTAACAAAAAATTCAACAGAGCTTTTAATGAGCGTTGCTTAGAGATCGTAAATCGTTAGAGATATGTGTCGGTACAAGAGTGCAAGTTTCGCAATATTCTAAAATTACAAGATTAATATCACGTCATTCTATTACATTTTTATGCATTCGAAACTGCAGCAATTTTAAAGTTTACGAAATAAAACTGCTTCTATAGTATGCTTCTCGCCTCTCAAGATGCAAAGACAATTTACGTGGCCGGTGTTTTGAATTAAGGTGACCCCAATACTTTTACTACCTGTTCCTTTGGAATATAAATGTGGGTTGGAAGAACATCAATCTTAAGTACGCAAAGGAAAATACAAATAAAACAATTCTTGTGATATATTATACAAGCAATTTCTTAAATTTACGTTGATATTTTCTATACAGATATACATACATTGTTCGTTTTATTAAATTTGTATATTTTTAAGTTTTGTTGAAACCAGATATAAATTGTTTATTTACTTCTTGATTAATAGCTCGACGAGGATAGATTAAATATAGACCACATAGAACACACATTTTACTCGGTCTGCTAGGTCACAGCATATTGGTGAGAATCTCGACAATTTCAATAATAATAATATTTAATTTAAAATTAGAACTAAACTTAAATCTACCGTCTTTGAGAATTTTTTACCCAATTTTAAAAATTTTTTATTTACTAAGAGTAAACAGTCGTTGGCCGTAAGCTAATTACTATATTTCAACGTGGCCAATCACTATCGCCATGCTTTTCTTTTCAGTTAAAACATGCCAAAGGTTCCTAAAGGTGTTTCGTACCAAAAAATATATATAAAGAAGAAGATATAATTAGGGCTTTAGAGTCTCAAAGAAGTGTGTCTTAAGTTATATTAGATTCCTCGAGAAACACTTTATTTCCAGTAAAGTGACATATTTAATAATAAAGTATCTCTTGAAACTAACCCAGTGTTAACTTCAGAAGAAGAAGGAGTTCTAAAAAGATGGATTTTTAGCTCATACAAAAAACGATTGGATAAAAGATATTCAAGCTTCTGTGAATGATTTCCTTGACTCAACCCCTAGAGAAAATTCGTTTACATATTCCAAGAAGAGGATGGTAGACCGGCTAAAACGTCACCCAAATATAACTCTAAGAACCTCAGAAGGAATAACAGCAGTTAGCATAGTTGGAGCCGAAGCAGACATAAGAAACTCGTTTACTAACGTGGAAGACTATTTAAAGAAAACACAATTAGTTGAGATTCTTAAAGATCTTCTGTTTTTGGCTTTGCCCAAACAACAAAAAAGTTTTACACCAAGAGGAGTAAAAAACTTTACAACATTATTTAAAAAACAACATCACAGTGATATTCAAATTTTCAGTTCATGGTATTTTCAGCTTGTGAGCTTACCTGAATGGGAAAATATAAAAGTAGCAATAATTAAAACAGCAAATGAAAACTTAAAACAAAAGAAAAGAAAACATAAAGACTGGATGACTGAAGAAATACTACTATTAATGAATGAAAGAAATTCATAAGAATAAAAGAAGCTAAGGAGAGAATGTTACTTGAGCAGTGCCAAGAACTAGAAGAAATTGAGAGAAAATATGACTTTTTTAACATGCATAAAAGAATTAGAGAGTTAACAGGAATGAGAAAAACACTTCAAACTAGGCAACTAAGAGATAAAAATGGTGAACTTATAACAGATATACACCAAAAATCCAGAGATGGACACAATATATAGCACAACTTTTTGAAGACAAATAGAGAACAGAAGCACCAAAAGAATTTAAGGATGATACTGGGCCTGACATTATAAGAGAAGAAATTGAATATGCGATGAAACAAGCTAAAGGTGGTAAATCTCTCGGGCCTGAGATGAAGTTCCTATCGAATTTTTCAAAATTGTGAATACTGAATCTATTGATCTTCTTTTGGATCTATTCAATACCATATATAGAACAGGTATAATACCTAAAGAATAGCTCTAACCAACATTCACACTGCTACCCAAATAAAGCCAATGCAAAAGAGTGCAACGAACATCGCACCATAGCCTTAATGAGTCATGTCTTGAAATTGTTTTTAAAAGTAATTCACAATAGAATACATAAGAAATTAGATGAAGGCATAAGTAATACACAAATGGGATTTAGGAAAGGACTGGAAACACGAGATGCACGGTTTGCAGTAACTGTTCTTTCGCAGAGATGCTTAGATATAAATCAGGAAGTATATGCATGTTTCATTGATTTTGAGAAGACTTTTGTCAGAGTACAGCATACCGGCTCAAATTTCAATTTCAATATTCAATTTTATTAAATAGAAACATTTGCTATTTGTTTCATTATAATTTTGTAAAATAATTGGCAAAGAAGTTAAACCCCCTTTGATGTTTCTCTAATATAGGCTTTTTATTATTGTAGTTTTTGGGATATTTTATTGGAATATTTTATGGGATATTCCCAGAATATTTTATTGAAAATACCTTATCGAGTGATGTGGGCCTAAACAGATGTCTTCAAGACCTACTTACATGTTTTGGAGCCGACAATAAGACCTGCCCACATAATCTGAAGGCAACATATATTTAGAAGCAAGCAGCCCATTGATGCCACAAGTATAATAAAGCATTAGGCAGGGTTGTTTTTGCTATTTAAATAATATGTTTTATGTGTTAAATTCATGATTAGTTAAATAATTGTTTTATTTGCTACGAGCTAAGGGTTCATTGTGTAATTCATTGTTTAAGACAAGACAAATTTACACTTGAGAGACTGAGCTAGGCGAAGCATAGATGATGAGCTCCATGGTTGATTGAGGTATTATTTTATAATAGTATTTCAATTATTCTCTTTGGTAGTCTTATGGTTTTTGGTTTTGTTGCCTGTGGGCTTTTCTCTTGGATTAAATCCGCAATTAATTATTCCAAATGAATTGGCAAGACAAAAGAAAAAGATAAAGACACGGAAGTCAGTGAAATTACATTCTAAACATTAAAAGGAGTTGTTGGAGAGGAAAAATTAAAAGGTTTAAAAACTTTGTTGAAAGTGATGCACATAATTTCGATTTTTTGACGTATTTTTATATCTATTAAAAATTTTTAAAGGCAAGTCCATTCGTGAATACTGATCAACTGGAAAATATGGATAAACGCGAAGATACAGATGGATCAGCAGGGCCAGATGGACTAACTTCATGGGATAATCCAATCTAAAATCTGTGAGAAGAATTCAATCTTGAAATCGGAAATTTACAGGACGAAAAATATGAGAGTTTTATAAAGATACTTCTAAAATTATCGTTAATGAACAAATGTTTGACATTGAAATTTTCCTATTTTAATAGAAGAAAATCCTAGCTTACACAACCAACTGTCTAGGACTTCATTGTTTGCCTCTAATCACGTCTAATTACCTAAAAAAAAATCATCAATCAGCGATATTATTTGGTCAAAATGAACTCTAGAAATGAAAGGAAAAAGGCACAGAGTAACTACCATTTGTTCTGAATTATTCAATTAGGAAAGAATACAACGCGTATTCCGGAATATCAGTAGGAGGTCAAAAAATCAGTAACTTGAGATATGCTGATGACACTTTAATAATCGCGGCAAATCAAGAAGAAATGGAAGACATAATGAGATGTCTGGAGGAGAAAAGCAAAACATATGGACTAAAGCTAAATAGCAGTAAGACAAAGATCATGATAGTAGACAGAGCTCGGAATAATCTTCAACACATTAAAGAAATTGGGGGCTTTAAAGTAGTGAATATTTTCATATACCTGGGGTCCCTAATAACAAATGACGGAGGGTGTGACAGAGGAATACGTAGAAGGTTGACTATTGCTAGAACATCTATGATGAAACTGGTAATAATTTAGAAAAATCTATCATAACAATATACACAAAATTAAGGCTGGTAAGGGCACTAATTTTTCCAATAGCCACATAGGAATCCAAAACGTGGAAGTTATATTAGATTCCTCGAGAAACACTTTATTTCCAGTAAAGTGACTTATTTAATAATAAAGTATCTCTTGAAACTAACCCAGTAACTTCAGAAGAAGAAGGGGTTCTAAAAAGATTTTTACCTTATACCAAAAACGATTGAATAAAAGATATTCAAGCTTCTGTGAATGATTTCCTTGACTCAGCCCCTAGAGAAAATTCGTTTACAGATAACTGTCCAAGAAGAGGATGGTATACCGGCTATGGAAGACATAATGAGATGTCTGGAGGAGAAAAGCAAAACATATGGACTAAAGCTAAATAGGAATAAGACAAAGATCATGATAGTAGACAGAGCTCGGAATCATCTTCAACACATTAAAGAAATTGGGGGCTTTGAAGTAGTAAATATTTTCATATACCTAGGGTCCCTAATAACAAATGACGGAGGGTGTGACAGAGAGATACGTAGAAGGTTGACTATTGCTAGAACATCTATGATGAAACTGGTAATAATTTAGAAAAATCTATCATAACAATATACACAAAATTAAGGCTGGTAAGGGCACTAATTTTTCCAATAGCCACATAGGAATCCAAAACGTGGAAGTTATATTAGATTCCTCGAGAAACACTTTATTTCCAGTAAAGTGACTTATTTAATAATAAAGTATCTCTTGAAACTAACCCAGTAACTTCAGAAGAAGAAGGGGTTCTAAAAAGATTTTTACCTTATACCAAAAACGATTGAATAAAAGATATTCAAGCTTCTGTGAATGATTTCCTTGACTCAGCCCCTAGAGAAAATTCGTTTACAGATAACTGTCCAAGAAGAGGATGGTATACCGGCTATGGAAGACATAATGAGATGTCTGGAGGAGAAAAGCAAAACATATGGACTAAAGCTAAATAGGAATAAGACAAAGATCATGATAGTAGACAGAGCTCGGAATCATCTTCAACACATTAAAGAAATTGGGGGCTTTGAAGTAGTAAATATTTTCATATACCTAGGGTCCCTAATAACAAATGACGGAGGGTGTGACAGAGAGATACGTAGAAGGTTGACTATTGCTAGAACATCTATGATGAAACTGGTAATAATTTAGAAAAATCTATCATAACAATATACACAAAATTAAGGCTGGTAAGGGCACTCATTTTTCCAATAGCCACATAGGAATCCGAAACGTGGACCTTAAGAAAGCGAATGAAAATAAACTAGACGCTTGTATACCGCCGCATGTTAAGAATATCCTGGATTAATCATCGCACTAACGTATCGATATTAGAACAACTTAAAGTAAAGGATAGATTGCTTAAACAAATACAACAGATATTTGAAGTATTTTGAACACATTGCTAGAAGAACAGCTACGATGGAAAAACTGAAAGTTGAGGGTAGAGTTGAAGGAAAGAGACCTAGGGGAAGATCTCCAAGCCGTTGGGTAGATCAAACAAATATATTGATTAACCAGGGGTTACATGAAGCCGAACAACTAGCCCAGGACAGGGATGGATGGATGGAAATCGTAAAAAACTGTAAAGGCCTGATGGTGTCACCACATCCCAAAAGCGATTAGGACTGAGGATAAGGAGGAGGCAATTGTTGTGCGCGCGTATATTATAGCGCTATGATTCTTAAATCCGATCCTGATGTGCCGCTCGAGCAAACCAGCAACGTGGTCGGTCATTTTCCCGTAAGAAATACATGGCCTATCTTACCTGTACGGCATTCTAACTGTTGCTTCTACTATAGTACATCTCAGGCTTTTTAAAAATACACAAAAATAAAACAATTGATCTGTTATCTTGTTGACTTTTTTCTAACAAGATTTGTGACAGTGAATTTGTGACAAAAAGAGTTACATACAAATGTTTCTTTTGGTCTTACCAATTCACACTTAACATTTTTATTTTCTTCACTTTATTTTAAATCATCTAAATACAAACGCAAGCAAAGAACAACCTGTGTTCAAAGTACAAAGTAGCAACCCGTACATATTAAACCGCAAAAAGTTCCGTCAGTTTAATAAAATAAAGGTGATTAAAGATTTATTATTACATTACTTAACTGTTTTCCAAAACAATCACGAATACCGCGTAGAAATTTAACTTGATCGTTTAAATGGTTAAAAGTTATGTAACAAACAGAAGAATGCGATCTTCATGCAATAGTATTGTCAATTCACTTTCAATTCTATTAGAGATTGTTAATTTCACTATTTTGGATACAATATGAATTCTGAAGATATACTTCAGGTACCGGAACACATCTGAATAGTTGCATAATTCTAGAAAGAGTTGGAATAGTGTAATAATTGTTAATTGCAAATATTTTTATTATCTAGTTAATAACAAAATAAAATGCAAAGAACTATTAACTTAATAGAACAATATATAAACTATTATACAGTAAAACTTAAAAACCATAATTTACTGATAAAAAAGTTCGGGAGTTACAAAAATTGTCATACTCTCTCTCTCTTCAATCCTGACTCCCCGGAGGGAGTGTCGTGGTCATCGTGATCTCGGGTATTGTCCGTCTCCAAAGATCTCTGTCTCTGGTATTTTTTTTAACTCATGCATAGGTCTTTTACATATGTTTGTAATTTGATCGATCCATCTTGTTGGAGATCTTCCTCGTGATCTTCGGCCTTCTACCTTTTCTTGGGTGTAGGTATTAACCTAATATAGATTTTTTTAAATAAAAAGGATATAAAAACGGCTGGCCATAGAAAATGTTAATAGACCCATCATTTTCACTGCTCCGGTGCTTCTAGGTATGCAAAAATGCTGGTGTCTCTAGTTTTAATAAATATTTTAAAAATCTACATCTTTGATACTGCATGGAAAGTGGGGTCTTATAGTACTTATTTAAAATGTGATTAAAATTTCAAATAGATACATTATTTAGTTTCAAAGTTATTTAATTTGTTTATCCGAAATATACAAATATAACTATGCATGAGTTGAAGTAAATTACCAGAGACAGATATCTTTGGAGACGAACAATAAAAAACATCACGAATGACGACTCCCTTCGGGGGTCAGGATTAAAGAGACAGATCCCAAATAACTTTTTTGCAAATTAAGTTAGAAAGAAATAAACCAACAATGATTCTATGAACAGCATAAGCCAGAGAGAGTTGTTCAACCAAAATAATTAAAAAATAAATTAGAAAAAACATTCCTAACATTGCAAAATTAAATCGCAAAAAATTGCAATTTTTTGCTTATAAACATTTATAATAAGTTTTTCGCTATTACCTTGTGATAATAACTTTATTGTTTATTTAACCATGTAAATTGTTTAAACAAATTTTGGCAAAAAAAATTTGAACGATATCGTTAAAAAACGATTTTTATTGAAAAGCATAGAAATAGATAACTAACATTGAATTTTCCATAATTTTTTGTAAACAATTAAAAATGCTGTATTAATTAAAAATCTAAATACGATATTATTTAACTACAACTACAAAAATATTTATCAAATTATAGTCCAGTCATCAGAGATTGGACTCCTCAAAAAAACTAAAGTTAGGGAGTTTTTCCCTAAAACTCCCCTCGTAGAGGAGTAAAAACTAAAAACTTGCTCGCGCGAAATCAATGTAAAATAAAATGTGTATTAAGTCGACGGTAAAAATTTAATATCTTTTGATTGGAGTATCGTATCGACAAAACCTAAAATGCGTTTATAAGGTGAAAAGTACTTTCTTGTGCAATTTTTTTATTTTGCCGCAAATAAAGTCAGTTTCTATAAAGTTGTTCAATAAATAAACTTCGAGCTATTATTGCCATTTTTTACAATTCTCGTGAGATCAATAAAATTTATTACTTTAATTGACCGTTCATAGTGAAATTTTGATGTTTAGAGACCAATCTTTAAAACCTATAACATAAAATTTTAATTTTAAGTTGTGGCAAAAACTATGAGGCATTTGAAATATGACTAAAAAACGCAGAATTTAAACTTTAACATTACCAACTATCACACGTCACGAGAAGATGGTTTTAACTGCAGTTTGTAACAGAAATCAGTAGTTTTAAAAAACGTAAAAATGTAATTAAAAAAAAAACGGGTGTTTTAGTCCAGTGGGCTGCCGGTAGAAGTTATACTTCTATACACGCGTTCGCCGTTACAGATTTACATGGGATTCAATTTGCACAATCATTACATATGTAATACTATAGGTAAGAGAGAGCAGAAAGAGAAAAACAATTAGTTATACAGGTATATGGTGCATCGTTTGTTGTATATAAACATTTGGCCTGTAATAGAAGTATAGTAAGTAAATGAAGGATGGAATCAATATTTTAATGAAAATATATATTTTTATTTTCATATATATATATGAAAGGAGTTGAATGCAAAAAAAATTTTTTAAACATACTCTGCAGTAAAATTTATTGTTTATTTTGTTATTATTATACTACTACTAATAATATTACACTGTAACGTAATTCAATACAATAATACAATACAATTTAAAATGCAATATTCATTTTAAAGTATTTAAAAATGACAATATACATAACTTACGTACGCATATATTTAATTTACCATGATAATATTAATAATACTAATAAAATAAAAATATTGTTTCGGGACACAACTGTCAATTTGTCTGATATTGACCGATACAAAATTTAGTTGTTTTTTGTTGTGTATATAAGTACATATTTGAACTTTCTTAAGATATTTACAAGTTTTAATTTATAATTTAACATGCCTAACGAGTCTCAAGACAAATCTGAACAGAATGGAAAAATAATAATAATATTAATAAATATTAAATATATTTACAAAAGGAACATTTTTATTCTCAAGAGAGAAAGAGAGAGAAAATATATCTTCTGTGTCTCTCTTACCTATATCTTACATATATAATGATTTTGCCGATTCACTCCCTTACAAATTTACAACGTCGAACGCGATTATAGAAGTATAAATACACAAGTTTGAAATGTTTTAGATCGTTTTTAATGTGAAAGTTTAAATTCAGAGTTTTTAAGCATATCTAAAATGCCTCACATTTATTGCCAAAACTCAAAACTCAAAATTTCATTTTATAGGTTTTAAAGATTATGATTTAGTCATCGAAACTTCATAGTGGCCGGTCAATAAAGAGATTGCATTGATCTTATGAGAATCATAAAAATTGTCAAAAATCGCGTGACGTTTATTTATTTAACGCCTTAAAAATTGCGTAAAAAGTTGCACTCTTTACCTTTAACACGCATCTTGTTTTTTGTCGATAGGCCACTCGGATCAAAAGATACCGAATTTTTAACGTCGAGATGATACAAATTTTATTGAGCATTGATTTTGCGCGCGTAACTGACATTAAAAATTGTCGATCCCTTCAAGCGTTGTTTCTAAATAAACGGTTCATTTTAGACAAAAAATGATAAGAAACATTTTTATTTAAAATTACCTGAGCTACATTTTTTACTATTTTCTTAATTTTTTTTATACATGTTTTATATATTTTTTTCTATGGCGTACACATTCTTGGTAAATCTATTTTTTTCCATTTCCCCCTCTACGAGAAGGTTTTAGACGAAAGCTCAAGGGTAAAACTGGTAAACTTTTTTGCATCTGTTTTTGCGTCCTAAAATTGACATTCTCAGCAAAATTCAACTTGTTCGCACAATTTGTAGGCATTTTCGTCTCTGACGACTGTAGTATTACATATTTAAGTTACTATAAATTTAACTGTGACCTATTACCCATATTGACCTATGTTTTATCAAAAATTATCGTCCCAAAAATAATTAATAATTTTTATCCAAAAACTGTTTAAACAATTTACAAGGTTAACTTAACATTAAATACAATAACAAACGGTATATTCATAATATGCACAACGAGCACATACAAATAATAAAAAGAAATTCCAAAATCCATTAACAAGACTCGGAGATATTTTATATTCGAATTTGAAAATCTTAGTTCATTTTTTGATCTCGCCCGTTTAAAAAAAGAGGACGACTATAGTAAAAAGTATCACTTTGTACAGCTGTGAGGTATGGCCACTGCAAGAAAGAACACTGGCAACGCTAAACGCGACGGAAATGGTTTTTTGGAGAAGAGCTGCAGGAAGATCTAGAAGACAAAGGATTACCAACGAACGCATTAAAGAAATATTGGAAATTAAACGAACAATCACAGATCACCTAACAACAAAACAACTTATCTGGTTTGGACACATACAAAGAATGGATAAACAACAAATATCAAAAGAAATATAAAAATGGCAACCAGAAGGAAAGAGAAAACGAGGTAGACCGAGAAAAAGTTGGAACGAAGGAATAAATGAAAAACAGAGAGAGGTCCATAGAAGAAGACCATGGAACAACCGGACTAAGTGGAGATTGGAAGTCGGAAAACGGCAGAGAACGTTATAAACCGACAAGTAGTAGTAGTAGTTAAAAAAGAGACCAACTTAGTCCAGAATAATACTGGGACAACATTTTTTTGAATCTGGCCACAGCGATTGAATAAAAAATAATCTATTCTCGGGAGATAGCAGAAAGGTATTCAAATTGTACTACGACAAATAATGGTTAAATGCTATATTTGGTCTGCATTTTAGAAATACTTTAGGGGATACTTAAAGCATCAAGGATGAACAAAATAAAAGCATTGTAAATGTTGATTCATATATGGATGCTTAATATACCTTGCATAGCAAGATCATCTAATGCGGAGGTACTAAGGGAGGTCAACAAAGACAGAGAATTGCTGAAAACTCTTAATTAATGTAAAATGTCTTATCTGGAACAAATACATATAGTGAGTGTAAATCGAGATAGAATACTACAACTGATGAGTAAAAGTAAAATAGAAGGTTGTAGAGGTGTAGGAAGAACAGGTTTCCTGATCAAAAAACATTCGTGAATGGACTCAAATATGAAATGCAGGACAATTATTCTATGTGGCAGAAGATCGAGAAGTCTTCGCAATAATGTCGGATAATCCATGTCCAACTATTAACCTATTTCAATTATCACATCGTATGAGGTTCTGAAATTGTTCTCTTGTATTACGTTTACGTTAAATATTGTTTTATATGAAATTAAACCACTGTTAATTGTACAAATAAGTGTTTTGTTCATCTTCCAGGTTTAATGAGTAAGTCGTGATAAAAATCTCTTCCGTTCTAAAACTATTTGTTTCTAGGTAGATAGTATGAATTTTTTGAAAAATGAAACTGTACATTTATATGCCACACAATAATTTAATGTCATAATTGTTTTTGAAAATTACGTTGTTAATTTACTTTTCCGTCGACCATCCATTTATGATTAATTTTAACACCCTCAAAATCATTGATTAATGACCCCTATTAATAAATGATTTTCTATTAATGAACGATTTTATTATATGCAACACAACATACATTGCTTGTATAAATTAATTTAACCACATTTAACGCTCTGTGATTGGCAGTGACCTGTGGTGTAGGCAACCAAACATATAGGTACCTATTTATATTCCCACCAAAAAATTATTTAAAATGACATAGCCACTGTAAGTACTGTCTATCATTGTATGTCATTATTTATCGTTAAGTAAATAAAAATTTAAACTAAGATATTTTTATTTCTGAAAAGTTCGGTCGACGGAAAAGTTTTGTAACGAACTCGTGAATTAAAATGGCGATTAACAATTTCGAACATTAACGCGCTCGCTTCACTCACGCGTTAAAATATCTCAATTGTTAATCGCCCTTATTAATACACTTGTTGGTTAAATAACTATATCAGTACAGTTTGTGTTTTAATATCATGTCATTAGCAACTATTTAATCAGTATTTGCAAATGTACATGTTTAAGTTACATATGTATGATTAATTTTAGAACGATTTTAGTAATCAATCAACAATTATCTGAATATTTTTTGATGTCCATAAAAGCATATCAATATTGGTATATTAGGTAATACTATTTTAATTAGTCCTAAATAACCAGATCAACCCCTAGTCCAGGTATAAATTGCAATTTGTCGGTTAAATAATTACTCCATAACTTCGAATATATCCCGTTCAGACATGTTTGCCCCATGTAAATATAAACATAAACATCTATTTCGCAAAATTGCTGCAGAGCAGCTTGTTTAATAGAGCAGAACACAACTAACTTTTAACATTAATTAAAACATTTAAGTAAAAATCGAGCAACCGAAAACAACTACGGATAAAGAATTTATAAAATTCATTTTGTACTATAGGCTTGGTTCAGGAAACGGTAAAAGAGCAGCTATTAAAGCAGACATCATTGTCATCTGACCTTGCTCAATTGGTGCGGCGAAGACAAGGCTAACTAGATAATTTTATTACGATACTGGAAGGTATCTGTAACATTGCATGATTGAAGAAATTGAGTTCATGAACATCTACCCACTTTAAGTAACATGCAGATCCGGACTGCTTAGATTAAGAAGGAAGTTGTTACAATTATCACATATTTTATATACTTTGCGTTATAGACAATCTAATTTTAAACGTTCTTATATATATATATATATATATTATATATATATATATATATATATATATATATATATATATATATCTATATATATATATATATAAAATAAAGTTTTATATTGAGGTTGCAGTCATTAATAGGGCAGCAAAGTAAAACTCTTTGTTCTTTAATCAAGCTTTCGCAAAATTTATTTGCTTCTTCAGGATATGCTAAAATATGGTATCAGTAAATACAACGAAATTAGAACTAAATAGAACTGTATAAAACTAGTAAAAAAACTTACAACATGAGGTTAATCCATTAAATTTTCAAATTTGCAAAACATTAAAACTTAACTTATTTTAAAAATTATACAGTTATGTAAGTACAATATTCCAATTTAATTTAATTTTGTAAATATAAAACTTTATTTTACATAACGTGTCAGTCAATAATACCTAACTACTTATATATATATATATATATATATATATATATATATATATATATATATATATATATATATATATATATATATATATATTGTTCTGAAGCTATTTTCTTGTGGCATTTTAAAGTAATTACTATTTAAATGGGAATAAGCCACAATTAAAGGTTGAAGTACGTTTATTGACGTTTATTCCCATTGAAATAGTAATAAATATTTTATATAGTCTAGAATATGTCAGATGTTATGCTTTTAGTGTTAAAATACGTTTAAAAACCTTCTAAACTTACAATCTATTGATCTGGAGAATTAGTGGAAATGCAATCTCACTGTCCTCTCTCTCTATAATGTGGTGGTGTACCATCTTGCATAAACCACATATTTTGTCTTAAGTTTGATGAAAATTCTTTCAACATCCGAAGTGGAAATTGAAACGTCAATAAACGTACTTTAACCTTTAATTGTGGCTTATTTCCATTTAAATCGTAATTACTTTAATATTTTTTACATGAATAGCGCTAACTTAAAGAGCAAAAAAGTTAATCGCAAATTTATGCCACATATGTATTCAATTGTAAATTTCTATGCATAAATATTTACAAACGTAAAAGTTATAGCGAAAAATAAAATTTTAAATTTCCACTTTAACACCCTGTATCTTTCTTAATATCAACATTTTATAAAAGCAAGTTGGATTAGATCGTAATATTTTAAAGAGCATAATCTACGGTTTCTTTTTGTACACTACGGCTCTGTCTACTTTCCGTTGACTTTGTGAATTTCAATCCAGCACAGTCCTAGCAATCCCACCAGGATATCTACGGAGTGTATTGCCCAGCCATCTCCATTTCATCATCATCATTTTGGCTTTACAACCCTGTGTGGGTCCTAGCCTCCCCAAGAATTTTTCTCCAGTCGTCCCTATCCATCGCCTTCCTCCGCCAAGCACGTATTTCCATATTTCTCATGTCTTCATCGATGTTATCTAGGAATCTTGTTCTGGGTCTTCCTCTTCTTCTTTGACCAATAGGTCTATCAAGGAGCGTTTTTCTAGCTGGGTCGGTTTGCTCCATCCGCATAACATGGCCTACCCACCTTAGACGTCCTATCTTTATGTGTTTTACGATATCTGGTTCCTGGTATATCCTATAGAGTTCGAAGTTGTATCGTCTTCTCCAGACACCATTTTCATTTACCGCTCCATAGATGCGCCTTAGTATTTTTCTTTCGAAACATCCTAACATGTTTTCATTACTTTTTGTTAAAGTCCAGGTTTCTGAACCATATGTTAGGACTGGGCGTATTATTGTTTTGTAGAGTTTTACTTTTGTATTTCTTGATATAACTGTAGATTTAAAAAGGAGATTAAGCCCAAAATAGCATCTATTAGCCGTGCAAATTCTGCGGTTTATCTCTGCGGTAGTGTCATTTTCAGTATTGACGAGCGTTCCCAGGTATACAAATTCGTTAACTGCTTCGATGACGTCATTTTCTATAACAAGTGGCCGTAGTGTTTGTGGTTGCGTACCTATTTTCATGTATTTTGTTTTGTTGGTGTTTATTATTAAACCCATTTTTGTAGCCGCTTCCTTTAATGCTACGTACGCCTCTCGTGCTGCGTTTTCCGTTCTCCCAACAATATTGATATCATCAGCATATGCTAAGATTTGCACAGATTTGTTATATATTGAACCGGTAGTTGTGATTTGTGACGTACGTATTACTTTTTCCAAAGCTAGATTGAATAGTATACAGGAGAGTGGGTCTCCCTGACGTAGCCCGTTATTTGTTTTAATCCATCTCCATTTTCTTTGCGTTAATTGCTCTATCACTTTTTTTTGGTTGGCTAGGTTCCAAAAATTTTCATTTGACATTTAATTAGGCCAAAATATTATAGACAAAATTTTTTGTAACGCTACATTGATAAAAACTGGTAGTTGGTCTACTATGGGTGGCGATATCTTCCATGTTTCACAGTAAAATTTCTAATTTTATCTTAGTTGTGTAAATTATAAATTTCCGTATGTAATTTACCTTATTGTATGCATTACAAGACTTATTTATTCTTTTGTGCGCATCACACTTTGTACGACCATTACAGTCAATCATGCTGTCTTATATACAAATTCCACCATTCTCTTAATGCCCTGGTTGTTGATCACAATAGTCTGGTTGTTTCTGGTATTTAGTATCATTTCTTTGATTTTGTTGATGTATATTTCTAGTCCAAACCTGTTTATTTCCTGTCATAATCTATTTTTAGTTGCATGTCCTGTTGTGTATGTGCTAGGAGATATATCATCAGCGTAATCTAGATCATCCAGCCTATTTGTTAATCCTCAGGAAATTTCTCTTAAGAGTTCACCTTTATTAGTGCTGAGTCCAGTACAATATTAAATAGTAGAGAGGTTAAAACACAGCCACAGTGCCGAACCTACTTATCCCAAAAACGTTTACAATTTTTTCTATAACTATATCCAATAGCAATGTAGACAAAGAGTCTCCTTGGCGAGCACTTTTTTCACTTCGAATCCTTCTGAGACTGTACCGTTGCATTTCACAGCACAAATGGTTTCTCTAATTGTCATTTTTACCAATCTTACTAAATTTTCTGGCAGTTAAAATTCTTTTAGAGTTTCTATTAATTTGTTTCTGTCTATTGTATCGTGGGTGGTTCCTACTACTACTACTACTATCGGTTTACAGCGTTCTCCGACGCCTTCCGACTCCTAACTGCCATTCTTCTCTATTCAGCCATAGGCCTGGAGGGATTTCTCTTTCCTCTAGTTCTTTTTCAATTCCCTCTCTCCAGCTTTTTCTCGGCCTTCCTCTTTTCCTTCTCCCTTGTGCTGTCCACGTCAAAATCTGTTTTGGAATCCTGTCATCTGGCATTCTCTGTACATGGCCGTACCATATTAACTGTTTTGTTTTTATGTCATCAACTATTGTATGCTTGACTCCCATCATTTCACGTATTCTCTCATTTGGTATCCGACCTCTTCTTGATTTTCCTGCTGCTCTTCTCCAGAAGTCCATTTCTGTTAATAGTAACAGTTTCTCTTTTCTTTGCTTCATTTGCCAAACTTCGCCGCCATATGTGATTACACTTTTAAGTATGGTGTTGTATATGAGTTGTTTGTTCGGTTTAGATATTGTGGGTGGTTCCTAATAAATAAAAAGTTTCTCACCGTTTTAATATTTATATTAAAACTTATGGAGAAATATAATTAGAAAGCCTACCCAGCAAATGAGATTTTCAAGTGACGTTTATTTTTCTTCTCCTTTGCGTCTTATATCAAAATTGTTCGAAGTTGACGATCACCATCGCGTAGTCTTTGCTTAGTAGTTTTTTAGCCAAGAAACCTGTTTGTTTCCTATACCTCTTCAAACTTTTATTTTGCCTTCAAGAGTTAGTTGTAGTATTCTAATCGATTTCCCCTAAAAATAAGTTGCAGATAAGACATTTTTCAGTATTTAGCAGCCTTTAGTAATTTAATCTTTGTTGACTCTTCTTAGTACTTCATCGTTAATTTTCTTTGCTGTCCATGATATCTTTAACATACTTAGCTTATATGTACAAAATTATGACTATTGGACCGAATTTGACATAATAAAATCATGTACAAAAAAATATATGGTCTTTTAAAAGGGTGCGTTTTTGAGAAAGGTGAATTTGTCCATATGCACTTTGGTGCATTTGAGTGAATTATATGCAGTTTTCGTACAAATACATCCATAGAAAAGTTATTCAAAATTAAATTTCCTATCGAAATGTGTCCTTTTAAAGTTGAAAACTTTAGCGAAAGCGCACTTTGAAATACGATATCTGGGATATCTGGGATACCTGCTGTACATTATAAATACTTTTACTATTTTGAAGAGAAAGGAAAAAGTTTTTTTCTGTAAAGCACTGCATATACCTATATCCCAGTGGAATAAAGTTATGAGGCAAAAAAGAAAAATCTTGTGTGTTTTTGTTTTCTTGCTTCGTTTTTTGAAAATATTTATCAAAAAGAATTATTATTTTTATTAGATAAAAATGATTTCTTGCTTATAAATATATGAAGTTAGTATATCACGTAATTACCGAAGTAACGAGGTAAGACATAATTCTCCATTGTTCGTATTATATCTCTTTTATTAAATCAATAATAGAGAAAACATCTCAAAGTAAATAAAATGACCAATTAGAAAAAATGTAATTGGATTAAGAAAAAAACTGAAAAAACTAATAGCGCAGTAAAAAATTGGTGCAGTATATAGTCTATAAGGCGGAAACACAACATTTATTGTAAATATACAAGAAAATACACTAATCCATCTCTTAAATTGGGTAATAGAAGTTCTGGTTTATTAATTTCTTACCAATTGTAAAAGATTAAAAAAAAATAAAAAAAACAATTTGAAAGAAAAATTATTATTTTAAATACAACCCTGGTGTGCATTATGCAAGCCTGTGCGAGGTATGGTTAAACCGGTCATATATTTCCGAAATATTCGTTAGACCATTTCCTATATGTAATAAATTTTAACTATAGTTTATTGCCCCTCTATGTGCCCTTCAAACAATTTGTTTTTACATTTATCAAATTGTTCCTACGTCAGGTTCAAATGCCGAATGGTGAATTATAGTATGGCGTAATATTTATTTGTAATTTACAGAATAATCATTATATTTTGTGGAACAAGCCTCACATGACGAGCATATGTTTGATTTCTTAGTGGATTGCTTAAATGTATGCATAATATGAATGTTGATTGCGTGTTTGTAATACTTATATGCTAAAATGGATACAGAATAATAATTATATGCTTGAGTTAATGTAAAATATTTATATACATTTTTAAAAAGATTTTCATTTTATATTTCTACCGTAAACGTGTTATTAATTGGTTTCATAAATATAAATAAACAAGTTACTATGACATTTTGCTTTCGTTTTTTATATGAATATACTCAGCGCTTGGAAAGATGTGAAACAGTTATGGAGACTTTTGTTTTCATTGTAATAATAAACTTAAGTCTAAACGCGGAAATATCTGGAACTCGTAAGGTAAAGATGTTAATTTAAGAAAAGAAAATAGCACATTGAGATGGCAATGGGTAGCACATATAGAAAGACAAGAAACCAACATATGGTCTCATAAAGTGACATTCTGGAGACCTCGAGAAGCAAAAAGAAGCGTGGGAAGATCCAAAAAGAGATGGATGGACGATATAACAGCTGTAGCTGGAAAGCAGTGGATGAGAATTGCTAAAGATAGAAAAGCGTGGAAGCAATTGGAGGAGGCATATGTCAAACAATGGATAAATGAAGACTGAAGAAGAAGATTAGTCCCTTTAGTCAGCTTAAACAGTTTAAAAGTTTTTTTAAAATGTGGTTAACATTGTAGTCAATACGAGTGGGTTGGTACTATTGGCATTCTGTGAGGATGTTCTGGACGGTAATGGGAATATAGTAGCAGTGGAAGCATAACTATGGGTTTATCAGGGATACAAGATGAGCACGTGTCAAACATGCGTGCTGTATTCTTAATATTTGTATTGTTATCTTCTTTATTTTATTCAAGGATATTAGAAATAAATAGCTGTTTACAATAGATTGTACTTTTCTGGGTTTTGTGTCTTTCATGATCCAAAGCTATTGCCAAGCTTCTTGGAGCTGTATGTTGTAGATGGTTAAGTTTGATGTATATGCTTTTTATGCAGCGCTATCAGCCCTCTCATTTCCTTTGATGCCGATATGAGAAGACAATCATATTATTGTTATTGAAGTCGCTCGGGAAGTGTGGAGATAGATCGATATGAGAGAAGGAGTCGATGAGCGAAGCTGTACTTTGATGTTTTTAGAAAAAAAATTGAGGAAAAGTATTTTTAATTCAATAATTTTTGTTATACTGAAATATTATACAACTACTCGTATTCATTTTTAGTATCTTTTTAATATATGGTCTTATTTCTCTATAGACTACTGCAGTTGGGGTAACTTGATATACAGCTTCCATGTGTGTTCTTCAAGTTCTTTAACCGCTAACCTTGAAACAGTTTTTTGACAGTACGAAAGATACCTGAGAATATATGCAAACCTACTCAAATATGTCGAAAACATATTCCTGAGACGAGATACCAAAGAAGGAAGAGTGTTGAAAACAATTTATGGCAGTGCTTAATGAGCTAAAACATCACCCAAACAGAACTCTCAGCAAACTTATAGGTTACGACATAATTGACAGAAATAAATACTGAACTAAAAAACCAAACAAAAACAGATACAATAGTTAAAGTCTCGTATATGTTCTTGGTAAATTTACCTTACAAATTTAGTAAACAGTAGTATTAGCAATTTAAATAAATAAAAAAATGTAGTTTTGTACAAAACCAAGGCACCGATGGTTTAATGCTTTTTTAATAATTTTTTTTAATTCGAATAAATCTATTGTAGTTTCTTATCTTTTATTATTTCTATACTATAAAATGATATCCAAACTATATAACATCCAACACATTATTAAAAATAACATGTTATTTTTTATTATTACTTATTTATATGAACTAAAACACTGGCTATAGAATTTTTTATAAACGGAAATTGTCAAATCGTTCTACTACTGAAATTCGCAATAAACGAGAATTCATAATCCAGGAAATATGGTAATATGGTTTTGGAATTGTTTGGAACGTTTATTTATATTTTATTATTAAAAATTTATATACATGTATAAATATATATATATATATATATATATATATATATATATATATATATATATATATATATATATATATACATACATAGAATAGAATATTCTTTATTAATCCCATCATATAGTACATAAAGCATGATCAACAAGTTATATAGGACAATTACATAAAACAAAATCAATAAAATATAGAATAATATAAAAAAAAAGATATGCGATATAGAGCGTCTCTGAACCCGTCGGTCCTCATTCCCTGTAGTCTTTTATTAAGTCAAAATAATCATTTAGGTTGTAAACGCATAATTGGATCAAGCATGCTTTTAATTTATTTTTGATTTTTTGAATATTATTTTCATTTCTTGTATTAAGTGGCAAACAATTGTAAAATTTAGATCCTGCAAAATCAGGGCTAGTTTCAAAGAGAGTTGTGGAGTGTTTACACACGCTTATCAACCTCCCGTGTCTTGTCGGGTAATTATGAAAGTCAGAGTTGAGGGTAAAATTTTGAAATTTAGTTTTGACGTGAATAATACACTTATAAATATATAAAGGATGAAAAGTCAACAGTCTGTGTTCAATAAAATATTTACGACATGATTGTCTATTATCAATATTGAATATCAATCTAAGAATTCTCTTTTGAGTTATAAAAACTCTAGAAGAGTTTCTAGAGTTTCTCCAGAAGACAACATTATAGGCCATATATGAATAAACCAATGCATAATACACACTTATCAATTAATTGGTGTTAAATAGAGTTTTCAACTGAAGGATCGCATAGTAACCCTTATTCCATATATATATATATATATATATATATATATATATATATATATATATATATGTATATATAAATTTAAAATATATTCAATGGTTGAATAGCAGAGGTTTGATCGGTTAATAATTGGCAAATATAAGTCGTCAACTACTTTATTGATTTACTTGAATACGTTTCGCTTTTATTTTTAAAAGCATCATCAGTTCACTACAAATATAAAAGAGATCTTAGAATATAAGTAAATAACGAACAGGGTTCATACTTACAAAAACAATGTGTAGGTTTTTTAGATGTTATAAAACCTCTACGATAACTTAACATTATAACTTAACTAACTAAACGAGAAAAAAGAAACAAAAAACACAAGAAAAACTGTAAAAGAACACTATTGTTTATTTAGTTTTGACCGATGGCTTCATTTGAATGTTGGTTTAAGCTCTTTCAGGTTTCAAGGGTCAAACCACACTAATCTTTTCGATTGTTTTCTATCCGTTGTAGACTGTCATAATTTTACATGTGTTTCACATACATGACCAGTGTGACCACTAATGTGGTCATGTATGCCAAAATTTATTAAGAGAAAACCCAAAAAAAAAATATAAATGTCAAAAAATATTTAAGTACATATGGTTATAACAAAAAGCTCGTTTTTGAAAATCTTGCTGAGATAGAATCATTAACCCTGATTCAAAATATATTAAGCAATTTTAACAAAGCGAAAAACAGTTAAAACGTCGAAAGAAGTTTAAATGCAAGATCCACATTCGGCGAGGAAATCAAGGACATCATGGATCTAAAGGCTTCGTCGAAAAATCAGAAGAAGTGCAGAAATACTACACGAAAAGTTTTCTATTTAAATATTGAAATAGTATTTTGACTTTTTAGTTCTCATTGACTGATAACCTTAATTGCAGTGAGATTTGTTATCTCAGTCGTACTCCTTGCTATAATATGTACGTACAGGTTGTTTAACGATGGGAAACTAATTACACGATATTTACAAAAAATAGTTTATGGGGATTACAAATTATTAAAAATTTAAGAAAAATATCTTGACAAATGTGCCACTTTAGGTTATACCGGAAGTAACCAGCAACTTTAGGGCCGGTTGTTCGAACGTTAATCAAAACTTGATTGTAATAAAATATTTAATAACAAGCAAAACAAGCAGCTGTCAAAATTATTAAAAATGGCTTATTATTATTGATTTGTAAATAAAAACATGAAATTAAGATAAGAAAGAGTTTAAATTATGGTTTATTTTAAATTAAAACGCAAAATAATAAAATTGAATAAAATAAATCAGTCAACATAACCTCAAAACGTGACGTATTTGATTTGAATTAAATATTTGAGTTTTGATTAGCGTTCGAACAACCGGTCCTTATTATTTTAAATAAATGATCGTATATAGCATTTTTCATATAAAAATGCTTGCACGTCACAATTTATATAAAGTGACGTCACTTATATTTAAAATTTCCAGAACGTCAACCTTAGAGTTGTTCAAAATTTCCTAACACAGCTAATATTACGAAACCCATACGGAACTGCTCGATCTTTCATAGGCGTCAACATGGTATAATAATCAGAAAAATTTAATCATCATTATATTGGAAATTTTAGAATTATATTGATTAAATAACCAAAAACATTTGTTATTATTAATAATATAAATTTTATGAAATAACTCTGTAAGTCTAATATTCCACAAAATAATAATTTTAATTAAATAGATTAGACAATATTGTACGCATCTCATACGGGAATACTTTAAATTTTATTGACAGTTCAGCGTGTGGCAAAAGTGTATAAAGTGTTGCCGCTTTTTTAGACTAACAATTTTGTTTACGTTTCCATTTTTTACACAATTTGATCATAATATAATATATATTAATAAATTGTATTTATAAATACATATTAAATTTAGATTAACAGCTTTAAAAACTAATGATTGTTGTGTATTGTGATTGTGCTATGCCAAAACAAATAAATAGTCTGTAGAAAGCTGATAAGGTTTCATATAAGATAGATTATTTTGAACAAGAAATAATAGCGGGACGTTTTTACTATTAAAGCCCTAAAACAGGTAAGTTTAAAATTTAGAATACATAATTTTGTATTAAAATGTTTTCTTATGTATTTTAGTGTGTTGCAGTAGTCTTAAAACTAAGTGTATTTACTGTTAATATAATAGTTTGACAAATAGTTGACATTTTAAAAATTGCTCACTTACTAAATTTTCTGATGTTTTGGCAACGCTGTGGGGTTCTGACTAAATCTTGACGTGCAAGCATTTTTATATGAAAAATACTATATATTATTTTATTTTTAGATTTTGCCTAAGATTCTATATCAAATTTGTATAAGGTATCATAGGTCAAAACTTCATAATTTTTAAGTTATTCATATTTTTACAAAAAAAATTTTGACGTTTAGTTAATATCCCATCGATTTACAATGGTAATGTCTTGAAAACAATTGCACACAAAGAATAGGTAACGTTCTTTCAGGAATTTACATCGAAATTAAATTTCTAAATACAGGGTACGCCTTTTTTTTAATTTAAGAGCGTAGGCGCAAAATTGGGGGCCAATGCTTTTTAAATGCATTCATTTTTTTCGAATCCTGAGAAAACTAACAAATATTTTTAAAAAATATAAACGTAGAATGAAAGATTATATTATTATCGAGGGCCGAAAGTCCCTTAGAATAAACAAAAAAAATTTTTTAATGAGATATTTGAAATTAGAAATCACAATAAATTTTCTCTTCTTTTTTACCCCTGTAACTTATTAAAATAAACATTATAGAAGTTTTCAGAGACTTTCGGCCCTCAGTAATAATGTATTCTTTCATTCTGCGTTTAAATTTTTCAAAAATGCTTATTAGTTTTCTCGGGATTCGAAAAAAATGAATGCATTTAAAAAGCATTGGCCCGAAATTTTGCGCCTACGCTCTTAAACTCCAGTAACTTAATAATTTAAAATAAACTATTCTGTATTTTATAATTTAAGTAGTATTAGGATTTCTTATACCTCAATTTAATAGTTTTGGAGATAATTGTGTTTTAATGTTAAATGTAGGATATTCAATGTGTTGTTTTAGTAGGCCGTGTACGAAGATGCCATAATTGTCATCTTCGTACATCAATCAATTTTTGATTATGGGCACTTTTACAAAGCGATATAAATTAACCTCGTAGAGAATTAAACAATAAAGATTGCGTAACTTTACTTTCAATATATTGAGATATATTTTACATAAAAAAAGTACACTGGAGCGCAAAATTATCCGGAGACCAAGATTTTTCCTCAAAACTGGCGTTTATAAAAGTTTGGGTATTTATTATTTAATTAAGTATTTAGGAGTAAAATTTATTATAAATCAATAAATCAAATATTTAACAATGAAAAAAGAATAAAAAATTTTAAACATCTTCAAGAAACAAAAATTCATTTTTCTAATTTTAAACATTTTTTAATAAAAAACTATATTTAGTAGAGTGAGGTATCTTTGTGAGCCCTAATTGGTGCCCTCATTTGATTAGGCACACTTCGAAATAAGGCAGCAAAAAGCCAGAATATCCCATGCATGCTCTATTGGATTTAAGTCTGGAATATTTATGGTAATAAAAGAATCCTAATTTTATCCATGTAATCTCGTGATTCTTGCAATGTGCGGACGAGTCGTATCTTGCATTAGACAAAACTTTTCTTGAACAAATGGGACAACTGGCATTACCTGATCTTTCAAACAATCTTCAATATACCTTTCAGCGTTTAAATTGCTCCCTCAAATTATAAAAAGTTCTGTGTAAGCCTCTAGGGAAATGCCTGCCCACACCATTATACGACCTACACTAAACTAAACTCTGGGACAAAAACAACATTGGTGATAACGTTTACCAGATCTCCTCAAAATCTTAAGCCGCTAGTCTGATGAGTATATGTTAAATCTTGATTTATTCGTGAAGAGCACAGCACCCCATTCTTTAACATCGAAATTAATATGAGCAAAATGTAAACGTTGATTCCAATGATCTGCTGTTAATAGAGATCCTGTGACAGGTATTCTGGACTTAAAAACGAAAAATTACATAAAAATCTGAATATCCGGTTATTTTGGCACTCCAGTGTAGTTTAAATTACCATTATAAAAGTAGAGAGCTACAACCTGGTTGTCTCTAAACGCAAAAGACATTAAGCTCCGATCGTTTCTAAAAACAACGGTTAAATGTTGATTTTCTTGGTTCCAGTAATGCGAATTGTGCCTATTAAACATTTCGTTTTCATCAATTTTGATACCTCACTTTATATCATTCTTCAAATCTTTACAAAATATGCTTCGCTTTGCTATGTTTTTGTTGAAAACAACCAAAATGTATTAAATTTTTGTGTAGGTAAACTCTTCACAATGTCATGAGTGGTTTGTGGTCGATCTGGATATCTTTTAGCAAATAAACCATATATTTTAGCAATACATTCTCCATTTTCGAATTCTTCATTCTTTGATTCTAAACAAGCCATTTTTATTACTTTGTCAATAACCACAAATAAGGACAATATTATGACATAATAATACACGGCGTACACAGCATGCTAGAATAAAACAATAAATATCCTATGTATGGAGAGGTTTGGCTTCGAATTATATTCATTAGCCATAGATATTAATAAATATCTTATCTTTACCATTAAACCACAAGTATATCTAAAAGTATTAACCTCTGGTATAGAGAATCCTAATACTATTTGAAAGACAGATATCTTTTTTCATTAAAATTATAGTTATGTACAGGCTGTTTTATTTGAAATTATTGACTTACTATTGCTTGAAAATTTAATTAAAAAATTATTAAATAAATTTCTATGAGTTATGAATTATTTGCGAACACCTTGTATTTAGAAATTAGATTTCGATGCAAATTCCTGCAAAGACGTTAAATATTTATTGTGGGCAAAAGTTTTCACGACATTGTGTTTGTAAATGGATAAGCTATTAACTTTAAAAGGTTTGTCTTTATCTGTCAAAATTTTTGAAAATTGTCATATCGTGCCTTTTATAAATTGTATCTAAAATCTTACGCAGAATCTAAAAATGCAATAATATACAGGGTGATCCATTTAAAGTACCAAAGTCGCTTCTCACTTCCGGTTTAACTGGAAGGAGCATAGCTGTCAAAATATTTTCTTTAAGGTCTTGATAACTTGTAACCCCCTTATTCCAATTTTCATAAAAAGAGATATAGAGATAGTGTAAGCTCGTCATGAAACACCCAGTATATATATATATACCTATATATATATATATATATATATATATATATATATATATATATATATATATATATATATATATAAATATATATATATATATATATAAATATATATATATATATATATATATATATATTTATATATATATATATATATATATATATATATATATATATATATATATATATAACTGTTTTGGATGGGTTGGAGTCAATAAAAGGGCTATTCATTAGATTAGGACATTTTTATATTAATTATTTTTGAGATGTATTAGCAGCAATTTTTATTTACTAAACTAATTTTATTTGCAGCTCTTGATAATAATTGCAAATATAATTGAAAGCTCGAGATAAAAAATAGTTAACCAATTTGGTTACCTATTTTTTATCTCGAGCTTTCAATTATGTTTACAATTATTATCAAGAGCTGCAAATAAAATTAGTTTAGTAAATAAAAATTGCTGCTAATACATCTCAAAAATAAATAATATAAAAATGTCCTAATCTAATAAATGCTTCCCTGAAATTTTTAGTATAATTTTGAAAACATTTTTTTAATACAAAAACAATTGAATTTTGTTAATTAAATTAATTAAGTTAATTAATTACCTACAAAAAACTGGAGACCTCTAAGTATTACACTATACTTAGAAGGAGTCCTGTTTGTAAATTGTCTAGTATGTAAATTAAACAGAAAGAAATTTATTGATAATAAAAAAGCAAAAGAACTCAAAATTTATAATTCTATTGCTCCACGGTTTTATGCTCTACCTAAAATACATAAACCAACTTTATCTATGAGACCAATTGTTTCATCTTTATGCCCTCCTAATGGACCAATAGCACATCTCCCCACTGACATCTTAACTAATGCTTATAATTTAAACAACAATTTTTACATTAAAGATTCATTTGATTTTAGTTCTTTCAATAATAATTTCCAATTACCACAAAATTATGTTTTAGTTAGTTTTGATGTAACATCTCTTTTTATCAATTTGCCTTTAGATTTAATCATAAGTAGCGTTGAAAAACATTGGAATGAGATTTCGTAACACACTAATATTGACTTGAATTACATTTCAAACACTTGTCAACTTTGTTTTTGATTCTAATATTTTTATATTTACTGGTGTCTTTTATAAACAAATTTTTGGTAGTCCTATGGGATCTAGTCTTTCACCCATTCTAAGTATCTATGTCATGAATGATGTTATCAGTGATTGTATCAGCAATTGAACTTTTTTCATTCCTTTTATTAAAAGATATGTAGATGATTTAGTTTTGGCACTTCCTAAACACCAAATTCATGAAGCAGTCAACATTTTCAACAGTCATAATCAACATATACAACTTACAGTTGAGGAAGAGGTAGATAATTCTCTACCATTCCTTGACATGAGAATTGTAAGAAATACAGACAATATGTTCAAAACCAGATGGTTCAGAAAACCCATATGTAGTAATAGATTTATAAGCTATTACTCTCATCATCCAAATAAGATGAAAATGAACCTTATAACAGGATGAAAAGAACGTGTTTTAAAACTTTCTCATCCAGATTATCTACAAGAAGATCTTCAATTGTTAAAAAATATTCTAATTGAAAACTCTTATCCTCCAGATATGCTACATAGGCTGCTTTTTTCTAATATTGTTAATATAAATAACTTTTTTGCTAAATCTCAAAACATTGTATCGAACAATCAGAACATCTATTATCATTCACTACCTCTTATACCAACATTAACACCTGAATTAATACAAACACTAAAGGTTATTGACAATATAAAAATAGCAACAAAGAACATCAAAACTATTTCATCTTTAAATTCCAAAACTAAATATCCTATAGACAAATTTGAAAAAACGAATTTAGTATACAGCATTAGTTGTACTCAGTGTGAGGCTGAATATGTTGGTGAGACCGGAAGAAATCTTTCAAATCGCATTATTTCTCACAAAAGTGATTGCAGAAATAACAAACCATCTTGTGCTTTGGCAGAGCATGTAATCGATAAAGACCATATTAAACTCAATTGTTTTTGTATTAAAAAAATGTTTTCAAAATTATACTAAAAATTTCAGGGAAGCATTTATTAGATTAGGACATTTTTGTATTAATTATTTTTGAGATGTATTAGCAGCAATTTTTATTTACTAAACTAATTTTAGTTGCAGCTCTTGATAATAATTGTAAACACAATTGAAAGCTCGAGATAAAAAATAGTTAACCAATAGCCTTTTTATTGACTCCAACCCATCCAAAACAGTTATATATTTTTTCCAAACGAGTCACAAGTACTTCTTTTTTCTTATTCTTATATATATATATATATATATATATATATATATATATATATATATATACGTATATATATATATATACGTATATATATATATATATATATATATATATATATATATATACGTATATATATATATATATAAATATATATATATAATATATATATATATATATATATATATATATATATATATAAAGGTATAATATATAAAAAATCGTTCAAATTGAAGTTTTAGTAAAACCAGAGTTTAAAAATAAATTTTTGTATAAAGAAGAACTAAATAAAAAATAATAAACAATGACATAATGCAATTCATTATTTCTAATTAAAGATAAACTGTTTCTTACGCCAATAAATATTTCCAGTGATACTTTCGTAACAAAATAAAATCACTTTCACGAGCACAAAACACAAAATCAACCACCAGTAAACAAACAGCAGAATTAACTTACTTTGTTTAAATAATTGATCCTTTATGATAGTGAACGTAAACAGGTTTTAATACTATTAACATTGGTATTTCTTTCAGTGTTATTTTATACCATTGCTTAAACTTCTTGCAGAAATTCTAAGCGATGTTGCCATAAATGACATGGTAAATAACTGTTAATTCTCGTTTTCAGGGTAAACGTCAAGTTTTCATTACCATACACGAGTGTAGCCATTTTGAAGCAATATCTAAAGCGTAAGGTTAGATAACAAATAAAATAATCAATGTCAAGAAGTGAACTAGTTCTTTTCGTTTAATGATGAACTTAAAAAGTTCAAACATATATAGCTAACCAAATAACTATATTTAAATTTTATATGATTGCATTCCTTCTGATTAAATTTATGTTTATGTAGTTAATTATTATATATTATTACAACAGAAATACTATTTTAATAAAGAAAACAATTTCAATATAAACCGATTTTTACAAAACCAACAAATGAGTTATTTAATTATAAAATACAATTTCATAATATTAAATTAATATACATGATGTGAAATTAAAAAAGTAAACACCACAATGTAATGTTAAATTACTGCGCAGCAGTTTCCAAAACTGCAATTGCCATTTGGATCGCCAACCTTCGAAAAGAGACGGCGCAATGAGAAGAAGAATGTTAAATTAATTAATTTCCTTTTTATTTTAAAATGTTTGTTTTTGTCCCAATGTTTCGTTTTCTTGTTTCCTATTTTTATAAGCAAAATACTTAAGCGCAAGAAAAAAAATATATCTTTATGAAAATTGTGTAAGGCTATTACCACTGTTAATATAATACAGTAACGCTGATTGTCCATGCGCAGGTTATACGGGGTGCATTATTTATTTATTTATCGTATGGCAATTACAGCACATTTAGAACAAATACACAAACACTAATAATATAGGTATTTGCCAAACTTTAAATAGTTACAAACAAACATCAAGTGTATTGATATAATCAATTGACTCTAAAGTTGCAAACAGGAAGTCTTCAGGGCTACCATTGTAGGATCTTGAGGGACACTCTTCAATAATGTGGTCGATGGTTTGGTTCTCCCCACAGTCACATTGAGGAGACGGGTTCTTTTCCCATTTATGTAGCATGTATGCACATCTGCCATGTCTGGTTCGGCTCCTATTTAGAGTGGACCATGTTGAACTCCTCATGTATCATTCTTGCTGTTTTCATTGGTGGTTTTCTAGAACGGAGACGGGTATTTCGTGCATCCTCGGTATCTTGGTGGATCGGCAGGTTTATATTATCCGTGGTATGATTGCCTTTTAATCAATTTTTTTTTATTTAAATTTACGTGTCTTCACAACTAATGGTCATTAACACGGAAACTAAAAACAATGTTTAAAATGTTAGTTGAAATTTTATAAGTTTAGGTACTGTTAATATAGGCTCTCGGGGGAACCTGTAACCCCTAGAGAGGGCGTCCCCAGGTGGCGGATAGGGGAATGCCCGACCCGGTTTACCGATGGGTAGAAGGGAAATAAAATATCTGCCGTGGACCAACAGGTAATTAACCGAATGATTGCCGGTATAAGCGATTTCGCCATTTACTGGCCAACGGCTTCGGGCGGATGAGCTAGTATGTGGAAGGGCACTCTTTTGTCCTGAGTTCAAGAAATCGGTTTCGAAGATGGATAAACCAAGGATGGTCAACGGCGGAAGGATGCAGAATGCAACAGGGAACCACTGCAATAACGACTCATAGAGTACCCCTAGTTAAGTCATTATGGTGTACACCAAAAATACTGGAAACCCTACTGATCATGGAAACAGGATACCAAGAACCGACAAAGTGAGTGACACAGGACTACAAGGCTCACTTGGTCGTAAACATGCGAAATTCTTTAACAAGAGCCCGGAAACCAACAACTTTAAGAGTTGCAAGTGGAATGTTAAAAGTTTGTTCTCCGCAGGAAAACTGGATAATGTTGAACAAGAAATGCATAGACTAAACATCGATGTTTTAGGAATCAGCGATATACAATGGCCAGGATCTGGGAAATGTTCAACATGAAATAATGGCGTATTTTATTACTCCGGAATCGACAACAACACCCATCGTTACGGAGTTGGAATCATCATTTCAAAGAAATGGAAAAACTCTCTGATTACCTGTACTCCTTATTCAGAGCGCTTAATATTAATTCAAATTAAAGGAAGACATAACTTAATAAATTTTATTCAAGCCTATGCACCAACAGCAGATAAAGATGACAATGAAATAGAACAATTCTACAACGATTTAGAAGAAATGGTGAGAACAATAAAAAAGCAACACATTAACATAATAATGGGTGATCTTAATGCCAAGGTGGGTCAAGGTAAGGTAGGAGAATAAGTCGGAAACTATGGACTTGGAAAGAGAAATGACAGAAGAGATCGATTGATTCAATTTTGCTAAAAGGAAGACTTCGTAATAACAAACACCTTTTTCAAATTACCTCCTCGACGGTTATGTACATGGACATCTCCACAACATATCAAAGAAAAAATAGTGAGAAATCAAATAGACTACATTATGATAGTCGTAATGCTGTTAAATGTACTAAGACGTTTCCAGGAGCTGATATAGGCTCAGATCATAGTCCGCTAGTTACTGTGATAGAGGCGAGACCAAAAAAGATTAAAAGACCACAAAGAAAGGCACTAGATTTAAATAAACAAAAATATACGACAAGAAACAGGAGAAGAAATAAATGAAAACCTCCGTTCAGTGCAGCAACAAATTAACAATACAACTAACGTTAACCAAAAATTTAAGTACATAAATACAGCTATACAAACAGCAGGAAAGAAAAATCTTACAAAAACAACAACAAAGAATAAGGGGTGGATGACACAAGATATACTAGACTTGATGGAACAAAGAAGAAACATTAAGAATTATCTAGACAAATACAAAGAAATAAACAAATACATAAAAAAGAGAATAAAAGAAGCCAAAGAGACGTGGATTAAAGAACAGTGTGAAGAAACGGAAACCTATGAGAAAAAGTACGATGTGTTCAATATGTACAAAAAAGTGAAAGAGATAACAGGAAGCATGAAGAAATGCCAAATAGGTAAACTTAAAGACATAGATGGAAATCTTATTGTAGATCTAGAGAATAAAATAAAAAGATGGACAGAATACCTGAATGAATTATTTGAAGACGACAGAAACAACTTAATTCAAATAATCAATGCAACTGGCCCAGACATAATGAACGAAGAAGTAGAATACGCAATAAGAAACGCTAAAAATGGAAAAGCAAATGGACCTGATAAAATTCCTACAGAACTGTTGAAGCTTTTGAAAGATAAATCCGTAACCATAATATTACATCTATTCAGTACAATATACAGTACTAGTATAATACCTCAAGAATGGTACAATCTCCTTGATGATTTATCTTCTTAAAATATTTCTTAGAGTCATCCACAACCCAATCTATCAAAAGTTAGATATCGATATTAACGATACACAGATGGGATTCAGAAAAGGATTAGGTACAAGAGAAGCTCTCTTTGCCTTAAACGTACTAACACAGAGATGTTTAGATGTTAACTAAGAGGTACACGTCTGCTTTATAGACTTTGAAAAGGCCTTTGACAAAGTACGCCACAATATACTCAAAGAAATCCTAGAGGGTAAGAACATCGACACCAGAGACATACAAATAATATTAAATCTGTACTAGAATCAGCGAGCTAATATAAAAATACAAGACCAAACATCGGACGAAATAGAAATACGTAGAGAAGTACGACAGGGTTGTATATTGTCACCGCTCTTGTTTAATATCTACAGCGAACAAATATGCCAAGAAGCTCTCTCACATGCAAACGAAAGGATAATAGTCAATGGAGAAGTTATCAATAACTTTCGATATGCTGACGATACTGTGATAATGGCAAGAACAGCGGAAGATCTACAACATCTAGTTGAAAGTATGAATGAGATATGTAATAACTACGGCATAAGGATGGACGTCAAAAAAATCCAAATATATGACCTTCAGTAAGAATCCAATACATGACACTAGTATCGCAATAAACGGTACCCAACTCGAAAAAGCAAACGAATACAAATACTTGGGAACCCTCATCAATGAAACAGGTGACCAAAATCACGAGATAAAAAGACGTATTGAAATTGCCAGGTCTACCTTTATAAAAATGAAAAAATTATTTTGTAATCGTGATATTAGTATTCAACTACGAACTAGAATGTTAAAATGCTATGTATTCAGTACTTTGCTTTACGGTGTTGAGGCATGGACTCTTAAACAGAAAAATGTTAAAAATCTTGAAAGCTTTGAGATGTGGTGCTACCGCTGTATACTAAAAATAAGTTGGGTGGATAAAATTACAAATAAAGAGGTAATACTCAAAATAAATAACGATCCAGAAGTTATACTGAATATAAAAAAGAGAACACTTGAATACTTTGACCACCTGATGTGAGGACAAAAGTACACATTCCTACAAAATATAATTGACGCAGGACGCAGAAATCCAGGCCGTAGAAGAATGTCCTGGATGAGAAATTTAAGAGAGTGGTTTGGCTGTACCACTAACGAATTATTCAAAACAGTAAATCAATCGATGGAAACTCTATAAGTCGTGAGAAGGATGCATAATGAAATATCAAGAGCTCTGGTGCTGAGAAGGTCATTGGAAATCATTTACCTGTCAGAATTGTGAGTTCTAGTTACACGCTATAATATTATGGAGAAGAGTCGCTATTCTGGTATATTCTTAGCAAATTACTTTGATTTCAAAATGTAAACCACCAGTGTTAATCGCAAAAGAAATGTTTTAACGATTAAGCAAAAACTAGAGATTTAAAACAGAAGTGAAAGGATTAAAAGTGTCGCACTAGTATCACGAATTTGTAAAGGTGACAAGCGAGTAATACGCGATATCAATAAAATTGAAGCAGCTACAAAATTTCGTATAGAAGTTTTACTCATTTGAAAATATATTGAAATGGAAATCATTTAAATGATCGACTTTTCGATAACTCGATAAGTGATTTCTGCATAAAAGATCAGAGGAAATACCGATCTGTGGACAATGTGTGCTAAGCAAGCCGAGATTTTTCACGATTGTTACATCGATCCAAAAAACGTTACGAAATTTATGTTAACGTGTGAAAGCAGTGGAGGAACTACAAACTATAAATACAGAAAATATTCTATACCTTTCTTAGATGTATTATTACTCCAAGGAAACAGAATTACACACGCAATATTAACAGAATACTTCGCTGCAAGTAATGGATGAGTGCACTGGGGTATAAAAAGGTCAGGAATAGATAACTGTGTTGTGCTGTGCTAATGCAGACCATATACTAAAGCTGACTGTGATTGGAAGGTCACAAAATCCTAGAGCTTTTAAAATCACGAAACCGCAGAATCTCCCAGTTCGCTATTATTACCAACAAGATTCCTAGACAATTATGTGATATGTTCCAAAATTGATTTTTCAAACAGTTCAATCCTAAAATAGTCTTATTTAAGGAAGGAAAAGTTGTTAAAAAGGCGCTTTTTCTTTGTATAATGGTAATGGTCCTAAGACCTGATAAATATCTCTTTGTTTTTTTTTTCAATATTTCAATAATTGCTTAACCAATAGATAAAAGTATTGTTTAGACAATAAACTGCCTCTACCACTAAAAATGCAATAAAAGAATCGTATATTAAAATGATAAAAAAACTAGCATAATTGAACAAACTGCACTAGTGCCGACGATTTTGAAGATACTGATGAAACCGATGGGAAGATATGAACACAGCATAGACGTAAAGACCGGGCACACCGGCCGCGCGTGCTGACGTCAAGATCTCTTGCGGTTGTTCGATCTGTCTCTCTCTAGCGTTTTGAAATTCCTCCCTTCACACCAAAAAGTGACGTTATATTTACTTGATATAAAACAGAGACAAAGTGAACAATGAAAAAAAGATAATTTTAGTTTTTAAGGAGGTGTCGGCTCCGCTCGAACTATTCGAGCAGAGCCGACACGAGCCACGAGCTCAACCTGCAGCTCTAAGTTAAAGCCAAGCTTCTATCTCGAGCTCGGCTTAGTTAAAGTCTTTCCCTAGCTGCATTTGAGTAGATAAAGGATATTTTTTGGTCAAGTATTCCAATTTGCCTGAAAATAAAAGTATTTTTAATAAAAGCACGCGAAAGGTCTATGTCAGCAATGGAGGTTGAAAGCTAGATGATGAAGATATGCTAAGACTTCACCGTTAGTAAAGGAACTGATCATCAATAAAAACGGCAAGGAGTAGAGGTCCTAAATAGGAACCTTAGGGCACTCCAGAACTTAAAAAGTATTCAGTTTAAATAAAACCCTTCAGTTTGACACACAAAGACCAATCTTACATATAACTTTTCAACCAGTAAAGAAGTTTACTAGACATGCAAAAAAAATCTGTTAATTAGACTTAAAATATTAACTACATTAAAAATAACTACGACAATTGTGAACAGTTTAATTGTTTGTTATTTTATCAAAAGTTAAAGTTATATAAAATACATCATCTAATCAAGTGCATTCATAAAATTTATACACAAATTAGAAAGAAAAAAATAATGTTACAATTGAACTTTAAAATGCTTTTAAAATAGACAGAATTAAATCCATTTTGTTTGACTGATCATCAAACTTCTTGCTAATTTTACTTTAATAATTTATTATGTTACAAAGAATGTTATTGAACAAAATTCGCTACAACGATAACATTTTTAAATAATTAATCATATCTTTAAGAAACTTGTGAGTCGCATGGGCCATTGTTTTTAAAATATGGGGCATTTTTTGCAAGCTAATGGAAAAGTATGACTTTTATTATAATAGCGTTTATACCTAATTTATAATGTGCTCTCCATTGAATTTTAACTACTTAATTTCAAAAATTCAAAGATAGTTGTTTTTTGTTCACAAACATCCATTTATTACTTGTTTTTAAAAAATTAGTGTTACTACCTACTTTTATCTGATTAAATTTTTATGACGTCGTTAAACCAGGAGTAGGATGGGAGCCCCGGCTTGGGGGTGGGGGGTTAACTTTAGGTTATGCACATTTATTCTTTTATTTCCCCTCGATACAATTAAGTTTTTTTATGTTTTTTGGTGCGTAGATTCGATTTTTCGATGATACCAATGATTTATTAACAAATAAATTGTTTAAATGATTCATCATCATCATCAGTGGTGCTACAGCTCTAGTTGAGCCTTGACCTTCCCCAGTCTATTTCGCCAGTCGTTTCTGTTCATCGCCAACCGTTGCCAATTTGCCGCGCCGATTTTCCTTGCGTCCTCGTCCACACCGTCCCTCCATCGTGGTCTGCCTCTACTCCTATTTCCCACTGGGACCGATAATAGAGTTCGTCTGGGTGGGTTTAAATGATTGTATCTCCCAAACTAATTGATATATTAAATTTTGTAAAAATGAAAATTATTCCTTTTAAAAAACTGAACCAAATGGCGCTTGATAAACTTTGATATGATTGTTAGAACCGGAGTTATAACAAATTTTGTAAAAAACAATTGCAAAATATGTATTCAGTGGAGCTTTTCCAAGTATAACTTTTACTTTCCAGTAAAATTGCTTTATATTTATTAATAAAAAAAAGTTATACAAATTGAACATTGAAAATTTCACTAAAAACTTGCGAATTAATTCTTTTATAGGAGATTTAAACAAAATTAAGTACGAATTTTAAAAATGTGGCTAATAAAAGTTATAAAAAAAACACAAAATGAACCTTTTAAGCTTTGGTAAATGATTCTACGTTAATTTTTGACCAAGATCTGGAATTTCTAATACCGCGGTCTGAGGCGCACGGTCAGCTCGCAGAAAATAAAAATATTACTGTATCATTATAACTGATACAGTAAAGGGTTAAAGTTTTAACCCTTAACCGACGTCGTCGAGTCCCTCAGACTCCGCAGTTCAAACAACGCTTCATATTTTCCCCACTATTGATCAAAACTAGTGGTATGCATCCAGACGATGCTAATTTTGAAGAAATTGTTGGGCGATGGCACCAAGAGGCCGATAGTGATTTTTCCGACCAAGATGGTGACGACACGCCAAACACTTCTTCTTCATGTGCCTTGTCCGTTCCGAACGTTGGCAATCAACATGGCTATTCTGACGTTGTTTACGGCAGATCTGAATAGTTCAGCAGATGACAATCCGAACCATTGCCGCAAGTTTTGGAGCCACGAGTGTCTTCTCCTCCCTGGACCCCTTCTGCTGCCAAACACTTACTTTACTTTATCGTGTCCGGATATGTCATTCATAAAATTTCGGCCCAGTATCGGGCTACGTCGGTTCCATCTTGGTTGGCGTGCCACAAATCTTCGAGAGTACATCCCTCCCCCGAGGGATTTTTCCCAGGTTGCATGTTTGATTTTACTTGAGCGACCCCCGTTCTTATCCTATTCATAGTTTTCCACGTTTTAAAGTCTAAGGACTGGCCGGTCCATTGAACCTGGGGAAGAGGAAAATACGCGGTTCATCCTGCACTGTTCCAAGGAAACTTTTCCTAGATTTTAGTCGCTTTCGTGGTGTTCGAGCTTTGTATAGGCCGCTCATCTGCGATCTGTTTAATTTTCTCTATGTGCTCTGCAACGCCTCTGTATGTTGAGGGTTCTGCAAAACCCACTGCTTTATATAGATTTGAGAGTGGCGTTAGTTTCATGCACCCCGTTACTCTCCTGCCTGTCTCATTTAGCTCAGTATTAACTTGTTTGGTGTGAGCAGAGCTGCCCCAAACGGGGCACGCATATTCAGCAGTTGAGAAACACAGTGCCTGTGCCGTTGTTCATAAAACACCAGGACGTACGCTCCATTTACTTCCCGTTAGCTTTTTGAGTATACTATTCCTAGTTGTTACTTTCCCTTTCGTTTGTATGCAATGATGTCTGTAGGTGAGGGACCGGTTCAGAGTTACACCAAGATATGTAGGTTGGTTTATGTGTATTACCTAATGTATTACCATTATACGCAATTTAGAGTTTTCACTTGGCTTCCTTTGCGCGAAGGTGGAAAGCGCAGACTTGAGTTTGTGACGATAATATATTTTATCGTCTAGAGTACGCCTATGTGTTAAACAAAACATGTTTTTGTTCCGTCTCGAATAATATAAAAGTCGAAACTGAAAGACAGCTAACCATTCTCGACGCGTTGAGTAGAGAATATCTGACCTTGGGGACAGGTGCGTTAAACGTGTCCCAAATCCTTCCGAACCAAGTCGATCTGGCGCGTTGAGCGAGATTGACAATCCTTCCTCTGACTGCGTCAATCTGGTGCGTTGAACGATTTTGGCGTATTCTTTCTATCTGGTGTGTTAAACTAGGTAGACATCCTTATCCCTGTCCAAGTACTCGCACTGCGTTGAGGTACGAGTACAACTTCAATTCCTCGATCGCCGTATTTTGGTATCGTTACACCCATCTATCGAAATAAATAAATAGTACGTCTTTGTATTCGAACATTGTATTTAGTAGGTACTTAACGATAATTACTTTTTTTATTTGTATATGTAAATCCGAAATAAATGCCATACGATCGAATCCTGTTTTTCTCTGGCTGAATTATACTACCTGACATCATAGGTTTTAGAGGGATTGGGTCTCAGGGAATTCTGCAGGTAGTACGCTGTCATTGTTTTTAAGGCAGTTTCGAGTTTCTACTCCACTTCTTCAAAACTATTTCCTTGAGCACATATTGCAAGATCCTCAGCATAGAGGAAGTGCTTGGTTTCAATCGGCGTAGGTTGGTCGTTTGTATATATGTTGAAGAGCATTGGTGCTAAAACACTTCCCTGTGGAAGGCCATTTTTTTAACTCTCCACCTACTTACTTTACCCTCCAGCATAACGAAAAAAACGTCTGTTTTGCAGTAAGGAGTATACGACCTTACCCAGATGGTGGTCATTGAGAGTGTCGTATAATTTGCAGAGCAATGTTTTGTGCCTTACTATGTCATAGGCTGCTGTCAAATCTACGAAAGCAGCTCCTGTTATAAGTTTTTCTTCAAAGCCCTCTTCAATGTGTTCTGTTAGTGCGAGGACTTGACCGGTGCAAGATTTGCTGGGTCTGAATCCTCCTTGTTGTGACATGAGGTGCTTGTCGACATTTTTTTCTATTCTAACGTGTATGAGTCTCTCGTATAGTTTAAAAAACAACAGCGAGATAGGTCTGTAGCTACTGGGGTTTTCTGGGTCCTTTCCTGGTTTTAACAAGGCTATTACTTTAGATTTCCTACATGATTTTGGAATTTCGCAGGTTTTGCAGCACGTGTTATAAAATTGCAAGATCCAGTTTTTTGCTCTTTCGCCTAGATGCTTTATTTGTTCACTGCATATATCATCCACACCTGCAGCTTTACCGTTTTTTAACCTGTTCATACCGTCATGGAGATCTTTTAGTGTAAAAGGAGTACCTAGGTGGTTTGTCTCCGAATCCAATCTTCTTCTAGTGTTTGGGCCCTTATATCGGTTCGTAGTTCTTTTATTCATAAGGAGTTGAGCAGCGACTTGGTTTGCTGTAACCTTGCAAGGTGGTTTATGTTCTTTTGAAGCACTGCTAAATTTGTTTACAAGGTTCCATGCTATTTTACTACTATGTGTCATGTTCATTTTTTCCAGGATCTCAATCCACTTTTCCTGTCTTTCTTGACTTAGTTGTTGGAGTAGTACTGCTCCGCAGGCAACCGTTTCTTGGCTAAAAGGGTCAGTTGAATAGAGGGTTTGGTATGTTCTCATTAGTTCTTTGGACTCGCTGGACATCCCGGGAACATATTGTTGTTTACATCCTCTAGGGATAGCTTTTCTATACACATTTTTTACTTTTGGTTCAAGACGTAGTAGCTCAGAATCTAGCATGTCTGCATACTATTGCCAGTTTGCCTTTTTGAAGTTAAATCTCCTTCTGAATGGAATAGTTTGTGGTCTGACAATTGGAAAGATATTTATACCAATTGGTCTATACTAAGTTTTTGGTATGGGGCCATATACTGGTTTGGTACATCGGTCTTCGAGGTTGTTACTTGAAAAACAGAAATCTGGGTAATATCCTCTTTTCCAAACTTTACTCTGAAAAGATGGTGAAAGTTTAGGATCATGGATTAACGTGAGGTCACTCGTTTCGGCCCATGCTTCTACTGTGTCTCCATTTGAGTCCGAATCTGCATAGACTTAGAGTAAACTGTGACTCTTAAAGTCTCCCAGTATAAGCTGATTGGGTTGTGGTTGGAAGTTAGTTGGGGGTGAAAATATAAAAGGCTGGTTTGGGGGCTTGTATAACGAGGTTATTGTGCATTTTCCGATCTCAGTGGTTATTATCTCTATATCACGTACATTTGTTGTTTCCACAGATGGGACTATGGTATGAGTTCTCATAAATACCGCACTCCCATGCTGATTGTGTGGTATCTCCGCAATCAGTTTCATACCGGAGACTTTAGGTCTCGCTGCAGTTAAGTCTCTGTGTGTTTCCTGGATGCACAATACCTCACATTTCGTGTTTTTGCAGAACACGCTCAACAGTAACCACGAAGAACCAATTTTGAGTGACCATAGTTCTGAGAGTGAATTTTATGCTAGTGATACTAACGATGGTCAATCGGACGAAAGTCAGGAGTCTGATGAAGATTGAATGAATGAAGTGGATCCAAACAGACGATACTTATATGGAAAAAATAGGTACAAATGGGCATCTGTTGAACATATTCGCTATGTTAGAACACCTGCTTCTAATTTATTAAGATTGCCTACTATCAAAGGATCTTTGACACAGATGGAACCAGTGGTGTCGTAGCTTAAAATTTTTTCTAGAGATGTTGTTGACATTGTTGTGTATTATACAAAAATGTCAAACTGAGAGAATATCGCGACAAGGACGGAAATCACAACCGCACAGAATTTAGAGACACCCATAATAAAGAGGTCAATGGATTTTTAGGCCTTCTGTTATTGACATCAGTCTTCAAGTCTAACCATGAAGACATAAACGCACTGTTTGCTACTGATGGTACGGGGAGAGAAATATTTTGAATGGCATTCTCAGCACGTAGATTTGCTGTACTGCTAATATGCCGCCGATTTGATACACGAGAAGAAAGAGCGAATCGAGCTAAAACTGATCCAGCTGCCGCAATTTTCCACATTTTAAAGATATTTAACCAAAACTCTCAAAATTCTTATGTACTGGGTACTTATAATACTACAGTCGATGAAATGCTAGTCTATTTTCGAGGGTGTTAAAATATATATACCTAGTAAAACCGAAAAGTATGGAGTAAAGATTCAGTGTTTAGCAGATGCTTGCACCCATCATGTATACAACAGTTATATATATATTCTGGAACAGGATCTGATGCATTAAAAGATTTTACTGCAGAAGAAAAAAACTCTATTCCCTCCCAAGCAGTGGTTTGCCTTTGCAAGCCGATCTTTGGCAGTAATAGAAATGTTACAGGCGACAACTGATACACATCAGTGGAACTTGTAGATGTTTTATTAAATAATAATTTAACGTATGTTGGAACTTTGAAAAGGAATAAGAGAAAAATTCCTAAAGAGTTCCTACCATCTAGATCAAGATCTGTAAACTCAACTTTATACGGATTTACAAAAACTAAAACTATAATCCCTAGAGTGCCAAAGAAAAATAGGGCTGTGCTTTTAATATCCTCGCTGCATTACACGAAAGAAGATGATATCGAAACTAAGTTACCGGAAATAAATGCCTTTTATAACAATACAAAAGCAGGCGTAGATTCAGTAGACGAAAAATGCACAAAATACTCGTGCAGTCGAAGAACCAGGCGCTGGCTGATGGCCATATTTTTTAGAATAATCGATATGAGTGCATTAAATGTATATATTATTCACCAGGCTTGTGACAACAGAACAAAATATACAAAATTTTAGTTTCTGAAGATTTTGGCCCATGAACTATATGAACCACTTCTTCGAGAACGAGAAATTAACCAACGTCTTCCAAGGGAAGTAAGACTCAGCATTCAAAAGGTGCTAAGTCCAACCTAAAATGATGATCAGACAGATACCTTACCCAGGAACGCTAGGAAGTACTGCTATTTATGTAACCCAAAATAAAAAGGAAGACAAGTTTTCTGTGTATACAGTGTAAACAACCGATCTGTTTACAATGTAGCAAAAAATGTGTAGTGAATGTGTAAATAAGCGTGAAGAAATGTGATCAACTGACCAATTTTCAGGACTTGCACAATTTTTTTTAGAATAACTTTTTGTATAAAAAATATTATTTTAGTATTCAATATAGTTTTAAAACCGCGTTTTTAAAAAAAATGTTTATATAAAATAATTTCTTTTTTTATCGACGCAAACGCTGATAGCAGATTTTTCGGTTCATCCAATTTTTATTTTCCTGGGTTGGTAATATTTTGCATTGTTTAACTTTTCATAATAAATATGCTTTTTTTTAAATGTCTTTTTAACTTTCAATAACTCTAACATAACATTCAGAATACAAATTGTCAGTTTGACAACATGGAGTCCCAGCGACTCTCGCTAGTTTGTGTAAAATAATTCACCACGTTGGTTAAGGGTTAAACAAACTTGAGCCATAGACTTTGGCAGTTGAGTTATTGGATAAAACAATTTAAAAGAAATATTTTAAGCTTTGGTAAATGTGTCTGTTAATTTTGTGCCGATATATTGAAAATTGATTTACGCTCGCGGTCTTGCGCGCCTGCCTTCGTTGGGAGCTGAAGGTGCTCACCAGAGCGCGTTATTAAAGTTCCACATTTTGATTAAAATTAACATGAAAATATTCACCAAAGTGCAAAATATTAGTTTTGGACTGCTCTATAACTTTCATTAGCCAGATTTTTAAAGCTTATAGCTTAATTTTGTTTATTTTTATCAATTTATTTCTGTCTAGGTATCCATTTTGTTTTATAAGATTTATATAAGACCATAAAACGCGGCTCTACTTGTTCATCGGGTTTAGAGCCCTATGTGTATTAGCATTGATGTGCCATTATAATATTAATTTAATTCGACCCGCATTCGTATCTTCCCGAAAAAATGACAGTAAATGGCTTTTTGAAATTATATTAAAATTTATAAAATTGCTTAAGAGCAATATAAATTTGGGATGCTTATGCTATAATACTTTGTAACAATATTTTATATTATCAACCTGATGATTATGTAGAACAAATATTTGACTAGTGTAAATAAGTGTAATCAATGAACACAACCTCTGGTTTATCAGGGAATTTCTTCTTTGTTTATTTACTAACAACTATTTGATTGTACAACATATTTAACTTATAATTAATTTGTAATTGTACTATATTGAACTATTATATTGTAACATTGTTTTATATCGTATGATGAGAAGTAAATAAACATTATTATTATTACTATATTTAGGTTGCAATATATCTGGTACCATTTTCAATTCTGTGTGATTTTTAACCTGAGCAGGTATGACATAATGGTCAACGTGTGGAATAAAATTCTTCACTCATAAATGAAGTAAAAGATGCATCTTCCATTTTTTTACAATTTAGATAAACAGCAAAACAAGAAAAAAATGTATTTAATACAATATTGTGGTATTCTTAGAATATTAAAAAATTTGAAAATAGCATGAATATTTATGCAAAAGTTTAATGAAAAGCAAACACAAGTCAAATTCTGAAGTTAAAACAATATCTATTAACACTGACAATAAATTTCTGATTTTTTTAAAATTTAAGAATATTCGTTGGTGTTTTGTAAATCATCTGCACGATTATATTTAACATTTGCATGCTCGAGAAATAAAAATTTTCCACATTTTCTACAACTTTGTTTGGTTGATCAGTTTCTTTTTCCGTCACAATAGATTAAAAAGTAACTGAGATTTCATCTTCTATGCCACAAACTTCTCTTCAAACTCTTATAGATCAGAGAAGACGCACATTTATTGCATGGCAATGTATATGCGGATCTATTAATTCCAGGTCTCTCAAAAAAAATCTCTGACGTAAAGTCATTTTGGTTTTTGAGTTACTCTTGTATATAAGAACAGCGTTAATACCTGCAACATTCAATGCAGAGTAAAAAATTACCATTGGCCAGCGAAGTGTTGCTCTGGCATAATTATAAGAGACGCACATCTTATCGACCGCGTCTACACTACCTTTGGTTTCGTTTTCTGTCACTTCATCTACCGAATTATAGTCATGTACAGTTTACAAAAGAATCACATTTTATCCTTTTTTTATTTAAATATAAAATAAATATATGTACACATATCGGGACGCCGTCGTATCTCGTGGTTGAAAAACCTCCGACAATTTTTTGGGATGACCTCCGCGGAGCTGTTTGGCAGAGCAGTCAAGAAAACTATGATATTCTTAATGATCGCCAACATCCGTACCGGATAAGGCACTGAAGAAGAAGATATGTACATAATTGTTCCTCTTCTACCGTTAGGAATTCAACTGGAAGTACATTTTTATTTTTTTTAATTGTTCCAAGAATAGTTAGTTTATCTTTGTAAAGTTTATCTTATTTCTACCTGTTAAAAATGAACAAAAAATGTATGAAAGTTAATCTAAGGATTGAGTTTAGCGCCATTTATTTTTTATAGCAAAAATAGTAAAATAAAAGATTAATTTAATAGATGAATAAGATCAAAAGAAATTGATATAAAATAATTATTTAAAAAATAATAATAAACGTTAAATAATATGTGACGTTTATAACGTTACAAAAGGAAAGAAAAAGCGGACCTAAATGCCAGAAAAAATGACCTTCTATGTTAACCTTTGGTTAACATAGAATGAAGCACAGCCAAAGTAACAATATCAGACTAGGTGAAATGGACAAAACGTAACCAGTGGTACGAATAAATAGGTCTCAAACATTCGAAGGATTTTATACATAAACCTTCGAAGCGATCCAAAGATCTACTAGATATGAGTAGGAATGATCTGTGAATTATTGTAGATCGCCCAACATTACATTGTCGCACGGGGCACATGAAGAAATTCGGACTGAGAGAAAGTGCGAATTGCAGATTCTGTCAGACTGATGACGTGACGACGGAACAGGTTCTGTGCAACTACTGACTGTTAGATAAGATTAGGCTCAATAAATTTAAGCACTATTAACTCGAGCCATCGACTTCGTAGAAGTGTTACCTAAGGCCATAACATACTTTATTAAAAAAGCTGGTCTGGAGGAATAATTTTAACCTAGGTATGAGAAACAAGAGACATCTTAGGTCGAGTGGAAGGGTTGTTAACTGCCCACTCATATAAAACCCAACCTTACCAAACCTAAGGCTATAAATCGACTTTGCGAGCTCGCTATGTAATTGTAAAGTTTTTACCGCGTGACGAGTCAATTGTGGTGCGAATGTTTAATGATTTGCCGATTAAGCTTGGTAAGTATATTATATTCGCCTAACAGAAAAGTAGAATGTCAACACTATGGACGCGTGATATATTCATTCCCAAAATCTAGAGATGCTGAAGAGGTATCTCCTTGTTACAAAATCACTTATACTGTAACTGATTATATACAAAAGCGTATCAAAAGTAACAAGTAGAAACTCACAAGTAACGACAATCTACACCTCTAAACAAAGACGCATAATTTGCAGTTTTAACAGATATGGATTCAGTAATCCTTAAGAATCATATTTATGTCTGTTGATAATTATATAATTATGTTTTAATTATATAAATATAATTTTTACTTTTAATAGCTCTATATATGTGTGTGTGTGTGTTGGTATAATTATAGTGTCGGTTTATAATTATAGTGTTATTTAAATAAACTTAAAACTGTGTTTAAGGTGTTTTCTGTTTTCTCTCAACTGAAGTAAGTAAATTTAATATTATTTTGACTCTATTATAATAATTGTCATGATGATAAAAGGGTGTCAGTCCATAATTGAAAAGATATATTTAAAAGGTCAATACTCACAATCTAACATTTACTTTCAAAGTTTTACAGAAGCGATCGGTTTCGAGGCTTTCAATATTTGCCTCATCCTCAGGCCCAGTAAAGACATAGTTTTGTTAAAAACCAATAATAAAGATATCGCCAATAAGAAGTTTTCCGCTTACATCCAGGGTACTGTCTGTTTTCATCTTTTCCTTATGACACTATCATTGTAGTGAGGTGATATATTGATCATTATATACGTATGTAAATAAAAGGTCTTACTAAGTAAAGAGCTTTAGGTCTTTACCTTGTAAGAACCTGTGACAAAAACAACAAAAAAAGGACATCATACTGCATAATATGTAATTTTCCATCTTCCATAAGTTTTTAAACTATATAAAGTCCGGATGTGGCAGCTTATACTGTATGTGTATTTGTCTTTAACTACTTTTAATTTTATTACAAACCAGAAGATAATCCTACCTTTTTAATAGTAAAAAAACTTTGACAACAACAACATATATAATGATCAACATATCAGCTCACTACAATAGATAGAGTCATAAAGGAAAAGATGAAGACAGACAGTACCCTGGATGTAAGCGGAAAACTTCTTATTGCCGATATCTATATTATTGTTTTTTAACAAAACAAACTTTTTGCTTTGCCTGAGGATGAGGCAAATATTGTAAGCCTCGAAATCGGTCGCTTCTGTAACACCTTGAAAATAAAGATTTTGAGTATTGACCTTTTTAATATATCTGTTCAATTATCTATTATCTGTCTATTATCTATTATTTTATTAGAATATTAGCCTGTAAATAATATTTTGCAGGTTTGTATACACAGTCACTAAAACAAATTAATATGTCGGACACGGATTTTGCCGATGAACTCGTAAACATACCTTTAACTTCCTCCAAAAAGAGATTGAAAAAAGGACTTTTAAGCGTAAACGTTAAAGAAATAATTGTAAACGTGTATAAACACGAGTTACAAGAAAATCTGGCGTTAATATTGTCCGCTGTTGAGAAAAAAGTAACTGATAAAGTTGGAGTATCGGATAGTTCTGTGTTTAAAGTTATTAGAGCGATAAGAAGAATAGTGCATCAATTCTTTTTTAGAAATGAAATTCCCACGATAGATAGAGTTCTACAACAGGTCAACGACGACCCAATCTACCTGATTTCAAACGTACTACTTTTTACAAGATTTCGAAAAAACTTCAATTCAAATTTAAAAAACGTGGCAGGAACAGTATGCTTACAGACAGAGATGACCTTGTAATCTGGAGAAGAGAATTTTTAAGGCAGATAAAATATATTATTATGTGAGTGTGTGTTGTGATCATCAGCAAATCTTAGATAAGTGACAACGATATAAACTCTGTTTTATAATCTCAGTTGATCAGCGGGTATTTATTTGGTCTATGATCCTAAATACATTCATACAGTGTTTCCTATTAGCTATGGGGATTCGTTATTTTGGAATAAGATCTTGCTAACTCATTTTGTTCTGCGTAGTGTTTGTGGAGCTTAGAATAACAATCTTAGACGGGCACGAAATACCGGTGCAATATCTTGAATAATTATTTGACTGTTGGTTTATTAAAATTTTAAATTTTCCAGAATTACTTTTTCTTTAAACTGATAATAAAAGCAGTAATAACTAATTACTTGGACACACAAAGCTTCATTATTTAATTTGTATGAAAATGCTAATCAACTTTTCCAAAATCCCGGATATAATATCCATAAACTGTGTACCAATAATACATTTATATTTTCATTAATTACATATTTTTATAGTCTCATTCTTAAATCAGAAGGCTATCGCCTTCGTATAATTTTTTTTTCCAAATCCATTTTATATAATTATTTTATTAGATTTAGGAGCATAATTATTTTACCAAATTTAACGACCACTTTTATAACTCTATTTTATTTCCAATTTTATCTCTCTGATAAAAGGTTACAAATATTTATTATATACTATAAACATGCTTCCTAATTAAGTAATCAAACTGACCTATAGTCTGTCAAGCAAGACAGGATTGAAACAATATAGACTATATGTGTATAAAGAGCAATAACATTATCTAAATAAAAAAAATGAAGCACGTAAGAGGCTACACTTTGATACGATGTCATATTATAAAGTCTGAAATTTCCAAACAGAGCATCTACTACGATTAAATTTACAAAATTAGTCAGTAAGTAGGATAATAATTAACAGAGTTAACCTAGAAGTTATCCTCATAGTTGTCATATACTGTAGCATTTGAAAATTCTTTGGAAATGTATTGAAATCCCCTCGTATTTGTTAAGGTATCAAAGAATAATTTTAGTGTATTTCATTTCCCATTCGTACGTATTAAAACACCGAATTCTTTCAATTCATCTTTACGTCACCGAAGTTAATGTAAACCATTTCATAGTTTGTTTATATTTCGCAAGATGTGTATTTTGGCGGTATTCTTTGATCGAAGCCTCTTTTAGGATATTCTGCTTTTCAAATAAATATTCTAGTTTGTATGTTTTGTTTATTTTAAGTTAAGCGAATGAATTTAAAAGATTAAAGATTACTCTCGCTAAAGCGGCTGTCAGCTAGAGTCGCTTATAGTGTTAGTCAAAAATGTTTCTTCGAATTTGTATTGTTTCCTGTTTTGTTCCTTATCATGGAAATGTAGTATGCAGTAGCAGTTAAGTGTTTGGTATTGAGCAGTTTTACAGCAGTTTTTGAATGTTGCCATTCCTGTTGCCGTACCTGTTCCAGTCTTTGAATGAGACGAGTTTTCAAGGTTTGTGTTCCAGCCGGTGCTGGCTTACGCTCTCATCTTCTTATCCCTGGTCGTCATCCCGAATCTGCCCCCAGTATTATTCCAGCATGATTCCAGTTCCAGACATGTAGAGTGAAATGTAGTGAAATTAAAGGTAACTTTTTGTGTTAAATTTTAACCGTAAAAGTCAAGATAATTGCTTTTATTATTTGAAAAGATAATTTTTAGTTGCCACAGTATATAGTCCAGTAATATTTGTAAGTTTTTGTAGCATCTCCCGAGTTTGTAAATGAATAGAACACATGTAAGTTTTTATTTGTTATTTTTATAATTACTTTTGTGACTGTCTTTATGTATCATCTGTATTTTTAAAACTGTTTGTGGTAAGACACAGTAAATGTTTAATTTTTTGTAAACCATTTTGTTTGTTTATCTTGACTAACTCTCTAACCCCGTTTTTTAGTTTCATTTGAAAAGATATATTTTTTATGTTAAATAATTATTTCAATAGTAACAACCAGCTGTTGTAATGGTTATAATTTGGCACCTCGAAGCGGCGTCCTTGTTCCGTCCTTGTCCGACGAGATATGTCCTGTTTCCTTTTGTTTTGTTCATTTTTTTTTGTAGTTGCCCTTAATCCGACCCCTTGCCATTTACTTATCCACGACCCCAGCTCTTCAAACAAACCCTGAGTGCCGTTCGCACAAGTATCGATTATTTTGCTTGCCCTATCTCCGCCCCAATAATTCCTGTCCCCAATTTTCTACCCCTTATAATAATACCCCATGTGGTAGGCAAAATATTTCGTTACAATACAACCAACATTCAAAACCAGTTAAATAAAAAAGATGATCAGCCTGAGTGTGACAATTACAGAGGAATATCCTCCCTAATTTTAAGATATAAAATAGGGTAGGATCAGAGTATATACCTCCCTTAACTCCCATAGAAAGTTTTGGAAGAGAGTTTCTAGCACCAAATGCGGACGGGCCGAAACTAATTTCATTTAACGGCAAATTCAAAAAATATTCTCTGATTTTTAGACGCCAAAATTCAAAAAGTACGGTTTTATTGGAAAACAAATATAAGTCATAAAATAAAAAATAATAACTTATTCCATGCCACAAAATATATTCTCTCTGTTCAAAAATATAGTATACACTTACACTTTTTTATATATAAAAGTATAACATAAATCAGACAGAGAGAGTATATATTATGGTACAGGAAAGATTTTATTTATTATTTTATGACTATATCCTTCTTCCATTATATTAACAAACCAAAGTTCCCAAAACAACAAAATAAAACACAGATATCCTGACTCTTGTTTATTTGTATAATTTTCTTTGGTAAAGTATTGACAACAAATATCCTCCTCCTCCTCATTCCTTAAGCCCTTGTCAGGGTGTGGGTGGGGACACTCTAAATTTTGTTTGCTGTCTCCATTAGCTGTGATCCTGTACCAGATGAACAACTTCATGTAGAGATTTTTCCACCAATCTTCATTTATTCTTTCCATCCGGAGATCTTCCTATTGATAAACAAATATAGATGCCTCTATATTCATTAGTACTGGTTTGTTATAAATACCGTAAAATGCTCTTCTTTTAAAGACGATCTGTAGATAATAAAGTGTAAACTATAGCATTCCTGCGATCTTGCTTTTCAGGATCATCACAAATTAGTATGTTGCTCAGAAGTAGAAGGTACATCAGAATCTATAATAATGAAATATTAAAATAATTAAAAATTTAAGGCAATTTATGACTTTTTTTCGCCAGCTACGACAAAGAACAGGAGTGGCTGCTGCAGTAGAGAGAGTAGCAACACTAAAATGGAACTGGGCAGGTCACGTGGCTCGAATGACAGACAATAGATGGACAAAGCGGATACTGGAATGGAGACCAAGAGATGATGCCTACCGAAGTAGAGGTCGTCCACCAACACGTTGGACTGACGATCTAAAACGTTGTCATAGGAATTGAATGCAAGAGGCACAAGATCGAAATAGATGGAAAATTATGAGGGAGATCTATGTCCAGCAGTGGATAAGCGAAGATTGAATGATGATGACTTTTTTTATAAAATAAGGCAACTTTAAGAAAAGCAATAATAAGAGTTAGGAGTTTTAATGATTTTAAAATATATATATATAGTATATAAATATAAGATTCATATTGGTTAAGATTTAAAAGTAATTTAGCTATAAAAGCAAAATGTACAATATAGTATCGAGATGGTATTTACTTAAAAAGTTTGGTGCTGTACTTACTCTGTGCTTGTAAAAATAAACTCCTAATCTTCAGAATGTTTAATAGCCCTTTGTCCAACTTTAACTTTTACCCATCAACAAAAATATTCTTTTGATTTGAAATACTATACCATTTTGGAATTGTACCTTCTTCTATTTTAGCAATGTTTATTAGATATATAAAAATTGATATATTTTGTTTTTATCGCCTATTTCTAAAATTTAGAAAACAATGTTTTTATAACGCCATTTGCAACTTGCAAGAGCGTGGATTATAATGTTGCCACTCACTAACACATTTTATTTTTGGTGGATACTCATATTTCTTTAGAAATAAGTTATTGTAAATTTAAGTGGTGATTTTAGTAGAATTCGCTACAATCTTTGTTTTTTGGAAAACATTGTATAGTATAATCATTATTTGGGTAAATATGCAAAACTACTGAAACCATGGCAACATCAATTTTCAGATTTCACCGAACCGTCAAAAAGTGGTGCTATCCGTTAATACCAACTAGAACTACATCCCGGAATCTGTTAAAGTTTTAACACGTGTGCAGCTGTAAACAACAGTTGATAAAATATTAGTGATTTTGTAATTACCTATTTAGCTTTCGATACAAAGATAAGATACCCTTAAGTAAGTAATCACAACATTTATAATTTTTTATTAAAGAGGCCATAGTTCAGGAATTATTTGCGTGACCTAACCTTCAACAAATCAATAGCAATAGATATTCAACAACATATATAACTCTGGAGAAATACCAACAGAATGGCTGAAATCTGAGTTTATTGCACTTCCAAAAAAACCAGGAGTCAAAAAATGCGAAGATTACCGTATGACCATACTATAAGCCTCATGAGTCATTTCCTAAAATTGTTCCTTAAAAAAGATAATTCATTAGAGAATCTACAATCCGTGTGAAAGTCAAATTTCCCCCAACCAGTTCGTTTTCACAAATGCTGTTGGTACTAGAGAGGCTTTGTTCTCAGTACAAGTTTTATTCCAGAGATGCAGAGACGATGATGCAAATACTAAAAGAAACAGGAATTAACAACCAAAATCTGAAAATAATTAAAAGTCTTCCAGTCTACTGGAATCACACAGCAAATCTCAGTTGAAGGTGAACACACTGACTATCTGCAAATCATGCGTGGAGTGAGGCAAGGCTGTATTTTGTCTCCTCTATTCTTCAATCTGTACTCTCAAAGAATATTTATCGAAGCTTTGCACGAAACTAAAAAAAATATTCTACTAAATGGTTACCGGCTAAACAACATCAGGTATGCAGATGACACCATAGTATTTGCGAACAACTTAGAAGACCTACAAGTTCTTATTAACAAAATCACGTATTACAGTCAACAATATGGACTCAATATAAACGTTAAGAAGACAAAGCTTATAATAATTAGTAAGATAAAGATAAGAGAAGGTCAACTCTACGTCAACTAATCCCCTGTTGAAAGAGTGACGCACTACAACTACCTCGGCACCATGCCAACTGAAGAATGGACCAAGAACCAGGAGATTAGAGCACGCATCTCGGAAAAGCTAGATCCACCTTCAATTAGATGGGGGCCTTCAGCTCCCTCAGGGGAGCCTGAGAAGTCACAACCTCTCTCTTGATACAAAAGTAAGAATGCTGCGATGCTACGTCTTCTCTGTCCTTTTTTATGGTGTTGAATCGTGGACCTTGAACGAAGACATGTGCATAAAACTGCAAGGATTTGAGATGTGGCTATATCGGAGAATACATAAGATCCCGTGGACTGACCGAGTCACAAATAAGGAGGTCCTCAGAAGAATAAATAAGAACCGAGAGGTACTGACCACCATCAAATCTCGAAAGTTACAAATCTTCGGACATATTATGCGAAATGAATCCAGATATGCTCTCCTTCAAGCCATCTTGCAAGAAAAAATATTTGGAAAATCTGTGCAGGTTTTCCGCGCTGCTACAGATAAGATAAGATGGGCAAGTTTACGGTATTTAGTGAAGAAGTTGAAATTGCCACTGCCACTGCAATTTAACTGCCTTTTGAATTGGAAACAAAAACAATTTGAAACACAATTTCAACACATATAAACGTATGGCAGATAAAAAGTGATATTCTGGCTGCATGACAAGACATAAAGAAATATAGTTACGGCAGCCGGAGAAAATATCAATGGCAAGAGCTGCAAGATTAAGCAAAGCAAGAGTTGATAAATTCTATGAACTTTTGCATAGGATTTGTGAAGAGGAAAAATTGACCGCCAAATAAAATATATCTTTTCCTATCTGCCATTATTTTGTTTTTTATTCCACAAACTGGGATAAATAGAATGGTCAGAAATATTTTCAAAGTTCTCTCTAGGCGTGATATTTCAGCAATAAATAATCCTGAAAAATAGAAAGTTACTGTTATTTTCTTATTTGTCGAGAGTTACGGGTGACACCGTCCAGAAACGATAATCCCATTATCCCTAAAAAACATAAATTTTATTTTTCACTGAAGTGAAAACTTGTTATATATTTAAGGGAAAATATACCATGAGATTATAAATAAAAATTTGTAAAATTTTTAAGTTAGAGGTTTAGTTAGCTAAAGAATTTATAGTATTTGTAATGTATAATATTTTATACAATTATATTGAAATTTTGGCTTTAAAATGTTTAATGTATTGTATGAGTTTTTACTATGGTATACAGCGTGTCTACCTAAGTTGAGACAACTCAACATAATATGAGAAACTTTTTTATTATTAATTTTACAAAAAAAGTTAATCCTTATAAAAAGTTCTGCATAGACTATTATAACCTAAGAAGAAACCATTAGATATTAACTTTTATCAATCCTATCTGAGGTATGTCAAAAAATATGAATATCGCTCAAGTATAAAGTACTGTTATATTTCACAATATCGATAATTGTTATTATGAACAGATATATGAAATAAAAACTATGTTTTCTTAAAAATAAAAAAAAATAAAAAATTTCTCGACTTACCGATACGGCACATCATTTTTATTTATTAAAAATATATCTCTTTAGTTGCGATAGCATATGATATGTCAATTTTCACAAAATAAAATTCATTAAAAATCTAGTCAACATTGAAGAGTTAACAACCTTTTAACTAGTTAATGTCTACTTTGTAACATTTAGCTATACATTTAAATTAGTAATACCATAATATTTATTTTGTTGTAATCATTTATTGAACATTATTTTAGCTTCCTCAATTCATTAACCACTCAACATATCCGTCTTCTCTTTCAATGCAGTTAATTGTTCTACCACGAAAGTTTTTCAATCCCCTTCTAACCACAGCTGTAGTTATACTCATTCGAACATATTCTTTAATGACCCTTTCCAAATAAGAAAATAAACACAAGAAAAAATCGAGTGGCGACAAATTTGGAGACCGAAAAAGCCAAAAACGTTTAGAATCCCGATGTATAGCTCTTTCAATAAAACGATTTTCAAGGTATTGCCTTACATTTAACTAACTGTTAGATACTTAATACTTAAATGCATCGCTAAAATGTTACAAAGCAGACATTAACCAATCGAAAGGTTATTAAGTAACTCTTAGATCTTCAGTAAATTTTTAATAAATTTTTTATTCTGAAAAAAATAACTTTTTATCGGAAATTATGGTACAATAATCTCAAGTAAAATATTAATGATAAAACAAATGTTAATATCCCTAATAACACCTAAAATATGCGATAACATTTTAGGAGAAAGTAACAGAAACGATCAACATATAACAGAGCACTTAAAGATGTAATCCATCTTCTGTATAGTAGAGAAGTTTCCCTAAATATTATAAAAACTATCGAAAACATCTTCCAAAACAACAAAATGAAAGTCAGAATAGATGGACAACTTACAGAACCTATAGAAATAGGCAGCGGAATAAGACAAGGGGATTCATTGAGCCCTATGCTCTTCAATTGAATCATGGATGAAATCATCAAAAGCGTTAAAAAAGTAAAAGAATACAGAATGGATAACAAGGTGATAAAAACACTCTGTTACGCAGACGACGCAATATTGATAGCTCAAGATAAAGATAGTCTGCAAAGAATGGTCCACAGATTTACCAAAAGAGCAAAATAATTTAATATAACAATCTCATCTCAGAAAACTAAAACAATACTATTCAGCAAAGAATCAACCAGATGTTAAATAGAAATTTATGGCATTAGTATTGAATAAGTAATGAAAATAAAATACCTTCTAGCTATGGAGCCCTGGACAAAGAAGTGAGAGATCAAGTACAAAAAGCAAATAGACTATTATACATTAATACCAAGATAAAGTCAATAATTTGTAAAGCCAATTTAAGACCAATAATGACATATGTCTCAGAAACAAGACCCGATACAGCCGAGACGCAAAGGCTACTGGAAACGGCAGAGATCAGAGTACTGAGAAAAATTATAGGAAATACGCTGAGAGATCGAAAGAGAAGTGAAGACATTAGAAGAAAATGTAACGTATAATGTATAAATGAATAAACAAAAAATTGAAAATAAGAATGGAATAAACACAAGCACACTCGAGGAGACCCGTGTCGTCAAAATAGCCAGAGATAAGTCACCAATCGGCAAAAGAAGTATGACCGCGCAAAAGATGGAATGACAACCTTCCATAGAGGTATTGATTCGCGGAATCTGCAGAATTATTAACAATCAGAATTGCTTATAAAGAGAAAGAAGATATATCAGAACATTCCAATTCTGAAAAGATACCAAAATTTCTTATCATTTCTAACCTTAAATGATAGTAAAAATACCTCCAATTTCATGAGGTTCACATAAAAAAGTGGTATAGATCGTTAGTTGAAAAATTATCTCTTTCTCCCTTACAATTCCAAAAGTACATACATATAGTGAATATTTAATTTAATTTTAATGTACAATTATTTGTACATGGTACATTGAAAAACAGACAGAGTCATGTCTATATAAAAAGAAGAAGAAGAAGAAGAAGAAGAAGAAGAAGAAGAATAAGAAGAATTATTTGTGTAGTGCCTTGTGTTTGACACGTTTTCTGTATGTTTTTATGTTATTATTTGTTAATTGTATTTCTGTCCTTTAAATACTATAATTTTATAATTGGCAAACTTACAAGTCCATATTTTTACGAAATTATAACAGAATAGAGAATAGAGGATAAAACCATGAGGATTATATTTTAATACGGATGTCCTTCGAAAGTTTTTTTTAAGTGGCCATACAATGTTTTTTAACAACTTTTTATGTAAGTAGTAAAAAACCAACGTGTTATTTCTATATATTTAAATTTTAACTTGTGTTTTTTAATATTGGTATTTTTACTCTCTCTTTTAGTTAACTGATGATGGAATGATTTAATTCCGAAAAGATCTTCTTAAAATAAAAATTTAAGCTTGTAATAAGCAATTTTTTTTTATACCTTAATACACACGAACACCACGTGCTTAGTTTGCATATACTTATTTACTGTCTAGAAAATCACCTAGGAAAAATTTCCAGGGTCCAAACACTTCCATTTTAAAAAGTTTTGTGAGAGCCATCTTAGGCTAAAATCATTATAGTATTAAAAAGGTTTTCAATACGTTAATAGGGTAATGTGGGGCAAGTGCGTACCCGGGGTAAGTGCGTTTGGACTAAATAAAAATATTTGTAAAGTGAAGTTGGTTATGAAACCGATTTCAAATTTAACGCTAAGTATTGCATGGTATTGCATAAATTTGAATTGTTTTGATACCATTTATGTTTTTTCGCTATAGTTTGCTAGTAATTAAAGTGCAAGTTTGCAAGTGCATTTTTTGTGTAGGGGCAAGTGCGTCCTTACCTTAACGCACTTGCCCCGGCATAAAATCTGAATACAATTTTTGACGTGACAACGTCTTAAATTAGGTTGTGGCTCGGAGTCATTCATGAAAAAGTGTAACGCCCGCTCACGTCTGTTACAGTGAGTCACCGAACGAGAGAGAGGCCCGCCGGACCGGCGAATGCCTTGCGTCTCTCCCACTCAAACATGATCGGTCCGCTGCGCGCGCAGCACTAAAGAATTAGGCGCGTTGAATCGGTGCGTGCTTCCGTGCTTGTGTCTCTGTCTTTCTCGAGCGTTCTTGGCGTTCAAGACACATTACAGCAGAAACACTTCCTTTCATTTCATATTTCTCCTATCATCGTCCTATCCTCAACAAAATCACTCAAATAGAAATTAGTTAAGTTTAAGTTTACATGTACAATGTTTTAGTAAACAAAATATATTTCTATAGTTAAAATTTGTGCAATTCTTATTTTCATTCAATTCCTTGTTCCTATTGTGCAATTTAATAACATTCATATCAATAAATATTCTACCGAGAAAAAGACGTTGTCACGTAAAATCTTCGCCCGTAAAATCGACTTTACAGGCAACCGATTTTTTTTAATTCTTAGGTAAAGATGGTCCAAAATTACGTCCGAAAGATGGAGAGAGGTTTGCAATATTTAGCAGAAGCCCTCAACAATACTTTAACCGATATAAGAAATCAGAATTTCAACTGTCAAGGAAGCATCGCGCACATACAATATATCTGTGACAACATTACGGGATCACTTGAGTGGAAGAAGAGGCGCGAAGGGATCAGGATAAGGTCGATCTACCGACATTCCATTGGCAGAAGAAAGGCGATTGATAGAAGGTCTTTGCACAATGGAGCAACGGGGATTCGGTTTGACCCGTAAAGAAGTTTTAGAATTAACCCAACAGTTCGTCCAATCAAACAACTTAAAAACTCAATTTAAAGATGGTAGACCAGGTGAAGACTGGTTCTTAAATTTAAAAAAAAAGACATCGGCTGTCGATAAAGAAACCGGAAATAGTTGAGTTTGCAAGGAAGAAAACCATGAATCCTTTTGTTGTTAAAGATTATTTTAAGTTATTGAGCGAAACCATTTAATCTTTGGGACTTGCTGACAAACCTGAGAGAATCTACAATATAGATGAAACAGGATTTTCGAGTGTCCCCTCTAAAACAAAAGTTGTTGGGAAGTAAGAAGCACCATGTACAAGAACCACCAGTGGACCGGGAAGGGAGAAGAAGAACACTACAGTGGTGACGGCAGCAAGCGCTAGTGGCGAAAAAATTTCTCCATTAATCGTTTTTAAAGGCTAAAATATCTGTTTAGTACTGCTTATGCCGCTACTAAAAATGGCGGGATTGAAGCTATTGTATTTCGCAATTATTTTGAACGTACTTTTGTAAAAAACATTGGTCCTGATCGGCCTATACTAATTATCTACGACGAACATTTAACCCACCTCACGGCAAATTTGGTCAATTACGCGAGATCGGAAGGAATCATTTTCCCCAAACTACCGGCTTATACAAATCACATTCTCCAAATATTGAATTTAGCGGTATTAAAAGCTTTAAAATCAATGTGAGATGAAGAACTTGTAAAGTGGCAGCGAGAGTTTGCTGGTCGGAGACTTCCCAAAAAAGTTTGATTGGGAAAATATGGACAACAATCAACCCAGAAGTTATCAAAAATGGATTTAAGAAGGGAGGTATCTTTCCATTTGATGATAAAGTGGTACCCGAAGATCGTTACGAGACTTCTTTTTTAAGGCGATGGCAGATTTTAGCGGACGTCAGAGATCAGCGCCAAGAGACTTCTCTAGATGTGATAGATGCTGCCACCTTCGAGACAAACTCGTGAGTATCGTATTTCAACAATATAGACGTAGGATTTTATCGAACTACTCTTGTAACCTTATGATTTTTTTCTCTGTTTTTCAGATGTTCAGTATCTTTCGAACATCTCCTACTACAAACCATAAAAAGCGGAACATCAACTCCAGCAAAAAAGAAGAAGCGACTTGCAGCAGGCAGTGAAGTGATCACTGCCGGAACCAGCAAAGGCAGATCAGATCAGATCTCTCTACACGATGAGTCTGAAGGTGGCGATTTCGTAAACCAGATTTCGTTAGAAGAAGAAGATGACGAGGAGGAACTATTTCTTGGTTCTCCCCGAATTTTCTGTGGAAGACTGGGTTATGGTGGCTTTCAAAAGCCAAAGTCGGGACAGAAATGACATTTTATATATAGGCCACGTGATTTCTCTCACTGAAAGTAATACCCAGGTAAAGTACCTGAGGAAAAAAACAAAGTGATTTGTTTTTCCCCAGGTGGAAGATATATCCCTTGTAACAAAAGAGAATATCCTTAAAGTATTACTAGCTCCACATGTTAGGAGAGGAATGCATAATTTTAATATTAAGTTGCCGCAAGATATACAACATAAATTAGGATAAACTGTACAGTTTTTGCATTTAAATAAAGTACTTTTTTATTTTTTGGTGTCATTAGACTCTTCTGAAGTTATTTTGTTATCAAAATAATGAAGATTTAAAAAAAAATAATTTTAGAACTGTTTTCAGAAAAGCCTAGTAAATAAGTACACTTACCCCGTAATTCAACGCAAAGAAACTATAGAAAACTATGCCCGGGAGACGCACTTGCCCCAAACTGAAGGGGCAAGTGCACTACTGCGATATGTAAGAGAAAAAAAAATTATAATTAATAATCGTGAAAAGCCACAGATTTGACATCTTCCCTAAATAAAGATCATTGTCAAAGTACTTGGTGCGCTTATTCTCAATTTGGCAGAAATAACCCAATTGAAGCATTGATAAAATTAAAACGAAATATAAATAAAAGGGGCCGCACTTCCCCCACCTTACCCTAAATAAATAAGTAGCATACATTTCAAAAAAATACCTCTAGAATAAAAATGTAAATAACTTCATAAATATAACATCACTACTCCTGTTACAAACAATATTATTTATTTAACTTTCACTCTATCACAACAATAAAAGGTAGATTGTAGACTCCTCAAGATACATCCCTCATAATATGTCGATGTTGACACCCATAGACAAAATTATAGCATACATGAGCGTTGTATATAGTATCTTTTCCTAACAACACACCTTGTACCGGAATTTAAGTACTATTTATTGTTATTTTACTTTTTTATTAAAAATATTTTTTTCTTGGAAACAAACATTAATAATATTGGTACTTTTTGCACCATACCTGATGAAAGATTTTGAACTTTTTTACTTGTTTGAAATGGACTCATATGGGCAACTAATTCATTATTTGTATTTAATTTCATATACGTCCTGTTTTTAATACTACAAAAAAGTTGAGGGGCAAAAGGTTTGGAGACTCAGCCAAAACATCGGGGAAAAATATTTTCGCTACTTCGGTTTTATTCACCATGGAGGGCTAACACATAATTTAAAAAATTCGGTTTTATTTTATAACTTTAAATCTTCACAACTTTTTCCGGATATACATACTTTAGCATACAAGTAATTTAGACCAGATCGACTTATTTTCATTACTAAAAATTGTGGTATAAATTATGACCAATCTTTTTGCAACAACCTGTATTATATGTACGAGTAGACCTTCTAGTTAAAAAGCAATATCATTGTTATTTTAAAACGCAGTGACTGGTATTACCTCTAGAGTATTTTACTGCCAATATTTATAGCCAGCTACCCTCTAGAGTTGCATATGATGCAGACAAGTCAATAAATTACAAAAATACTTGGACATTTTTTTCTAGTCGTATTTTCTCATAAAAGAGGTAAAAAATAGACCACAATAAATAACGCACGTTCGTCGGACCAGCTACCGATCGTTTTGCATTGCACTGGTGAAAGTTTTTTATTGGGCCATTGATCATCGTCAATGGGTTAACAGAGGCTCTATGTCAAACTAACAATATTGTGGATTTGGCGGTTATTTCTCGATAATATATTTGTGCTTTTAACAATGTAATATATATTATCCGGATATTTATGGCCATTTTCTTGTGGCATTTTAATATTATTTCCTATCTTTAATGGGAATTACCACAATTTCTTTAAAAAATACGGTTATCTTGACGTTTCTATTTCCATTTCCAAAATCGTTTACAAAATACAAATTAAACAAGTTATTTTGTTTGTTAGACAAAAGTCAATTATAGAATATCATTGTGTTTTGCGGTTATAAAAAATAACTTTAAAGAAATGAAAGTAGGTGAATGTTATTACAAATCAGTCATACATTTTGACGTGACAACGTCTTAAATTAGGTTGTGGCTCGGAGTCACTCATGAAAAAGTGTAACGCCCGCTCACGTCTGTTACGATGAGTCACCGAACGAGAGAGAGGCCCGCCGGACCAGCGAATGCCTTGCGTCTCTCTCCCACTCAAACATGATCGGTCCGCTGCGCGCGCAGCACTAGAGAATTAGGCGCGTTAAATCGGTGCGTGCTTGTATCTCTGTCTTTCTCGAGCGTTCTTGGCGTTGGAAAACCGAGAAAGCGTCATAATACAAGTTCACACGTGTGGTTAAAGTATCGTCAGCTGTGTCTGTAGTGAAAATGTTGAGTGCTTAGATTCGTCATTTACAACAACTACAACAAGAAAGGTAAATAATTGTACACTAATATTTCATTATCGTAAACTATGATTGATTGATTAATTGTTAGATTGGCACAAAAGTTTAGAAACTGAGTTTATAGGTTATGTCATACTATTGACAAATGTTGATAGTGTTAAGTAAATTATTAGTTTAAATCACTCTGCAATCAATCGTAATTCAGTCGATTCAGTTATATCAATAAATATTCTACCGAGAAAAAGACGTTGTCACGTAAAATCTTCGCCCGTAAAACCGACTTTACAGGCAACCGATTTTTTATGTAGTAATTAACAATTGTCTATCAAATATTTTAATTAAAAAATAAAATCGAACACACAAACCAAAATTAGAAATAAGTCAAGAAATATGGAATAGGTACACATGTCTGGACTATAAGTATAAACCAACATATCAGTAGCAAAATAAGACATAAACAACTATAATATCAAATAGATTTAAACAAGAAAATTGTGAAAAATGAAAGAAGTAGCCTTATTTGTAACAATTTTATAATTTGCTTACAGGGGGTTAAATCAAGGACTGAACAATAACTGGGCTTGGGCATAGGCTAATTGAAACGTTTGCGAACGGTTACTGGTATTTTGGTTGGAGAGCTAAGTCGTGGATAAGGATTCCTTTATTTGGGAAGGACTGGGAGGACGACAAAAAAGAAATAAAAAAATACTTACTAAGATGTTCCGAGCAACACTACACAAGAAGATTTCTAAACTATTTAAAATAGGACGCCGTTTGAAAGAACCCTCTTGGTATTTACAAAAAATGTTTAAAGGGTGAATATCTTTTTTAAAGAAGTAATTTTAAACTCTTTAAGGAAGTTTAAAGAGAAACATTACATATTTATTTTTATTTCACATAAACAGTTATTACATATAAAAATATCTAGATTTATCAATAAACCTTACATAGAACTGGACCTTCTAACTGTCATATGTCGAAATGACCTTGCGACCTTTCTAAATTATTAATTAGTTATCTAATGTTAATTTTATTAAAAAAAACTAAAATATGACAATTAGCTGATACATAAAACTTACATTTATAAACTTTTTAAATTTACATGAGAGCAAATCTTATTTTATTAATGATGTATGTTTATTTAGAAAACTTTAACAAAACTACTTTGCGTCACGGCTAATTATTTATTTTCAAATTATTAAAAAAGTTTTTTTTCCCAAATGACCCCGCAAACACACTTCGGTGACGGTGTCAAACTTTAGGTCTCTGTGACGTATTAGTTAGGAGTTTGTAAGTAAACTCACTTAATAAACTTCAGATTACTGTTACGTATCAGCCAGGGGCATATCAAAAAAATTCTTATACGTTTTTATATATTTAAATATTCGATATATAAAGGAAAAAGATCATGCTACAAATGTATTTGCAGAAGTCACAGATCCACGTATCAAACTCTGGACTAGCACAATCATAGTGAGCGAAGAACCCAAAGATTATGCACTTAATCCAGTTGTCTCCGCTGTCATACGTGAAAAAAGTCTTTGGCAAAACATACATTCAGCATCAGTCGAGTAAGGAGATTCTTGTCCCAACAACTCATCAGGATCACTGTCTGCATTAAGCTGGATAACGTCCTGTTCGTCAGAGTATTCTTCTTCGGAATCAGTTTCATGTTTCCTTGTTTATTTGTTTACAGCTGCTACGGTAGATTTTCTCTATCTGTTAGATACTTTTCTTCGTTTCTCTGGACCTGGACTTATAGCATACAAAGACACCAGACCTAGAATGTTCCGATTAAGCCCTGAAGTTGAAAGTACATGTTCAGGTTGTATATTGGCACTTGTTTCTGATGCAGGTATTTCTTTCAGGGCTTTACCAGGTTCAGATCTTCATTCCAGTGTAGTGGTATTGGTTGTACAATCGCATCTTATAGCATCTTGTAGCGAAGCAATAAAGTCCACATCACTGCACACATTTTTAAAAACTTTTTTCGTTTCTCTGGCCCTGGACTTATAGCATAAGGAAACCCCAGACCTAGAGTTCTCCGATTGAGCCCGGAAGTCGAAGGTACAGGTTAAGGTTGTACATGAGCACTTGTTTCTGGTGCAGGTATTTGTGCTAAGGTTTGAGCAGGTTCAGATCTTTATTCCAGTATTGTGATGTTGGTTATAAAACCATCTCTTACAGCATTATGATGCGCAGCAGTAAAGTTCACATTACTAAACATTTTTATTTAAACGCATTAATACTGTGACCTTAAAACTGTTTGCTGCAATCTCTCCTATTTGTACTTTCTAATATAACGTATTTCTAATCCACATGCGTATTTGTAAACACTAAAGAGGATAATTAGGATTCATTATCTATAAAAAGGAATTCATATGAAAAAGTGATATTTTTAGAAAAAGAAAAAAAATATCTTCAACACAGTGGTGTGTTGATATCGATTTGCAGGGTAATTAAATTATTGTTTTGGAGATCATTAAGAACATTTAATTAGTTAATTTGCTGAAATTTTATGTTTTTCTTCTTATTACTGACATTCAATCAATAACTTAATTAAATACAAAATTATCTTCAAAGTTATTACGTAAAGTAATCAAAATAAAATGTCGTATAGGGAAAAAAATACCCTTCTAGTGCCACTCGACCACACTTTTCATTTTAAAAAAACTGCGGGTTGACGCGGGGCAGTAGCGGGTTACATTTGAGGGCATAAATTTTACATAAAAATTTGTCCTCCTCTCAATACAAATTGACATGTTCTCTTTAATATTGAAGAAACTTGTGGTTTCAGAGTTTTTGGGCGGGGCGGTTAAATTTTCGTTGAAACACACTGTATGTAAATGCCGAAGAAAATGGTACTAATAATTAATAATAAATAATAACTCATCAAGTCGACATTGAAAAGAAAATTGAAAACTATTATCCAAGTGATGATATAAACTCTAATATTACCTCCTTAAACCATATAACTGTAGAAGCTGCTTTAAATAATATAGGTAAAACAAAGCTCTGCAAAAGGCCTCCAGTACCTTGGTGGAACAATGAAGTAGCTCTATCTTCTAGTAATGTTTTTATTGTACTTAAAAAATACAATACTAACGAAAATTTACTTAATTTCAAAAAACTCAGAGCTACAGCAAGATATCTCATACAGAAAAGCAATAGAGATACCTGGAGAGAGTACGTATTATCTATCAATTTTTCAACACCCTCCGAGGTTATCTGGACTAAAATTCGTAAACTTAAAAGCTCCAATCCTAATAGACATATAAACACCTTAACACACAATATGATTTCCAATCTCCGATAGGAGTGGCACAAGAAGAAGAAGAACTCATAATAATAAACTAATCACTTGCAAAAATACAATCGCAGAAGCTTTAGCTGATGTCTATCAACAAAATTCTTGCGACAAAAATATTTCTCACGAATCCCTAACATACAAGAAAAACATAGAAGCTTCTACAATGCCCATTAACAACTCTGACAGCCCCTTAAATGCCCCTATAACTCTTCAAGAGTTATAGTTTTCTCTCTCAAATATAAAAAACACATCTTCCGGACCAGATGATATTCTACCAGTCTTCATAAAAAATTTACCATTCGGAGCAAACTTAATTCTGTTAGATTAACCTGCTTCCTAAAACATGAATTTCCAGATCTTTCTTCTCACGCAATATTTATAAAAGAACAACCCTAGCTCTTACCGACCCATCTCTCTTACATGATGCATGTGCAAGATCCTAAAAAAAATTTTAAACCTCCACCTTATATGTTACTTAGAAAATGATAACTTTCTTACTCCCTTCCAAAGTAGTTTCCGAAGAGGTAGATCCACATTAGATAATCACGTTGCATTACAGACTTCAATTAATGAAGCTTTTGCAAATAACCAAAAACTAATAGCAATATTTTTTGATATAACCCAAGCCTACGATAGAGCATGGAGGCACTGTATTCTACAAACATTGAAAGATACTGGCATTCAAGGTCACATACTTGCATTTATAAAAAAAAATTTTAAAATCGCTCAATCCAAGTTAGAATATATGGTGCTACAAGCTCATCTAAGATACTAGACAATGGAGTTCTTCAAGGTTCGATTGTTAGTCCAACTTTATTCTTAATCGCTTTTAATAGTAGTATCGATATAATTAAAGCACCCATTAAAGCTAGTCTTTACGCAGATGACATTGTTATTTATACTAAATTCAATAATGTAATGACAGCAACTAAAATTATACAGAGTTTCCTAAATAAGCTTTATAATTAGACGATAAAAACGGGATTTGTTTTTTCTATTAAAAAAACACGATACATTATTTTTAATAAAAATAAAACCTACCTTACAACTAGTCTAACATTATATAATTTATATTTAGAACTCTCAAAAGAAATAAACTTTCTAGGTCTAACTTTTGAGAAAACTTTAAATTGGAATTCGCACATAAATAAACTACAGCTTTCCTGCCAAAAGAGATTAAATATACTCAAAATATTATCCAACAAAATTTGGGGAGCTGATCATAAAATAACTTAAATCGATTAAGGTTGTATATATTAGGATGCTGCATGTAAAACAACTCGAAAAAAACTAAACAGTATTCAATCTACAGCTTTGAGTTTAGCACTGGGAGCTTTTAAAACTAGTCCGGTTAGAAGTACTCAAGTTCTAACTGGAGAACCTTCCTTACATATAAGACGACAGCAACTATCCTTGTACTACACTGCAAAGCTATCATCCCAGAAACAGCATCCTGTATTCTTCCACAGCTGCAACGGTGGTCTTTATCCTTACAATAATACTAAAAACTCTACACCCCTCTTAGAAAGAATAAAGCTCACAACTTTCGATAGGAATCATCTCAATATATCGCTACATATAAATACAAACGATTCCCCATGGACAAGCCAACCAATAACTATTGACTTAACACTTACAAAGTATCCCAAATCAACTACAAATTCCACAATAATTAAATCTCTATTCATGGAAATTCTAGACCACTATCCTAATTATTTGCAAATCTTTACCGATGCCTCTAAAACTCCCAATGGTTACGCTGCTGCCTACTACTGTAAAGAAAATTCTTATAGCATATCGATACCAACAAACTGCAGTATACTAACAGGTGAGGCTACAGTTATTTTGGAAGCCTCAATCGTCTTCGAAAGGAGTTGAATGATGAAGTGCATTATCGTAAAAGACTCATTAAATGCATTACTGGAACTGAAACAAATATAAACCAACAACCCTATTATACAGAATATAAAAAACGAACTAGAAACATTCCGATTATAAGAAAAGGAAGCGACTTTTATTTGGGTACCCTGACATACAGGTATTTACGGAAATGAAAAAGCAGATCAACTGGCAAACAAAAGTCGAATGAACTTAAACCATACTACAAAATTTAAAACATATCCGTACACCGATCTAAAAAACCTAGTTAAAATTCACTGTACTAATACTTGGCAAAATCATTGGGAAAAATAAGGTACAAAATTAAATGTAATTTGCCCAAAAATAAAGGCTGTCCTGTAGACTAAAAATTGGCCATACTGCCTTAACACACAAATACCTAATAACAAAAGAACCACTACCTATCTGCTCCAGCGGCTCTAACCCACTGAATGTCAAACATATCCTGCTTGATTTTCCTCAATTCATGGAAAAAAGAAGATCCCGCGGATTCACAGATGATGATCTCAAAACAGTTCTCACCATAAAAATTTCAACAGTGTTAAGCTATTTAAAAGACATCAAGTTATTCAATTGTATTTAATGTAATATTTCATGTATTTGTTATATCCACTAATAACCCTGCGCGGTTGATGTGGTTTTGTGTTTAAATAAAAAAAAATAACTCAAAAATAGTGGACACCCACAAAAAATTGATATTTTTAAGATCACTTCCGAATATTAATTGTCACTTAAGCAGTTATCTTACAGTTAAATATTATTTATTTTTAAGAAAAAGAAAAATATTAATCAATATTATGTTCTGAAAATACAAAATTGGATTAATTTATCTACGTGTATTTCACTGCTACCCCTGCTGTTAAAGTAATAAAGATTCTATTAATATTTATGAATGGTCACACTTTTAGCCCAATTCACTACGTACATTATAGCAGTTACCAAACTACGGTAAATGGAATGTCACACACTTTTATATCCTGTAGTTATTTGTAACATGTGGAAATTACTGCCAAAGTTAAATAAAAGTTTAGTACAAAATGTTATTTGCACGTATACATTTACGTGTTTTTCATTTCGTCACAACTGTAAATTTTGCATGGACGTTATTAAAGTTAATGGCGTATAATGAGTCAAACAATATTTTACAGTTGTTTTAGTAATTCAATAAAAAGTATATTTACACACATTTTGTAATTTTAAAATATTTTAAATATTTCACGTAAATTCTGACTTTTCAGCAAATATATAAATTTATCTATTATACAATATTGAATCCCCATTTCCTTATGTCACGTCATAGATTTACCTAGGTCACAAAATATTTAATAATCTTTAGATCCTTTGTTAATACTCGAAATAAGCTTTTTCTATTTAGGGTTTAGGAAGGTAATCTTTTGGTCCAGGTGATAATTTGATCTACACGTGTGAAATTTTTCCACAGCTTCTTCATAGGTATTTCCCACTGCCATAACGGCCTTGTCATCGACAAAGGTAGCCAGTGTATAATTTATTTTGAAGGTCAGGGATATCGCTAATGTACAATAGATACAGCACTATTTTAAGTATGCCACCTTGATATACTTTGCCTTGATTTCTTTTAGATCAGAGAAGGTTTCTTTTTTATTTAAAATAAAACAAGATTCCTCTTGTTTTATTCTAAAGTACCTGTCTGTCAATTAAAACTACCAAAATTTAAAAAATTGCTTACACAGTAAACTTTATTTGTTGAATAGTCCCTGATGTCAAACTTTGTCAGTGCCACATCCATAAAGACAGTGAAACAAACTTTTTTTTTCAACGATTCGATAATTCAAAGAGCTTGGTCTATTATCAAGTGACTCTCCCTAAAATCAGACTTCCTATTGATAACGTCTCACATTTAAGCTGATTGCTTGCTGTCAGATATTTCTTACCTTTATTTGCGGTCAATTTAGATCCCCAGTAAGTGTTCTGTGCATTAAAGTCACTTTTACAATGAATAAGTATCCTTTTCTGTTAAGAAAGTGTATATACAGTAGCTAATGTGCAAAATTGACGTATCCGAGCTAATAGACTAAACAGCTGTGGCTTGTCAAGATTTATATTCCAATAAAACAGCAAATGTGCAGGTCCAATATTTAACGAATCTACACCTACTTCACTATTTACAACGCTAAACAGTCGAATAATGAAGAATATTCGATAGGTAAACAAGCTAATGTACCACATTCGCACTTTTAACAAAGTGTATTACAACAATTACAAATCGTCAAAATAACGAAAGTGGCGTATCATTTTGGAATTTTGATTGGAATTGGAACATACATGGTAAAGTGAGACTTCTCAATCACACTACTGTGATCTTGTGGTAAGTCGAATTTATTTATTTGCAGCAACCTAATAATAATTTTGGTCTTGAAATACCGGCTAGAAGCAGTGATCCCAGTGATAGGCCTACTATAAATAATAACCGCAACCCAGCACAAAATCAGGAATCATTTATTGCCAAAAAAGCGAAAAGTATCAAAAAACGGTGTTTATACAATACAGGAGGAAGTATCCAAGAGACTAAAAGGTTTTTAATATTCAACCATAAAAGGAAAATTTATTAATGCAAGGTCCCTAAAACAACCAAAATGCTCTGACAGAGTCAAGCATAAATGTTTAACTAATGTACCTAAGCCTGAGGGAAAAAAATCTATAATGGTTTCCATAAATTGCCATCCCTATTAGAACAACGACAGTTTCTTATAAAACACATTACTCTGCAACCAAAATCAATAAAAGTGACAAAAGCAGTGAAGTCACGAAGAGCTTACACCAAAAAATACACTTTTTCCACTGAAAAAGGTAGAGTTGATGGCTGTAGAGAATTTTTTCTCGATACTCTAAATATTACAGTCACTTATAAGAGGGGCTCTTAAAAAGGTTAACTCTAGTGAAATTCCTCTATCTGACCTACGAGGGAAAAAAGATCCACCAAATAAAGTAAACCCTATAAATAAAAAATTCATAAGATATCACATTTTATCGTTCCCAAGAATGGAATCACACTATGCAAGGAAGAAATCAGAATACCAATATTTAGCCAGTGCTTGAATGTAACAATTATAAACAACTTGTTTAAAAAGAAGTGCATTGAAGAAAACAAAAATCCAGTATCTTTAGAAAAGTACAGACGAATTTTTCGTGAGTACAAACTGAAATTTCAGAAACCTGCTAAAGATCGTTGTCAGAACTGTACTGCTCATGAAGAGCAAAAAGGAGATACAAACTATAATTTTACTCTCTATACTGAGCATATTAAATGCAAGGAAGCAGTACGAAAAATTAGAGATGAAGACAAAGAGGATACAAAGAACCAAGAAAGTGTTTTGGCAATACAATCAGATCTCTAACCCGTTCTGAACAGTGAACATATTAAAGGGAGCTAGTTGACCATTCTTCTACGTCAGAAAGTTGACTGTATACAACCTTAGCATTTACAATCTTAAAGATACCAGTGTGGCCTGTTGTGTCTGACCCTGACAGTGGCAATAGCAGATATAACCACTTACCCTTCAAAAAAGCCATTTGGTTTAAGTACCTGTCAACTCATTCATACGCTGTATTCGTGAGGACGAATTGCTCACATGACGCACCTTTTGTGAAGTACATTGCAAACCGGATGAAAAGCAAACGAGGAAGACCTTCTTTTAATAATTCTCCAATAAAACCCTACAAATCGAGGTTCCCAATTGCTACTAAAAAACTAAAAGACCTTCAGAAGGTTTGTAAGGATCTTCAAATACCACATGCTTACCATGATTTCTACACAAATCTTTCCTCTGATGACAGTGTACGAGATGTCCTCCCAGAACCAGATGCCTCTGAAGAATCTGAGAGCGAATCATAACAACTAAACCAATAATCTTCTAGATTTTCAAGCGAAATTATAAAATAGTTTAGCGTTTTATTAAATTTTGTTCATTTGGTCACAATATTGTTTCCTTTTTATAGAATGGGCAATATAATGCTGTTACAACAATTTCGTTGTTTTTTGTTGTAATATTCACAGATGTAGCTTGTATTTGTTCAGATTTGTACCCTAATTTTTAGTAGTATGGTATCTTTTATAATAATTGCACTTCCACCCTTAGCTGTATTATCAGGGTAATTCGTATAGTACGTCATAAATCCCTTAAATCTGATTTATAACTCATTGGTGAAATGTGTTTCGGCCATAACGCCCATACTTTTTTTTATATCTAGATTATCTGCAGCTCCTGTTGGTGCTGCAGAAGTTCATTAACATTCCATTCAAGAATTCTTAATTAATCAACCATTTCTGTTTTTAGGGATTGCTACTTGAGCACGTTTTTCTCTATCTTTATTAGTTTGTCCAATTTTTGTGTTTAATGTACCTAGATCTTGTGAATGTTTGGCAACTTTAGTTGTATTTTGTGTTACTGCTTGTCTATAGGTTTTATTTTGATTATAATTTTTACCTTGGACTGTTGTATTGTAAAGTAAGCCAACTATTTGCTTAAGTACACAAACAATCTAGGCTTTTCAGCTCGTGTCGGAATAGGTTCAGAAAAAAAAATAAATAGTCTGTGTTTAGGGTATTCAATTACAAATGAGAAGGGCTTATACGAAACTAAAATAAAATCATATTGTAAGAAAATAAACATTTTATATCCTGGCATTAGATTGTGAATGAAAAATCACACAAAAAAAAAATTTTTATATTATGTAGAATAAAGATTTTTATTGAGATTAAAAGATCAATAATAAATTACTTCACTGTTATTTAGTTCATAGATAATCTACACTGTTCAAAAAAATATATAAAATAGGTACAATCTGAATTATCCAAATAGTTGTATCGCTTGTAGAAAGGATATAATTTTTACCAACTAGGTACTCAGGCAGAGATTTTAGAACGTTGAATCCATCGGTAGCAGAATTATAATATCCTCCATAAAAATATATAGGATTAGGGCGCAACGCAAACGGGATATTCTTCGAATTGTTGGTTTCATAACACATACCATAAATTCAAGGCTATTTAGATATGGCGGGGAGTTTACAAATGCTCCAATTTTTAAGCAGCTAAGATCGGAACCATTAGGACTACAGTTTGATTTTTGGGGTAGGTTAGATGTTTCCGCGCTCGGCGGATAGACGACTAGGAATTATAATAATAAATTTTTTGAAACTTTTAAAACGGTTACAGTGTCTTTGTTTGCCTTATTATTACGTTGATGTTGAGTGGGCAGTTTTATTTTATTCAATTGTTTATTAGGTCATGATTTTTCTGCTTTAACATTGCCTCATTAGATGTTGAAGGTACGTTGTTTGCGAGTACATTTGCACTGTAAGATGATTCGTTGTAGCACGATCAGTTCTGGCCGAGAATTTGACCAAGTTGTAAAATTAAACTGAAGATGAATTAAACTTCAGTTCAATTGACGTCTAGTAAGACCAGAACATAATCGCTCCTAATAGGTTGTGTACCAGCGTTCACTACCCGAGCCATCTCTTTCACCCCCACCATTGCACCCACCGTCGATTGATCTCGTTGAAAGCCATACTGTTCCTCAGATAGGTCTTCCACTGTCCAACTCTCAGATAAAACGACTTTAAATAATGTTTAAGTTACGTTTAGCAAGCCTAGTGGTAGGTATATATATTTCAGTTAATCAATTTTTTTTTAATAACAAGCTCTCGGTTCCACACTCCTGGAAAAATTAGTGACAACAAAAACAGTCTACTGAAAAAATTTTTCTACTAGAGCGTTCCACTTTAATAAAATAACATTAGGCTTATGGAGATCAGTGTTGCCAAAACTCTCAGGCATGCGGTTTACTAGATTGTCGATATATTTTTCGAATTTCCATTTTCAATTAACATTTAACTGTAAAGTCAGAACAACTGAAGAACCACAAAGCCTTCATATCATTATGTAGTCTCAGAGAACGGCATAAAATCGCTGACATACGCACACTGTATTATTTTAAGTTGCAATTAGTAATTAGATATATGCATTCCAAGCGGTCCGTTATTTGCTTTTAAATCTTTAATAGCAAAGTGCATGATTTAACTAAGTAATATTTTCTACTGATTTCTATGATTCATGGTATATGATATTCTTACCGAAAAACAAATAAACTGTCGTTACTATAATTAAAATAAGATAAAATAAAATTATCTTTTGTAAATACTATTTATTTAATTAAAATCATTTTCCCTACTTTTCATCTCTTGTTTCGAATGGGCACTTTTGGTCAATTACGTTAAAAAACATTAATTTAATTCATGTTTGTGAAAACGAAAATACAAATTATACAACCCTAAATCGTGCTTGTGTTCATCGTGGCATCGCTGCGCTTCTATCGTCCATAAGAAATACATGGGCCTCTCCGCAATGTTATTTTCTTAACGTGAAACGCTCATTAGTTATGTGCAATTTATAATAAATTCTTAAAAAAATCTATAAATATAGGACGGATTGATGCAGTGTTTTTCATTTAATTATGTTTTTACAATTACTTGTGTTTCTACACATTTCTAATAAATTCGTTTTTTACATAATTTTTCTTTATAGTGGTTTTATATTCTAATATAGATTTTAAAAATCGACTTTTCATACTGTATATAGCTGTTCAAAACAAATTACTAAATATTTGAACAACTTAATTTTCTAAAAATAATAGAATAATAATGGTAGGACATAAATTTTTCCACTAAATTAAATGAACATACATTATAAATTAACCAATCAACAATTGTACATCAATTATAACAAAACGAATGTTTCGAAATATAGTTAGAGCAGTAAATACACAGAGATAATTTAATAGATTTCCATATTTCGAAACAAAATATTTCACACTTGAAAGCTGGCAACGTTAATACTTTGATTATTGAAATATGCAAAATTTCATTAGGTACGTTAGCACTAAATACATTGATGTGTAAAGCGTTGCCAAATTGACTGATATTAATGAAAAGTATGTGTTTGATATACCTAAATGAATTTAAATTACCTAAATATATTAATTCATCAATATATAGACTTTATATCCAGAGTGGAACTACTATTCTGCCTGAGAACTAATTTAAAAACAACTTAGAATTTAAAAAGAAAATTCCCAGTGGTTAGATGTATACTATAGTTTAGAGTTGTTGCCTTTCACGGCGTAAGGTCCCTGTTTCGAGCTGGGAATTTGTACGTTGCCTTAAAAAATGTATTAAATTTTAAATTAAATGTAATTAAATTGTTAACCATTTTCCATCCACTCCTGAATGTAGGTCTCTCCCAATTGCTTCCATCTTTCTCTATCCTGCGCCAATCTAATACACTGTTTGCCTGCCACTATTCTTATGTCATCTACCCATCTTTTTTGAGGTCTTCCCATGCTTCTTGTTGTCGTCCTTGGTCTCCATTCTAGAATTCTCCGTGTCCACCTGTTGTTATTATATCGGGCTACGTGACCTGCCCAGCGCCATTTAATTTTTGCAATTTCTTCCACAATATCCCTAATCTTCGTTCTACGTCTTATCTCGGTGTTTCTAATCTTGTCTCTTAGTGATATTCCAAGCATGATTCGTTCCATTGCTCTTTGCGTTGTTTCTAATTTTTTAGCAGATTTTTTGGTAAGGTCTACTATCTTCAAGCCGTAAGTACAAACTGGTAGTATGCATGTGTTATACGCCTTTTTCTTTAAGTTTACAGGAATGGAGGAATGGAGGTGTTTTTCAAGATATATGCTAATTTGCCCAAAGCGCCCCATGCCAGTTGTGTTCTTCTTTTAATTTCAGCATCTTGATTTGGTTTTCCTAGTTTGATAACATGACCTAGATATACATAATGTTCAACATTTTCTATGGTATGATTTTGTATTGTTATATTTGTCTGGTCTCGGCTCAGTATTTTTGTTTTGCTGTAGTTCATTTTTAAGCCTACCGCTCCTGAAACTGCATTTAATTGTTGTAACATATCATTTAGTTCTTGGATATTATCGGCTATTAAAACTATGTCATCTGCGAATCGCAAGTGGTTTAAGTATGATCCGTCGACGTTGATACCCTTATTGTTCCATTCTAGTTTATTAAAAATGTCTTCTAGAGCAAGGGTAAATAGTTTGGGAGAGATGGTGTCTCCTTGTCTTACTCCCCGTTGTAGTCTTATGGGATTAGTTTTTGTGCTTTCGTCCAACTTTATCTGCATGGTGGCATTTTTATATAATATGTTTTTAATTATGTTAGTGCATCTTGAATCTATACGTGCATTTTCTAGAGATTCAAGCACTGCCCATAATTCGATGGAATCGAATGCTTTATGGAAATCGACGAACGCCATATGAATTGGAGCATTATACTCGGTGCATTTTTCTATCAGTGTTCTTACGGTGTAAAAGTGGTCTATGGTACTAAAACGTTTTTTGAATCCAGCCGGCTCGATAGGTTGATAGAAATCGAGCTTATGTGTTAGGCGGTTGGTTATGATTTTAGTTAGTAATTTATACAGATGTGAGAGCAAGGATATTAGCAAGGGTTTTTAGTTGATTTAGGGCCATTTTTATTTCATAGTCGGTTATGTCCGGTATTTCTTCTGAGCCGGTGTTAATTATTGTTAGTTCAGTACGTCGTTGTTGTGGTTGTGTATTTGCCGAGTATAAGTTAGTGTAGAATTTTTCAATGGCCTCGCTTATTTCCTTTCTGTCTCGGAAGGTGACGTTTTTCTCATTTTTTATTTCTATGATTTTTCTTGTGCCGTTTGAGTTTCTTGCTTTGAGTACTTTCATATTGCAGTTATCTTGTATTATATTTTTTATTAGATTGTTAGTATAGTTTCTATGATCGTTCCTAATTTCTTTCTTCGCGTTTTTGTTTAAACTTTTGAAGCTGTTCGAAGTTCGATATGTTCTGCCTCGTCTTTCTTTCAGTAATATAATTGCATGAGGTTGAAGTTTAGATGTTTTGGCTGTTTTCGTGTTTGAGCATATTTTCTTAACCGATGTTGTTACAGTTACTTTTATTTTATTGGCTAGTCCGTTTATATCCATTTATCTCAGTGTCTCTACTGATTTTAGTCTTGTGCTTAGCTCTTTTTGGTATTCCGTTTGTTTTTGAAATAGGACATCGGTGGTTGGGTATCGTTCTCGTTTAATAAGTTTGTTTCGTTCTACTCTCTTCTGTATTTTAATATTCGCTCTAACCAATCTATGGTCACTTCCGGTATAGAATTTGTTTAGTACTGTCACGTCGGTGCATATGTTTTTGTTATTGGAGAGTATATAGTCTATTTCGTTCTTAGTTTTCTTGTCTGGGTTGATCCATGTCCATTTACGTTGTTTAGATATTTTAAATAAAGTGTTGAGACAAAATCGTTCTGACCACAATATGGGGATAATTACAATCACTTTATAATCCTTTATATGTCCAGATCTTACTGTAGGATCACTACGTTTATAACGTAGGTAATCAAACTCACATTTTTACATACATTTAAAATTAGTAGAACACATTGATAATAAATTTTATTTCGTACATTTTTTTTTAAATAAAATGCGCTGCTCATGACATGTGTGCATTTTTTTTATATCAAATTAAAGTTGATTTTTTTTCTTAGTTTAAGTTATGTAGTTTTTAAAGCAGATTTTAAATCAGAAGATGTATTAATAAACCATATTATCACTTGTCAAACAGCAGCCTATTTTATTTAAAAAATAAATAAACGAAATGAAATTTTTGTTCAAAAATTAATCAATATTATTTGAATTAAAAATATTTGTGGCCACTTTTTTAATGGCAACCTATTATCAATGTGATCCTGCAGTGGGATCTCGCAATAATATAGACGTTAGTCAATGATGATGATCTAATAGGATCGAAATGTTCTGAAAATTTATAAATCAATTGTGGATAATTTTAAAATTATAATAAATTTTATACCATTTTACAAAATAAGTTTATATTTCGTTGTAAGATTTTTTTAAAAACTTAAAAGGTTTATTAACGGCCACCTATAGTCCCACCCTTGTATTTGTAAATTTAAAAGAGTGAACGCTCGTGCTTTTATCTATTTGTCTGTTTTAGTAATGCTAATTCGATGTCAAATTTTGTCGCCGTAGGCCAGTGTATTCAAGTAGTTATAACCTAAATATTATGTTTACATGTGAATTAGCCACAATTATTGGTTGTAATGAAAATCACATTTTTAATTAACTACGTTTGATGTTTTATTTTCCACTATGGAAATCGTTTTTTTTTACAAATTCTGGAAAAGTGTATACGCTCCGTGCGTGACCCTGGTAGGGGTACCTTGAAATGATGCCAGCGTGCGTAGCGGCGAAATATGACAAAATTGGAATCATGGAATCTTTTTAAGCATAAATTTTATCAAAAATGTATGCAAATACATGTTGCGTATTTAATTGTGCTAATAATAGCAAAAATAGTAAGTGTACTTTTCATAGGTTCCCAAAGATTGCATATAAATTAGAGAAAAGAAAAAGATGGATCCGTGCCATTAATATAAAAAAGTAAATATCACATAATCTCATTTTTATGCAATTGAAATACTAAATAATTAAATAATTTACCTTAAATGATATTTTATAAGGCTTCAAGCTAACTGCAGAGTGCCTGATGACTTTAGCTTTTATATCATACCTTTTACTATTACTGTTTTTAAATATGTGCTCTTTCATGTGAAAAACTTGATTTGCCAGTACTAGATTTTTCCCTTTCTTTTCCGTTTGGGGTTAAAAAGATATATTATGATGAATTTATTTTATATAATTAAAAAGTTAATAATTAATAATTGTCAATTTCGCATGTATTTAACAATGTCAAACATATGTCATATGTTTAACCTGAAAATTGGTAGGTCCAAAACAGTCAGATGAAGGCGGTAGGTGTCGCGTCAGTCACGCACGGAGCGAATAAAAGTGTTTGTTATTGGTTATGTCATTTTAAAATTGACATGCTGTACCTCGATCTTGTAGGAAACAGCAAACAGAATGATGAAAACATATGGAATAAATTACCTAGTTTAGAAACAAGCGACTTAAAAAAAATCATAAATCAAGACAATTTTAATTTTTTAATTTTTTAATGGTCATCAACTGCCCAATATATGTTGCACATTACGTCATCAATGTTGGCGTAATGACGTAATCGACATTTTTTAAAATACAAACTAGGTCACCTCACCTCAAAATTATGTCCAAAGATAGATCCGTAGATCTTCTTCTTAAAGTGCCTATCCGTTCCGGACGTTGGCGATCATCACGGCTATCTTCACTTTGCTTATTGCAGCGCGGAACAGTTCAGTGGTAGTCGTGTTATACCACTTTCGCAAATTTTGAAGCCAGGAAATGCGTCTTCTTCCCGGTCCTCTCTTACCATTTACTTTCCCTTGGAGAATCAGCTGGAGAAGGCCGTAACGTTCTTGATTTCTCATTACATGACCTAGATATTCCAACTTTTTAGTTTTGACGGTCATGAGAATTTCACATTCTTTCCCCATTCTACGCAGGACCTCCACATTAGTAACTCTGTCAACCCAGGATATACGTAAGATGCGCCTATAACACCACATTTTGAAAGCTTCGAGCCGATTCATAGATGCAACAGTCAGTGTCCATGCTTCCATTCCGTAGAGCAGAACTGTGAATATGTAGCAGTTCAATAGACGGCATTTTGTTTTTAATGATATGTCTCGACTGTTGAAAATAGTTCTCATTCTAACGAATGCTGCTTTTGCTTTTATTATTCGCTGTTTAATTTCTGTTGAGTGGTCCCATTGGCTATTTAAATTGGTGCCTAGATATGTATATTGCTCGACTCTTTCGATATTCTGTTGGTTGATTGTAAGTTGAGCGTTTAGTATTGGTTTTTTACTAATTGTCATAAATTTGGTTTTCTTTATGTTAAGAGCTAGTCCGTATCTGTTCAGATTTTTAGATTTATCCATACTTATCTACAGATCCGTAGATAAGTATGGATAAATTCATTATTTCAGAAAAAGGCGACAATCAAAATAAAAACCTGGTGTGGCAGTCCAGTGGGACTGCCGGTGGAAGTTAAACTTCTATACACGCATTCGCTGTTACAAATTTATTTGGGAGTCAATCTGCACAATCATTACATGTAATTCTATAGGTAAGACATATCAGAAAGAGAAACAGAATTAATAACAACTTACTAACAATGAAGGATTGAATCAATATTTTTATGAAAATGTATTTTTATTTTCATATTATGTATGAAAGGAGTTGAATGCAAATTTTTTTACACATACTCTGCAGTAAAATTCATTGGTTATTTTGTTATTAATATAATAATACAATTGTGTTTTCATCTTGTTCAGCATTTGTGTTTGGGCATAAAATGTTATAAGTATTATTGTAGATGTGAACTGTGATTTGAACTGTCTTTTAGCAAAACAAGTTCCATATACGAGCTAGGCTTTTGCTTATATTTAGTACAAGTTTGTTTTTTGTTGTTAGAAAAGTCTTCTAATTTTATTTTAGAAAACGGTGAAATGATATTTAAAATACCAAAATTTAGACTTAAAATAATACAATATAAATTAAACTGCCATATTAATAGGTATTTAAAAATGACAATAATATACATAAAAAAATACACTACAATACAGTGCAAAACATAATTCCATATAATAATACAATACAAATTAAAATGCAGTATCCATAAGTATTTAAAAATGACAATAATGTAATAATATTAACAAAAAAGTCTTCCCCGACTGGGAATCGAACCCCGGTCTACTACACTACCGAGGACATAACACAAATGTATTTCAAAATTGACAGTTCATACAGTGATTTATTGAGATTATTATTTTGAAATACAAAAGAATAATATAATTATGAACATTTAATAAATAATACAAAACATATCACATAAATAATAATATTAATAAATATTTTAATATATATATATATATATATATATATATATATATATATATATATATATATATATATATATATATATATATATCTTTATATAATATATATAATATTAAATTATATATACAAAAGGAACATTTTTATATTCGAGAGAGGAATATATCTTCTGTCTCTCTCTTACTCATTATCTTACATATATGTAATAATTTCACAGATTCACTCCCATACAAATTTTCAACGTGGAGCGCGCGTATAGAAGTATAACTTCAAAAATGTTCCATTCCCTCCAGCAAAACTTTTACACAACATTGGAAACGAACGTCCTGATGAGTATTTTGATATATTAGAATCAATCCCCATAAAATATCGCAGCTAAAAACTGCAAGCCAAAAACGCTAATTAAGAGCCGTTCCCAGTATAGCTAGTAACATCTTGAAGTACCTTCCCTTTGACTTGTTTTTCTTTATCTGCCAATAATTCCTGTTATGCGTTTCTTATCACAACACCCCATCTTTTAAACCCCAACTTTTTAGCACTTCACCTCTTAAACTTCACACGCATTCGTCCTCACGTTTACCACACCCCCTCGCTCCACAGAAAAGAAATGAGCATCCCTTCCTTGAGGATGCAATAGCCTTCTTCTTCTTCCTTTGCCCTATCCGTTTCGGACGTTGGCTATTAACAAGGCTATTTTGACTTTGTTTACGGCACCTCTGAACAGTTCAGTCGATGTTAGTCCGAACCATTGTCGCAGATTATGCATCCATGAGTGTCGTCTTCTTCCCGGTCCCCTCCTACTGTCGATTTTTCCTTGGACTATTAACTGTAGCAGCCGGTACTTAGTATGCCTCATGACATGTCCGAAGTACTCAAGCTTCCGTTTCTTTACGGTGAAGATTATTTCTTTGCTTTTGCCTATTCTCTGCATTACTTCCACGTTAGTGATGTGGTCTGTCCAGGATATCCGAAGAATACGGCGATATATCCACAGCTCAAAGGATTCTAGTTTCTTCAGGGTGGCTTCCGTTGTGGTCCATGCCTCTGCTCCATAGAACAAGACCGGGAAGACATAACACTTGACCAGTCTTAATTTTAGTTCCAATGAGATTTTGCTTGTGAACCACTTTTTCATATTGTTGAACGCGTTTTGCGCTTTTTCAATTCGTGATATTATTTCTGTTGACTGGTCCCATTTTGTGTTGACTGTGGTTCCAAGGTATGTGTATGTCTAGGCAATAGCCTAGACAAGGTTAATACATTGGATCGATTGACATAAAAAAAAAGTTGGTAAAATGCATTCCTAATGAAAAAATATTCCAAAACCTTCCAAACTGAGTGTTTTTACCGAACCGACAGTTTCAATATGAGTTATTTACCTTCTTTTTCCAATATATTTATCAATAAAAAAAAATAGCCTACATTAGTTACTAATATAAAACCTCTATATTATGACAATGAAAATAAAATGTAATGTAATTATATCAATATCTTTCCTTAAAAAGTTATTTTAACCACATACCGTTGAATTTATTATTATAGACACCATTTTACGAAAGCAAACTGCTATTGACAATAAACTAAATATTGGTTTCATTTATATGCTATGTACTTTCGTTGTATATGTATGAGAAAAGCCGCCGTTCAGACTTGCAAAGTGGAAATCGAAAATCATAAACAGGAAAAAGTTTGCAACATGGGAAATATGCGTAACGGTATATAAGCATATTATGGTGTTTCAAAGCTATTCGAGTAAAATGATATTTAGTATATGACGACATTCACTGTAGTATACCGTTGTGATTGGCTGTGTCCAGAATGGAATATTATAAAGCAAAATTTCCCTGTGCCAATATTATTTATATTTGTAGTTATTTAATAGCTTTGACATTAAACATATGTAGCTATTCAACATTTTGATGATTTTATAAATATTTTAAATACTATCCAAGAATATGTACCTTCGCATTTATGGGTAGATTGCGTAGTTTTCGGTATGAGAGGCAGTCTCATTCTTTTTAAGAAAAATTCAATTACATGACTCTAAATAAAGAACAAATATTATGCATTTAACATTCAATTGATGGGACTTTCTAACACTAAATAAACCACAAGCCGCCCAAGAATAGCTAGTTAACCAGCAAGGAAATACAACGCTGTACTAGCTGTAATAGAATAAACTTAACAACTACTAAACGAAATAACAGATAAAAATCCACACACAATAACAGAGTTAAAAAGGAAAAAGAAATGAAGAATAAAATGATTATTGTAATTGATTGATGATGATTGTAATGAGGCGATTAAACACTACATATCAGCTTTTATAACAGTAAAATAGACCCTGGAATGAAAGGAGATTTCTTCTTGTAGTGACTATCCACTTTGGATGTTGGTGACCATCATGACAATATGTACGTTGCCCATTGCTGCTGTAAAAAGATTTGTAGTTGTTGTATTGAACCATCTACGTAGATATTTTAGCCACGAAATATTCTTTGCCTCCTTCCTGCGCCTCGTTCTTCTTTTACTTTTACCTGTAAAATTAGTTGTAGCTATTCATGCATTGGTGTTGTTCATGGTTTAACCGAGGTTTTTGATTCTAGTTGTATCTATTGTGGTTAAGAGCTCTTTTTCCTTTTGCATTCTTAATAAACTTCCGAATAAGCAACGTGGTCGGTTTGTTTAGGACTCGACAATAAAGCCACAACAGATTAGAGTATTATCGGCATAAAGATTAATACATTCACAAATTACAAAAATATCGATATCGTTAATGTAAGAATAAATAAGAGGGGCCTAATGCGCTACCTTGAGAAATCCCTGTATTACTATCCATTTCAGATAACAATTGGTCTTTAAATCGAACTTTCTGTTTGCGAACTTGTAAATAATTGTCTAACCACGCAATTACTGTACCTCCAATACCATACTGTTTAAGTTTAGAAATCATTATTGTCATGTCAATGGTCTCCAAAGCTCTTTTTAAATCAAGAAATACACCGACTACATACTTATTTTTATCTAAATTACTCTTTATGTGACATAATGTAACTTGTAACGCTGATTCACAAGACAATTGTTTTCGAAAACCTGATTGATTATTAATTAAAATTTTATTTTTGTTACATGTTCTAATATATTTGTTCATAAATAGCAATTTCTAATATTTTCTCTATAGGAGGTAAAGTATTGATTGGTCGGAATTCTTCAACTTTGATAGTGTTGGGTATTTTTTGAATAGGGGTAATAGTACTTATTTTTAATACATCAGGAATCCTATCGGTAGTAAGAGATGTATTAATTAAATTTAACATAACGTGCCCAATGGTTTCAAAAACTTTCTTTATCATTCTGCAATTTAACGTTTCATGTAGTGAGAATTTATTATATAAATTGCCAACAATTTTTCGCAAGTCCTGCATAGAAAGCTCTTCAATTTTTTTAAAATGTAAATATAGATTACTATTTAACATACACCATGTTTCAGAATTATCAATACTTTCAATGCTTTCAACAAAATACTCATTAAAACTGCTAGCTATTTCTACGCTGTATGTTTTAGGCCAGTAATATGTAGTTTCAAAGATTACAGTGTCTGGCATTTCTCGACTATTATCATTGATTAATTTTTTTAACGTTTTTCACATTTGTTTTGAATTGTTTCTATATCTGTATATTTTGTTAAAATAGAACCGCTCTTTTTTAGCTTTAACATATTTACTACCTCATTTCTACGTCTCTTAAAAACCTGCCATTTATGTTGTTTTTCAGTGACGTCAATACATTTTTTAAAATCTTTATAAGCCCTATCACGTTGTTTAATTTGTTTAAATACCTCATAATCAAACTAAGGTAATTTTGATTGAAACTGGCATGTTACAATTGGTATTATGCCATTGATTACATTTTCACAATTTTGCAAAATTTCCTGGTAAATGATATTAACATCAACTGAATCTAAATTAAAGTGACACGTGATAAGATAAGTTCTGAATTTTTCTAAGTTTTAATTACATAAATTTCTAAACTTGGATATATTACCATCAGATATACTATAACTTATTATTATTGGAGATATTTACTGAAATAACGGAATGATTAGTAATTTTTGGACATTCGGGAACACAAGCACTTATATTATTTTGACTAGAAAGCACATAATCAACCAAAGTTTTACTAGTGTCAGTAATACGGGTAGGATCACTAATATATTGTTTTATCCCATAAGCAGAAAACAATTTTTTAAAAATTTTCACCTTCCATAAATTTTCAAATTCCCTTTCTCACTTCAGCTTGGGTCGACGGTCGACGTTTATCCTAGTTGTCTTTTTAAATACATTAAGCCATTTTACTTAAAAATAATTACAAATTTTTTTTTTAAATTTGACATACCTTTTGTTTTTTAAAAAGCTCTGTAGGTGCCTTTGAAGAGATTCTACAGTGATTTTAAGTCGCGACATTTTTAAACTCCAAAATCACTATCATTTCGCTCAATCAACTTTTGAAATTTCACTAAAAGACATAATTACCTTTGTTTCGGGTGGTGGCACTATTTTTTCCTTTAGTTTTTATCACAAGACTCTTTCTTGCATGCCAAAATCTATAAAAATCGTGCAAGCTGTTTCCTAGCTAGATAATTAAGTTGTTCCATATCTAAAACTCACCCTGTAGATTGCGAATGAAGAGGAAAACAAAAGCATTATTTTAAAAGTATAAAAAAAGGCCTTTGTTCTGTTTTTCTAAAAAGCTTTGTAGGAGCTTTTGAACAGACAGTGATTTTTCAAATCTTGCAAAAATGTATGATTAGCATCGATCCGTGTGGCGGCACTATTTTTTTTTGGTCTGTTTTAAGTACTAAAGAATAAAAAAAATTGGTCCAAAGAGCGTGCTGTCTAATATAAAAATCAATATTTTTGGCATCAAAAAAGTGGATATTTTTTGTGGATTTCGTCATATTATAATAAATAGTTGTTTAAAAAGCATACTATTTAATGCAAAAGTATATGTATACGTGTGCGGATTTGTCTGATGTTCGGTATCTTTTAAAACAAAAATAATCAGCTGCCTAATTAATTTTTAAATAAAATTTTCATGCAACAGTTAATTTTTGTTTTTTAATTAGTTCCCCAAAGGTTCTTGCTGAAAAGTTAATGGTATAAAATATATTCGTATTGAGATATAGGACTAAAATAATATTTTCTTTAAGGGGAGAAAAGCCCGAATAATAAAATTTATAAAGGGTTGGTTTGGTAATCTGTCACCCGGAAATAAAATTTACATTAGCCACCTGCTCTTTTCCTTTTACAGGATATATTCATCGTCAGCTTTTCGAAAGACCCAAAATTATTCTCTTTAACGATTTAACACCTGTACTTATCGTCACACATTTTATGCAACGGACGATCTTCCAGTAATGGAGAATTTAAAAAGTAATCTCTTTGTGAAATATTAATTGTTAATAACAATATTCTATATATATATATAGAATTTCTTGCGCTTAGGTTCATATTAAGGATTGTTTGTGATAATATATTTTTTATTCACTTTCTTCAACTCTTTAGCAGGATATCCATACCTTTCTCAAGGAATATTAAAAAAACACTTTACTAAAAAACGTTAAGCCGTTTATACGTTACAAGTTCAGTGTCCTTTTGGGAATGCCGCCATCTTTGTTTTCTATGTTATCGTATTTCCCGTCTCCTCTCCATTCCAACGAGCCCTAGTATTTCACGATCGGACCAATAGAAACGACGATATGACGTAATGCCCTTTTGGCAATGTTTTTGTCTTTGTTTTTTGTGTTAAAGTATTGGATATCCCCTCCTTTTTCATTTAACTTGTTACACGTAGTAATTTGACTAATAACAAAAAAGATACGATATAGTGCCGTTTTGGCATTGTCTTTGGTTTTTTGTTTTAACATGTTCGTTACCACCTGCCCTTTCTATCGATACCTTGCAAGTTGTTGTACGTTAAGCCGTTTAGACGTTACTAGCTTAGTGTCCTTTTGGCAAATATCTGCCATGTTATTTTCTATGTCTACTTATTCGTTACCCCCTCTCCTTTCCATCGATTAGTGTCCTTTTGGCAATACGCCTCCATCTTTGTTTTTTGTGTTAACTTACCCCCTCCCTTATATTGTTTCGGTCACGACTAACGGTTCGGAACCATACTAAGTTACGCATTGGTCGGTAATGTAGATTCAATGCTTACCAACATTGGCGCCAGAGTAGTTCAAATGTCCCGTCCTGTCTGGCCCAGGTGGCCCATACTCTGCTGATAAGATTTAAAGAGAACCTAACTTAACATATGTATGTAAATGTATGTGCATGTTAAAGTTGGTATTGTTCTGAAGCTATTTTCTTGTGGCATTTTAAATTAATTTATATTTAAATGGGAATAAGCCACAATTAAAGGTTAAAATACGTTTATTGACGTTGTCAATTGTTCAAAACAATTGAAACATCAAGACCATTAAATGTTAGAATAAGTGAACATCAATCCTATATTAAAAATAGAGAATTTGATAGATCTCAAATCTGTAAACACGCATGGGATAATGAACATAGGGTTCAATGGAATGATTCTAATATAGTCCTAAAAGAAACGGATGGTAAAAAGAGAAAAATCAAAGAAGCGGCTCTAATTATGCTAAATGAAACCAATTGTGTCGCGAATTCCTCGGCAGAATGTAGTAGGATCTGGTTACCCATATTGAAAGAGGAAGTTATTAAAAGGAAAATACCAGTATTGGTAAGTCAGTAACATATAGAGAATACATCATTTATGTTTTTTTTAAATAACAAACATATAAAATCGGAATTTGGTAAACTAAATGCACGATCAAATACTTACCATGTCGGGATAGTATTATGAGGTTTTTTTCCTGGTTTTTCCCTCATAATTTACTATGGGATCACTAACAGGAGAATTTTACTGTCATTATGGCATGTCTTTGTCTTTTTAAAGACGAATTACATGTTATGATCTTTTCTGATGGATATTCTCAAGTTAAAGTTGATTTCATGTAATCGAATGAACTATCTTATAAGTAAAGTCGTCCCAGGAACGCAACTAAACAATATTGGCAATATCATTTTAAAGTCGTCTACTTTAAAATGTATAAGGTATGTCTGAATTGTCAATATAGATGAGTCAGATAAAATTAAATTATTAGAAGAATTTTTCACTAAGTAACAAAAAACAAAATTTGTTTAATTTACTAATGTTTGTATTTTGAGAACAATTTCCGAAGTGGAAATTGAAACGTCAATAAACGTATTTTAACCTTTAATTGTGGCTTATTCCCATTTAAATATAAATTAAAAGTTGGTTGCAAAAAAGTACACAATTAAACATCACAATTAAAATAATAGTTAAAATATACAACAGCAAGTGATAGTTTAACCCAGCCTGAGAAGACAGGAATCACTCCACCCTTCCCCAATGTTCCAGACCATTCACTTTCCCTCCCGATAGCGCTTTGATGAGCTATAGAGGCTCTCTTAGTACATTAGTAACATTAGTAAACACATTGTCATGTCAAAGGTGAGCGCGTTGTCATCTTTTGATAGAGCTAAGATAATCTGGACTTTATTATGTTTGTTACTGTTTACTGTTTGGGTCCTCTGTGCTTTCATCTATGATACACTTCATACTTCAATATCTCTCACAGGATCCGGTTTGGGTGGTCTTCTAATAGCGAATTTTATTCTGTATTTTTCATCCATCATGTTCAGTATCCATATTTGTTTTAAGTCTCTGAATAGAGACGTTTGCAGCTTCTCTAAGGCAGTTGTTGTATGTTGCTTGAATCTTCTTTTTGTTGCTAAGACTTGTGTCTCCCCATTCAAGCGATGCATATGTGATTATTTGTAGTATGATGCTGTATATCAGTCTTAATTTTGTTTTCATAGCTAACTTGTTTCTCCTTCCTGTGAGTCCCTTATTGCGGCTCTGATCATTGCTGTTTTCTGGACTGTTGCGTGGTGTGAATTGTGACTTCTTGACTTCTAGGTATTTAGCTTCCTTTTGCCATTCAGGGACTTTTTTACACTGTTAGCTATTAACGTGTCGCCTAAGTACCAAGAGATAAGTTTCGCCGTGGCCCCGCTTTATCCATAATTTTTTCTTTTTTTCCTTCACACCTCACTCTGACAAAAGCTTAACTTATATCCAGGAAGACTGCTCCTTTATGTTGCTTGACCATCCAGTTGCTATGTATTCTGTAAATCTGAGTACTTGCAGTTCGCTTAAATGTTAAGCTCTGAATTCTACTTGTCCTTCTAGAATTAACCTTAACCAGTCTGTCTCTGATTGGAGTCTCGCTTGGACAACTTACTCTTCTACCATATTGACTGTTGGAAGTAAGCTAATCAGCCTGTAATTTTGCAGAAATATGTGTTTCTTTCCTGGCTTTGGTATCATGATTACATGGGCTCAGTTCCATCTGTTTGGGAAGAGCCTGTATCCTAATATTGCGTTTTTATATTTGTCAGATATACAATTGCTTTCGTAGAAAGATACTTCAAAGCTCTGTTAGTGATTTCGTCTGGATGAGGTGCTTTCTTTGGTGAACTTTTTCTGATCAGTTTACTTATTTCTCTTGATGATGTGGAATTTATTATTTAAAATTATAAGTACAATAACAAAGATATGTTTGGCACATAACTCATTGCTGTATTAGCTGAAAAATTATAGTCTTTCCAAAAAAAGCGTACCTATGTTTTCTTTACTTCCTATTTTTTTTTTAAATACTATCAACCTTACTACATTTAAAAGACTTTTCTCTTAGAAACAAATAATAAATTATCTTAAGTTCGTCCTTGCCTTGAAAAATCAAGTCAAGGGAGCGGAGTGTGTCAGTCATATACCTACTCGCGAGAACTCGCGTTCCTTGTTATTCTTAGAAGCGGATATTTGTGGCTCCTTGCGGAAATTGATATGCTCTTCGATAAGGTCGAGGCAATTTAAAAACGCCATCCTTTCACTTTTTATAAAGTGACCGTTGATAAAAATGATTTACTGACTCGCTAGTTGGGCGGTAGACCAGTTTTTACAAGTAATTTATCAGCCTAACATTTTTATGCACTTTAACGTTTTGTAATTCATGTAAAGTTTAGAAATTATATGTTCAATGTTTATAATTAAAGAGTATTAATTATTGTAGAATGTTTGAAAAATAATGCTTTGTATTAACTCTTTAAATAAGGACAGTGAGATTAAGGAAACCAGATACTTTTAGGAAAGAAGATAATAAGTTGAAATAGGTGAGTTTAATTTATAACAGTAAACATTGTAAAGGAATTTTGAAAAAATAAATCTGAACGATCCATTATGTGTGAGGTTGTGTTAAAAGAACAACAAGAAATTTATAAAGAAAAACTATTTTCTTTTCTAGAAGCCGTCAGCTCTGTATCGGCCGCACTGCAACTAATCAGCTATTGTCATATTTTAGAACTTTCGTACATTATATTCTTCTTTTTTTCCTCTTTTAAATAAGAGGACTCAGGAGTCATGTTTAAACATACATTTTGGAAAGGCACAATACAGGACAAATTTTGTACCAAGCGAAAATCCAAAAGTCTACTGCAACAAAATAGGATTAGTTCATAAATATAAATACTTAGGACATGAAATCCAAATTCATAGGGACAACTAAACTCTTCTTCTTCTTTACGTGCCATCTTTGCGACGGAGGTTGGCAATCTTCATGGCTATTCTGATCTTAGATGCTGCCCCTCTGAATAGTCCGATTGATGTGCATCCGTACCATTCCCTCAAGGTACGCAACCATGAGATTCGTCTCCTTACTATACTTCTCTTTCCCTGAATTTTCCCTTGTATAAATAAATTAAGTATGTTGTATCTTTCAGTATGCATAACTTGCACCAGGTATTTCAGCTTTCGCGTCTTGATGGTTTCCAATATTTCTATTCTTTTTTGACTCTTCTCATGACTTCATTGTTTATTCATACTCGGTCCATAATATCTTCATAATTCTTCTATACACCCACAGTTCAAATGCTTCCAATTTTTTAGTAGTCGACGCGTTTAGTATTCATGCTTCTATCCCGTAAAGCATAATCGCGAAAATATAACATCATGCCAGCCTAACTCTCAAGTCTAATTTCAGTTCTCTTGCACAAAGTACTTTTCTCATTTTATTGAAATTTGTTCGTGCTTTCCCTATTCGAACTTTGATTTCTTTGGTGTAATCGTTTGTGTGGTTAATAACTGTGTTAAGATAATTGTAATTTTCAACTTCTTCTAAAGTTTTACTATTGATTGTCAGGCTTTCATTATTATTTTTGGTTTTGATATCCTCATAAATTTAGTTTTCTTAATGTTTATTGATAATCCATATTCTTCTCTAGACTCAACTATCTCGTTAATTAGCTTTTGGAGGTCTTGGAAGTTTTCTGCTATTATGATAGTATCGTCCGCATATCTAATGTTGTTAATTGGTATTCCATTGACCTCTATTCCTGCTGTTTCTGCCTCAAGAGCTTGTCTCATAATTTCTTCAGAGTATGCATTTAATATTAGTGGTGACAATACACACCCCTGTCGCACTCCTCTTTTAATTTCGAACTCTTCTGATGTGTATTCGTATTTGAAAAAGAAGACGTTTGACCAATGTGTGCTTTCAGTCATGACTTACGGTACCGAAACACTTTTCTTAACCCAGGCTACAGTTAAACGCTCGCTACTAGAACACTGCCTCTCACATACAGAAGGCATGGGCTGGCCATGTGGCCAGAATAAATGACGAGCAGTGGACCCAAAAAATTTAAGTGTAGAGACTACGACCTAACGAAAGAAGCAGAGTTACACCACCTACACGATGAACAGACGACGTCAAAAGCATTGCTGAGAATTGGCTGCAATTCCCAGGACTTCTGTTTATGAGTTCTCCGCTAACACTCGATGGACTTTTATTCGGCCCTGGTATCCTTAAGGCTCTTGTATTTAGCCTACTTCGAATCCTCTCATAGAAACAGTAAGTTTTGCTGAAGCTATTCTACTGTGCTGAAGGTTCCCTTGTAGGGCCATCAAGTGGCAAATTTAACACTTTAGATAACGTTTTTATGGTTTTATTAAATGATATAGATATTTGATTACTTATTTTGTTGTAATAGCCATTATCTCTTTCAGGTATAATTAATTATTTAATATTTATATGTGTCATATGTATATCTCTCGTAAATATAGTCTACTGAGAAATATAAGTATTTTTTTAAATTATTTGTTAACGTTAAGTAACGTTATATTACCCCAACGTATATCGGGTTAGCCCAAATTCATAAACTTTACACATTATTCTTAATGTGCAGTAAATACCGTGTATCTTTGTACCTATCGTTCTAAATTTATTTCTATACCGTGCTTATACCTACTAGGTTCTACCTACTCAGTTTCCCTGTTTCTTTTAATAATTCAAAATGGTGCCCAAAATTTTATTCTCTTTGCTTTTCTTCCGCTTAAACGTTAATCACTTATAATGAATAATAATAATAATAATATTTATTTAGACAACCAAATCGGTCATATCTTAATAGTAAAAACGCCTGTTCCGCGCTTAGCTACTCATTTGGTATTATAAAGTGGTCGAAAACGGATATAGAGGGTCTTCAGCGAAAAGTAAGAACACCTCTCATAAAGGCGCAAAAACATCATCCACGCAGTGCAGTGCAGAGAGAACAACATTACCGCAGTATCAAGAGGAAAGAGGACTTATGGATATAGGTGAGCAATTGGATAAACAAATTGCTAATTTAAGAACTTATTTTCAGGTACAGGCTGAGACATCTACTTTACATCAAGCAATTTACGCAGTAGATGATACAACACCGCTTCAACTGAGGGAACAAGAAATGTGCATAAACCACCTGACTTAGCAAGAAAAAATGCGCACCTAGATGATTAAATTTCTACATGGGCGACATCTCAATGAGATCAGCCAAGAATATGCCGACAATACAGCGTCGAACTGTTGGTTGGCATCAGGAGAGATGTTTCCTGAGACTGAGGGTTTCCTACTTTCCATTCAGAATCAGGTTATTCCAACTAAAAATTACCTGAAATATATTGATAAAGACCCTCAAGTCCAAAATGACAAATGCCGATATGGATGCCAAGCCCAAGAAACCATCCAACATCTTACTGGTGGCTGACAGGCATTTGTCGGAACTGATTATAAAGAACGCCATGATTCAGTAGAAAGATTATCCACCAAGAACTAGCTGACAAACTGGAACTTCTCCAAACCGACCATCTTTCTTATTATCAATACGTCCCTGACAGAATGCTTGAAAATGACAACTACAAGCTGTACTGGGACCGCACTGTGCTTACAGATCAACCAGTGGCGCATAATAGACCGGATCTTATACTAGTTAATAAGATTACTAGGCAAACAACACTTATTGATGTGGCGATACCCAACACCAATAATTTACGTGTTAAATACAACGAAAAGATCGCCAAGTACTGAGATCTAGAAATACAATTCAAGAGACAATGGAGAATGGAAAGTACCCAGATAGTTCCTATTATTCTATCTACTACTAATTTTATTACCAAAAAGCTCTTAATAAACATGAAACAGCTGGGTCTAAATGAACATCTTTATAAGGCCATGCAGAAAGCTATACTACCCTCAACGTTCAGATCAGAAAATTTTTGGGAAATACTCCAGCGTACCAAGTCAGCTAGGGCTTGATAACATGGAAAGAGTCCCACCAAAACTCAATCCTTTTGATAAAGTAGATATCTGGGATAAGTGAATTTTCCTCTTAGAAGGAGTGTAAGCCATATGGTCAAATCTGGATATTTAGTCATCCTTTGAGACATATACAATGTATAGGATAAGTCATTCGTTATACAGACAAATAAAATTAAGTCATTTATAAATTAACATTTAGGTAATATTTCTGTCTAAAACAAACTTTTTCACAGTATAATAACATTTGGCTAACAATAAACTTTTAATATATTTTTTAAAGAAATATTTACTCATTATTTTGTATTTTTTGGTAAAACGTTAGACAATCTTATGCTCATATACTTGACTGACAATTCAAATTTGCTCCATTTGTGTCCAGGTACACGCAACAAGTGGCCACCTCGCTTCGAATATTTGTGAAAACTGGAATTTCTGTCGTACATATGAATATTGTCAACAGCATACAGTATTCTGACAATATAAATACATGGGAAACTTTAAATAAAATTCTTAATAAATGTGGGCTTACAGCTCTCAAGAGGCATAATTCCAAACATTTTGCGTATTATTCGTTTTTGTGCTATAAATATTCTGTGGCTATTTAACAGCGCAGATATGGGAATACTTTTTCTAATACGAGAGAATGCATAGTATAATGAAGTCTATAATGAACTCGCTCTAATGAACCCCTGAGCGTGAAAAGTGTCCTCTCTTTAATGAATGAATACTAATAATTGTATGTGATTATGCCGCTAAAGATACTAAACCAAGGCTAAAATACAAAAAAAATATATATTACACCAAAGATTTATTATTTTGAAAACAGAAGAATCGAAATCTGAAATGTGTTAAGCTATCGTAAAGGATATAATATTATTAAAATGTGAATAACAAAAGATTGTGGTTGATTTAAGACTGTTCGGTTAAATAAACATCGTAAATTTTTTTCTACATTAATTATTATTTATGAACCAAATTAATTTTTATTATTGTGTTTTATTACTTTTATTGTTTTATACCTTATGCCATAAAATGCTGCATTTAAATAGATACATGAATTAAAATAAATTACACATTACTAATTTTAAAATACACTGCAGTTGAATTGTCTGCAAATAAAAGAAAAAATGTATTCATTACTTGTAGACGACAAGCCCATGGAACATTTGTAATCGGTCATTTGACCCAGCATGAATCACATATTAAATCAATACTACAATATGCAGTAACAACTTTAGAAATTATGCCGCCAATTCTTATTATTACAAAAAACATGGGGGTTCAAATTAAGTATAACCCTTTTTAACCCCTTTGCGTTGAAAGGGTATATTGTTGCCCAAATGCAAGAACAAGACGAGACTTAGACAGTCTTGGTCTTAGTCTTGCGCCAATACACCTGGTCTTGGTTTTGGTATTGCACTCCCGGTCTTGGTCTGGGTCTTGGTCTTGCAGCAAGAGTCTTGCAAGTCTTGCAGTTACCCATTAGCCTATTGCTATTTATTAAATGTTACTTTAGATCTTAAAACAGCTTAACACAGTAAGTACATTTTAAGCTTGAATCAACATAGCCATAATAAATGTCTAAACAACTGACACCGAGTGGGGTTTAAAGCCACGATCTAAGCGATCCGTGCCTATGCTCTAACTAACTTAGCTATCTACCATGCCCCATGGATGTCAATATGTTTCTTAATAAACGTTTGCATTTACTAAGCTTACATGTACTAAAACATGGTTAAAACACAAAAAAAAAACAAATTAATGATATAAGCATGTCTGTATTTTAAAGAACATTATCTGGCTAGAAAGGAATTGATGGACATGATGCGCAAAAAATCCACATACATGTATCAAGGACACAGATTTTTTAGGTGATAAGATAACAAACTGTAATCCACTTATTAAAGCAAAATAAATGTTTTTACCAATCTTATCTCTACTTTTATATATATATATATATATATATATATATATATATATATATATATATATCTATATATATATATATATATATATATATATGTAAAAAACTAACTTGAAAAAATAAAGAATAGGTAAAAAAGCAATGATAATCAAAAGAAGTTATTTTAAATTAAGGAGATACCTACTTAATAAATACATTAATTTACCAAAATAAAGTAGTAGGTACATATGTAAAAGTAATAAGGTAATATTTTTTACATGTCCACTTTTTCCAGCGGTTATTAAAAAGCTTGTAACATCTCCACCGAATTTTGGTTTTTCAGGAAGAAATACTTGTAATTCCTTTTTGTGGAAAGATATTAGCTGCTTCCTTAAACCTGACGTGTTTCTGTTGATCATTCTCATTTCAACCTTTCTATGCAGGCACAATTTACACAAAGCAATTTGGGATGCATGAATTATTTCGAAAAACTCATCAAATTTGCTTTTAGGTCTTTTAGATCTATAACTCCAACGCTCACTACTCCTACTACAACTATTTGAATCTTTGTCCCTCGTGTTAAATTGTAAACTTGTCACTCCGGGAACAACAAGGATTAGATGAACAACAATTATTACATTAGACTCAAAGGAAAGCTCAATTGGGAATAAAGTTAAGTGATGTCGAAAAAGTAACGACTATACTACTAGTTACTTTATGTTCGTTATTATCCAATACCCTATTTTATAAGTTCTAATAACAAACCGAGAATTATATATCGTTACTTCGTTATTATAAATACTTCGGTATTTTGTTTAAACGGTAGGCGACATTATCTGTTATTAATTTGTCTCATTACTTTTGAATATTAGCCACGCTCTTTCAGAAAATTTTATTTAACCGAATGATCTCATCGCACACTCAGCAGAAACAATTTATAGTCTTAGGGCGATAAGATTTGTTTATTTAGATTCCTACTGACTAAATTATAATGGGAAAAAAATTAAATTATTAAGTGGGTGTCCGTAACAATTATATTTTTTATTAGCTAGGGTGACATATTTTAAAAAATATCGATACGATATTACTGTCGGCGTCGCAATGATTATTTTTATGATTAGAGAGCGGCTATTCTCAAAATATGGACAATTAATTTTAGAGCGAAGAAGTCGTCTGCTGGAAAAGAATGTACAAAGTATTTTATTTTTACATTGTAATTATGACCTCTGAGCACGTGTCAAATGTGATTTTTTAATGAATATTTTGATTCGGTATGTATGTTTATGGTATTGTTTGTAATGCGCATAAATCCAATTTTTCAATTTTTTATTACATATTTTTTTGGGTCTCATAGAGTATTTAAGCATATACCCGAACTACTATACTCGCTAAAACCACACTCAGTCCTAACTGCAAGACACAGGAGTCTCGCAGGCTTAGTTTTGTTCTTGCTTAAATCTTGCACGGTCAGTCTTGGTCTTGGTCTTGCTAAAATTAGGCGGTCTTGGTCTTGGTCTTGCAAAAAAGCAAGAACAAGACCAAGACTGCAAGACCAAAATCGATTTTGGACAACAATAAAAGGGTATAACTCTTTTCAACACAAAGTTTATACAGTTTGATGCCGAACTTGTGTCTCTTATTTTTAATTAATTGCTTGAAATTTAAAAGTCATCCAAAGGAGACTATAGTTTGGTCCATACACAAAGACTCTTTTGGACTGTAATACTTATTGAACATTTTTCAGAAGTTCATTCATGAGAGGTGATATTGTTTGCAATCTTTATTTTAATACCCTTTTTTTTATAGCCCTTTTTCTATCCGAATTGTCGAATAAAGGCCTCTCCCATTTCTCGCCACTCATCCCTGTTGTGTGCTAGGCGTTTCCACATTGGTCCTGCGACTCTTTTGATATCGTCGCTCCAGCGCATTTTAGGTCTTCCTCTTGGTCTCTTCGCATCGTACGGTCGTCATTTTCCGACTTCTTTGTTCCATCTACCATCTTCGAGACGTTCGTTGTGTCCAGCCCATTTCCATTTTAATTTAGCTGCTTGTTTCGCGGCGTCCTTTATTTTTGTTTTGTTCCGGATTGCTTCGTTCGTTTGCCGATCTATTAGTGAGTTACCAAGCTTCTGTCGTTCCATGGCTCGCCGAGTTTTTCGAATCTTGTCCATGTTCTTTTTTGTGAATGTCCAGGTTTGAGCTCCGTAAGTGAGAACGGGAAGGATACAAGAATCGAACACTTTGGTTCGAAGGTTTTGGGGTATCTTTTTGTCTTTCAGTATGTATGAGAGTTTTCCAAATGCGGCCCATACCATTCTTACTCGTTCACTTGTTTCGGTAGTTTGGTTTTCTTTGTTTACCTTGATATTCTGACCCAGATATATGTATTCTTCTACATATTCCACTTTTGTTCCTTGGATGGTTATCGTCGGTTGATCATCTTTATTCGACATTAGCTTAGTTTTACTCAGATTCATTTTCAGTCCTTTTTTATGGATTCCGTATGAAGCTCATAGATCATCGTCTTCAGTTCTTTCCAGCTGTCGGCTATTAGTACTACGTCATCTGCATATCTTAGATGGTTTAAATACTTTCCGTTTATCGATAGTCCCTTCGTTTCCCAATTTAGTGATTTAAAGATGTCTTCAAGTGCGGCAGTAAATAGTTTTGGAGATATGGTGTCTCCCTATCTTACTCCTCGGTTGATTTTTATTGGCCTCGTTTTCATTCCGTTATCCATCGTGATTACCATTTCAGCGTGTTGATATATATTATGTATTAATATCCTATATCTAGAATCTATTCTGCTGTTGACCAGTGCTTCCTCAATAGCCCATAATTCTATGCTGTCAAAAGCTTTCTCGTAGTCTATAAATGCTAAACAGATTGGTAAATTGTATTCGTTAACTTTTTCTATTAGGACCTTTAGTGTGTGAAGATGGTCACATGTACTGAACCCTTTTCTAAATCCGGCTTGCTCTACTGGTTGATATACATCGAACTTTGTTGTCAATCTATTTGTAATTATTTTTGTAAATATAAAGTTGTAATAGTAGTGATATTGGACGATAATTTTTCAGATCTGTATTGTCCCCTTTTTTGTGTATTAATATTGTGTTAGCAGTGTTCCATTCCTTTGGTATGTTTCTTTCAAATAGGCATTTATTAAAAAGTATTTTTAGGTACCTGATGAATTCTTCTCCGCCTTCTTTTAACATTTCTGCCAGAATTCCATCACTACCCGGTGCTTTATTTCTTTTCAATTATTTAATTGCATTTTCTATTTCTACTTCGCTTATTTCGGGCATTACTTCAGAATTTACGTTTGTTATTTGTCTTTCAGATTTTGCTTTGAAGAGTCGGGGGGGGGGGGGGGGGGGGTCGTTTCTTGAGCGGTATAACTCAGTATAGAAGTTTTTAACTATGTTTGATATCTGAGCTTTGCTTGTTTCTAGTTAGCCTTGTTGATTTTTCATAGTTATAATATTTTTCTTTCCTAATTTCGGTTTGGTATATTTCAGACTTCGATCTTTCTCTATCACTCTTTCTACATGTTCTTGTTGATGTTTTTTAATATCATCTGTTTTCTTATAGCTCGATTAAGTTCTTTGTATTCTGTGGTATTTCTTTTGTTTAGTGACAGGAACTCTTTTCGTTGTTTCAGCATATTCTTCGATTCTGCACTTATTTTGGATTTTTTGTTGTTATGGCGGGTTGCTACTTCTGAGCTAGCATTCAATAGTTCTTTTGTTATAACTGAGTTAATTTTATTAACTATTTTATAAATTTTATTTTATTTTATTACCTCTATATTGTTGTAAAAATGCCACATCCTCAACAATATTTGAAACCGGTTTCTTGACATTATTGAACGTAGGTTTAGAATTTTGGTGTAATGTGTTTTGAGGCCAATAGCACTCCCGTGTGCAACACTGAACTTAACCTATCCAAAAAGAGAATACCAACAAATTTTTTCATCTCACTTGCTTCTGTCTTATGCCAATTTTAAATTCATGCTTCTGGTGCGTTTTCTTCTCTTTACATTGAAAAGCATATCTATTAGTTTTAATGTCCATTAAATTTATAATGTCATTCGAGAAGAATAAAGTGTAAAAATCATATGAGGTTTTGTTGTAATAATCCTTATATCACTGAATATCAATACCGCACGTTGGCTCTGTAAAAACAAACTGTTTCAAATTTCGACCTGTCACAATATCCCAAACCAGATCTCCATCAGGCCTCATATTTTTATTTTGGTCGCTGCCATTATTGTCGCTATTTTTAGTATTATTTTGTATTACATATTCAATTGTTTCCATTAATGTGTCCCCCACATTCTCATCTTCGATTTCTAATTAATTTCCATCCAAATTTAGAGGTTCTAAAGTGGCAACTTTTAGACGTTTTCTTAGACGTAGAAATTTCTTTGCCTGATGATTTACCAATGCTTTTTGGGAATATATTCATTAGAAGAACAATTATCTTCAAATATTTCGTGCTTGTCTTCATCAGAGAGGAGCTCCTATAATACAACAATGTTAGAATACTTTTCCCACTTATACAGTATTGTGAATTTATTACCTGCCATAAAGCTTCTAACCGGTTTAGCTCCTTCTCGTAGCTCATATTCACCCGATACAGTACACAAACGATATTGCACTGATAGGTATGTAATTACTACTGACAAATTCATTGCAAATATTGAAGTATATAGGTATTCCTCCCATTTAGTGTCATTAACATGTCTGATTGTTCGACCTTGTACCGTTAAAACAATAAGCAGCCGCATTGACTTCACGCGGCTATTGGAACTACATCTTTGTTTTAGGGCTGCAAGTAGGACGTGTGGCTTCTCTTCAAAATATGTATGCAAAAATCGTACGATTTACTAAATAATATGACCACAACTTAAAAGTATTAATATCAAATTCGAATTATGCACAAATAATGGCCAGAAAGATCATTTCTTTACATACCATTGTGGCAGCCAACCTGTTAAGACGAAAACTTGCCAAACATTTAAATATGCACCCAGCAGCGAAGAATTGTTGGAAGAAGATTCCGACTCATCTTTTAATTTCTCTCAACAATAATTACATTCGCTTCTCTACTTCTCAATGGAGCTTAAATGGGCTATACCCATGTTGAAAAACTAAAGCATATTATTTCTGAAACATGTATCTATTATTTGCCTTTCGTATTATATAACTTTCGTAATTAATTCATGTTTTACATTGTCAGATTAAATAAAAATACTGCCAGAGTAGGTGTATTAATTTACGTGGAATTCATGTGCACCTACACAGTTACCAGGCGGGATCTGTTTTGAATTGGACATTTTCCATAGGTACGAATCAAATTCAAATAAATTCTGAATGAAATCGAAATTTTTTTTTGCGCCCATATTTTCGCCTATAACTCGAGAGATATTGCTTTCACAAAAATATTATAGAGAGAAAAAGTTTGGTTTTATAATTCTAAATATTTGCCCAGCTTAAAATAAATAAATTCATGTTTATTGTTTAAAATATAGAGTTTTTGCCTTAAATTTTTTCGATCCCTTATACATAAATTACAGCATTGATATTTCGTCTAGAAAAACTATATAATACTACTGCAGCGTGTACTAAATTTCGTATGGAAAGGTTTAGTAGTTTTTGTATAATAATTTTGCAATCCAGGCTCTGCAAAAAAATTACTAATTTGCAAAATTATGCTAGGACTAAAATAAACACCTTATTAAAATAAACCAAACCAAAATAAACACTTCTAAAAACACATCAAAATACATAAAAATAAGATAAAAGATAACATACTGGAGAAAGACGGCACGAGATACGTATCCTTAACGTTCATTTTACCTTAACAAAACTTGCTGAAGCTTGAATCTAATGCTGATTCAAGCGCAGAAACATATGACTTCACTTTAACATTTATACATCTTCCAGACAATGGGAAAAATTGATTTTATTAGACCATCCTTCCTTCCTTCCTAGACCTTCCAGATAATTTTATCTAAAATACAGTGTAAAGAAAGTTAAACATAAAAAACTGAATTGGTATTTAGAACAACAAATTTTCATATTCTCAAACAAAGCAGATTTAGGTAAAATCGGTCCACTATAGATAACTTAACAGACTTAGTATAATGTTCCAATTCATATGGCGTTCGTCGATTTCCATAAAGCATTCGATTCCATCAAATTATGGGCAGTGCTTGAATCTCTAGAAAATGCACGTATAGATTCAAGATACACTAACATAATTAAAAACATATATGAAAATGCCACCATGCAGATAAAGCTGGACGAAAACACAAAAACTAATCCCATAAGACTACAACGGGGAGTGAGACAAGGAGACACCATCTCTCCCAAACTATTTACCCTTGCTCTAGAAGACATTTTTAAGAAACTAGAATGGAACAATAAGGGTATCAACGTCGACGGATCATACTTAAACCACTTGCGATTCGCAGATGACATAGTTTTAATAGCCGATAATATCCAAGAACTAAATGATATGTTACAACAATTAAATGCAGTTTCAGGAGTGGTAGGCTTAAAAATGAACTACAGCAAAACAAAAATACTGAGCCGAGACCAGACAAATATAACAATACAAAATCATACCATAGAAAATGTTGAACATTATGTATATCTAGGTCATGTTATCAAACTAGGAAAACCAAATCAAGATGCTGAAATTAAAAGATAAACACAACTGGCATGGGGCGCTTTCGGCAAATTAGCATATATCTTGAAAAACACCTCCATTCCTGTAAACTTAAAAAAAAGGTGTATAACACATGCATACTACCAGTTTGTACTTACGGCTTGGAGACAGTAGCCCTTACCAAAAAATCTGCTAAAAAATTAGAAACAACGCAAAGAGCAATGGAACGAATCATGCTTGGAATATCACTAAGAGACAGGATTAGAACCACCGAGATAAGACGTAGAACGAAGATTAGAGATATTGTGGAAGAAATTGCAAAAATGAAATGGCGCTGGGCAGGTCACGTAGCCCGATATAATGACAACAGGTGGACACGGAGAATTCTAGAATCGAGACCAAGGACGACAACAAGAAGCACGGGAAGACCTCAAAAAAGATGGGTAGATGACATAAGAACAGTGGCAGGCAAACAGTGGATTAGATTGGCGCAAGATAGAGAAAGATGGAAGCAATTGGGAGAGACCTACATTCAGGAGTGGATGGAAAATGGTTGACAAAGAAAAAAAAAGAAAGAACAGACTTAGAGTCAGGAATACATGAAGCATTTGCAAATAAGCAAGATTAGATTGCTGTTTTCTTTGATATTAATAAAGATTTTACTTACCACCTTCTTCTTCTTCTAATTTAATGACCGTTATTGAATGGTGGATATCATGTTGGTTACCATATTCGCTATCATGTCTTTATTCACAGCAGCTCTCAACATTAATGTCGTCGATTTTCCGAACCATTGTCCAAAATTTTTAAGCTATGATGTTCTTCTACCAGTAGCACGTTTAACTTGGATTTTTTCTTGAATAATCGGATGTAAAAGTTCATATTTTTCAGGGTGTCTCATAATGTGACCGGCGTATTCCAGCTTGCGTCTCTTTATTATATTGACCAGTTGTTTGTTTGGTTTAGTTGTCCAAAGACCAGATTATTCGTTGCAGTCGTCCATATAACCATATCTCAAAGGCTTTCAAGCGTTTAATAAGTACTTTCATCTTTGCTTGATGTCGACTTAATTTTTTGTTTCAATACACTGGTAATTTCTTCTTTTACGGTATTATTTGACTTTTTTCTCTATCAATAGTAATTGTTTGTTTATTAGTGGTTTGCCAGAATATTGTGGTCTGTTGACACATTTGCACTTAGATATGTCTTGACTGCTAATACTGACTTTTTGTATCATTTATTTATACATATAAAGTTTATTTGGTTACTAACACACGTTCGGGTTTATCTGCTGATAATATTCAGGTGTAAAGACGTCGCTTTGGAAGTTTGAAAATAGTTTTTGTTATTACTAGTTGTTTTTCTACACAAAACGATACCAATATCTCCTCTTTCATTTCGTATTCCCAGACCATATTTTATTACGATATCTTCCTGTTCTCCTTCGCCAATCTTCGTATTAAAATCTCTCATGACAATATTGAGCTCCTGTTTCTTTTTAGATGTTAACACTTTTTCTAAATCATGATAGAAGTTTTTAGTTTGTTCTTCTTTATAGTCTTGTGTGGGTGCATATGTTTGTAATATATTTACATTTATTGTTTTTGTTTGTATTTGTAACATTAGTATCCTATCTGAGGATAGAATGACGTTTTTTTACAGTTTTATCTGTTTCCTCTGTTACAATTTTTGCTACACCATAATTGTGTTTTCAACCGTCTTCTCCTGGATAGTATACAATGTGAATATTTATGGTTACCTTGCCAGACCCTGACCATCTCATTTCACTTATTTCATGTATACGTATATATATACATATATATTGTTGTGATCTGCTTTATGATGTTTTATTATTGATTAAGACTAATTTAATTAATCCAATTATTTAATTAATTAGTTCACTAATTTATGCAAAGTCATACAATTCAATTACTATTAAAAATTCTCAGGGTGCCTTTTTTATATTTACTTTAATCAGTTTACTTTATATATCTCTTCTAGTGGGTTCAGTACCTTCTAGTTGCTCATAATCGGGATAGAACAGGAAACGGAACTACATTAAAACAACATAAATATGCACACAAATTATTATTTATTTTTAATAAGCCATACGGTGAATGTTAATAAATAACTTTTTGTGGGCAATTATCTTTCCCAACCAATTCCTATACTCTAAATTTAATTTTAATTAACAAACTATCTATTGATCTGTTTTATAATAATATCTACTAAAAAATTTACCATATAAAAAATATAATTTATTCACAAAAAAATAACTCTTTAAAACTTGGAATCTTAGTCCGTATGCTTACATTTGATTTTATCTTTAGAATATCTTAAAGTTTTCTTTTATTCAAATTATTTGACTGACCTTTATTTTTTTTACACCAATGATGTCTCCTCTCGATCAAACCACAGTTCCTTCCTTGATTGATTATGTCCGGCTACCATCAAATCTTTCCCGTTCCCAGCATCGATCCAAACCGCATACCAGCAAACTACTCCTCCGAAAACACAAGCCCAAGCCTCTTTTGACCGGTACTCTTTATTCACAAATTCTCCTTTCTTTCTCAATTAGATCTCGTGGACTATGCAGACTCAAAAGAGGTATTAATCTTCTCGTTTTTGATCTGCTCTCAGCTTCCACCTTTTTCACTAACGAACGAAAAACACTCTTACTCCGATTGACTACACAAAAAAAAACACGTCTTCTCTTCTGGTCTGCCGGTAACATAATAATCTTTTCAATCTCCCCAGACAACCTCCTCAAACTCTCTCATCCCCCATCATTTCTTTTTAACCAATCATAAGCATTCATCTTTCCCACTAATTTTCGATTCAGAAAATTTCCAACATAATATTTAAAACAAATAAACTAATTTCACTCAAATCACTTTTCAGAAACCATTAACAATTTTGCCTTTTTCAACCGAAATAAGCTTCCAAATTCTTGTTATCTCATATCTAAATCTAATTCTTATTTACTTTCGAAAAATGTCCACCGCAAAATACAATTACAAAGTTTATTCCTTAAATATATAATTACACGAATTCCATTGTCCTTTCACTATTCACTTAGTCCTTCAAGGAAAAACTAGTCCGTCACGGAAACAATGTCTTTTCTTATGCTAACGATTACAAATAAGTACAGGGTTGTATTTTAACTTATATGCCCGCTATATATTAAAATAATAAAAAAAACTCTTTATTCTATTTTTGATCGATAAACTGATCCATAACAATATATATATATATATATATATATATATATATATATATATATATATATATATATATATATATATACTTTCCTGGTTTGTACATGCTTCTTACATTATATATGTTCCTATTTTTTATATGAGAAAATGTATTCATGATTTTAGCTAATAGGGAGATTGATTCTTAACACCCCTTCTCCATTTAACCTTTCACTACACGCGCGCGGACAGGCAGTCTGCGTTTGATTGAAATATAGAATTTCTCGCATACCTTCCTCTATTTTCTGTAGCCGCTTTGTAAGTCTTCATCCACTCGGCTGCTTTATGTTAGTCTAGACTGAGAAGTTAATACGGTAACTTGTTTCCAAATTATACGCAAATGCGGAGTCCGCGCGCGTGTACTGGTGTAACTGACATAGGCTTTATATTTATTGGAGTATTTAATTAACAAAAGGTGAGTTAATATTTTTTTAAACTTATATTATTCTAGTTAGTATGTGATCATATGTTTTCATAATATGTATGTGTAAATTAATCATTTTTTCGGCATAATCTTACAATCAAAATCAATTATTTTTATAAACAAATAATCTTTGCAAATAATTAGAAGGTAACGCCATTTTTAACTAAGTTTATTTTTTCCAGATGACGTCTTACGAATCAGAACAGAACCACCTTCAAAAGTTGATAGCAGAAGCATAATTCGATTATGAGAAAGAAGAACCTTTCTATGATTATGATGATTACCAAGAATAAGAGTATGTAGAAGAAAGAAGAGATAAGGAAGAGAGCGAACAAGATATTTTGGATATTCAAGTAAAAGCATCTCCTGTCATAGAAGCATTTTTTATTGGTAAAAACAAATCTACTAAGTAGAAAAAAGACGCACCATTAACGATTGTTAAAACGGGGCCTGTAAACTTATTAAAACATTTACCTGGTCCGAAAACTTTAACTAAAATATTAAAAGATCCACTTGGAATCTGAAAATAGTTTTTTAATACAGATATGTTAAAAATTATTGTCGATTATACAAATCAGCACATTGCTTCAACTGCAGCCAATTATTCTCGTGAAAGAGATACATCACCTAAGGGCATGTGCAAGCTTTAAACAATATTTGGATTGTTGTACTTAGCCGACGTGTTAAAATCAAGTCGCTAAAATTTACGAGACTTATACAATACCTAAGAAACGGCGGTGGAGGTATTTTGACTAGTGATGTCTCTAAACAGGTTTTAATTTTTTTTACGGCACTTAAGATTCGACAATTCTGAAACTCGCCAAAAACCGCTAGAAGCTGAACAAGTAATTTTCATTTGATAACAGTGAATGAGAAACTGGAAGCGTTTCGAGGGCGTTGCTCATTAAGCATTTAAAATTTAAATTAAAATTTTCACTCTATTTGATGCCAAGTGTTACTTTACTTCAAATCTTAAAGTCTATGTAGGGCAGCAAACTGATGACCCTTATGCTGTGAGCAACTCTCCCAATGCGGTAATCTTGAGATATCGTGAATCCATTAATGGATCAAGAAGGAATATTACTACCGATAACTGGTTCACAAGTATGAATCTGTAAGAGTCGTTGTACCGAAAAAGCTGACGTTAGTTGATAACATTTAAAAAAACAAAACAGAATTACCACCTGAGTTTGTCAACCCACCAAAATTACGGTTAGTTAACAGTAAATTATTTGGCTTTCGACAAAATGCCACTCTTGTGGCCTAAAAACCCAAGCAAGAGAAAAACGTCCTACTGTTATCCAGTCTCCATTATAATCATAAAATAGATGAAGTAACAGGTAAACTTTGTAAAAACTTGGTTAAAAAACATTCGTGAATGGACACAGATATCAAATACATGATAATTTTTCCATATTTCAGAAGATCGAGAATCCTTCGCAATGATGATCGCCAACGTCGGATAATTCTGATATGGCACGCGAAGAAGAAGATACAGGTAAACCCGATATTAAAATGGATTATAACAATTTTAAAGTAGGTATTGATAGCGTGGACAAGCTGTGTGCTGCCTATAACTCTGGAAGAAATACCAGGAGATGACCAATTTTATCTATTTGATGTTAAATATTGCAGGTATTAATGCAAATGTCGTTTTTCATTGCAACAATCCTGATAATGTAACCAGCAGATGATTTTTTTACAAAGTTTAGCTAGAAAATTAGTTGATAATCACCTTCGTGCTCGTGCTAAACTTTCTTGTTTGCCATCATAAATAAAATTAAGAATTACAGAAATAGTTGAATCTAAAGATCCACTACCGCCTCCAGCTGGTAATATGCCAACAAAGGGGACGCTCGCTTACTGCGATAGAAAAAAGAACCGTCAGACCAAGTATTCATGTGTTAAATGTGGAAAATATAAATGTGTTTACAACATTTCACAAATATTTGTAATTAATGTATATCACATGCAAAATAATTAAGTGTTTGTAGTAGTAGTTAATTTTATTTTATCAGAATAATTTTTTAGCATGTCTCATACTTACTATTTCAATATGCGGACTCACAGTCCGCGGCGTGTGCTGATGTAACTTTTTGAGGCACGTATGCTGAAAGGTTAAAAAGAGCCCATACTCGAGGCCGTTGTATTTATCAGCCATTTAAATGATAGTTTATTGGGAAAGGAAGGCTCTAGTTGGTTTCCCGTTGTCTTCCTAGAGTGTACTTAAACACGTTTAAAAAAAATATAAGTTGACAGTGTTATTCATTAATTACTATTTAAATGGGAATAAGCCACAATTAAGGGTTAAAATACGTTTATTGACGTTTCAATTTCCACTTCGGAAATCGTTCTCAAAATACAAACATTAGTAAATTGAGAAAATTTACTAATGTTTGTATTTTGAGAACGATTTTCGAAGTGGAAATTGAAACGTTAATAAACGTATTTTAACCTTTAATTGTGGCTTATTCCCATTTAAATAGTAATTAATTTAAAATGCCACAAGAAAATAGCTTCAGAACAGTGTTATTCATATTATATAATCTTTATAAAACAGAACATTCATTGATCAGCTTTAATTTTACCGTAAAGTGCCATGAATCATCATGATCATCATTGGCTTTTACAACTCTTCGTGAGTTTTTGCCGCGTTTTCTATTGCCTTCCATTGATTCCCTATTATTTTCCATGGCCTTACTTCCATCTTCTTCAGGTCTTCCCTGACTGCGTCTTTTCACCTTTTTCTAGGCCTTCCTGTCGATCTTCTACCATCTGGTCTTTCCCAAAACACATTGCTAATCAGTCTGTCGTCATAACTCCGTACCACGTGGCCTGCCCATCTTAATCTATTGGCTTTTATGTATCTTACGATGTTTCCTTTCCCGAAGAGAGTCTCTATTTCATTGTTGTATCTGCTCCTCCATTCATTTGCCACGCTGTACCTGCAAGGACCATATATAATTCGCAGGATTTTGCGTTCCTATACTAATAGCTTATTGATTTCTTTCTTTCTCAATGTCCATGTTTCACTTCCATATGTCACTGCTGGTCGTATTATGGTTTTGTACATTTGGATTTTGGCACGCCTTGAGAGAAGCTTTGACATCATTAGATGTTGAATGGCAAAGAATGATTTATTCCCCGCCAGTATTCGTATTTCAACCTCCCATTCTCCTGTGTTTTCACTGGTAATTGTTGCTCCTAGGTATATGAATTCTTTGACCACCTCAAAATTACGATCGTTTATGGTAATGTTTTATCTTATTCGCTGTCGTTCCTTTTTTGATACGACCATGTATTTAGTTTTTTCTTCGTTTATTTTCAGGCCTACGCTTAGTGTTGCTTCTTCAAAGTTCGATACTATATCCTTAACTTCCAGTATTGTCTGTGCTACTGCATCTACATCATCTGCAAATGCGAGAATAATCTTTGCTCCTCTGGCAGTTATGTCTGGTTTGACTCTGGTATAAATTTTTCGCATTGCATATTCCAATGCTAGGTTAAATAGTAATGGGGACAGCGGGTCTCCCTGTCTGAGTCCGGTGCTTATGCCGAAAGCCTTTGAAGTTTTGCCTCCCATTCTAATTTGTGCAAAGGAATTGTTGACATACATTCGCGCAATCATGGTCAGCTTCTTTGGTACGCCTAACTCCATCATTGCACTCCACAGTTTTAAGCGATCTATGGAATCATATGCTTGTTTGAAATCTATAAAGATCTTGTGTACTTCTTTATTATATTCCCAATACTTTTCTAGCATTTGTCTGATAGTTAATATTTGGTCGATTGTTGATCTTCCAGGCCTAAAGCCGCATTGGTAATCGCCAATAATTTCCTCTGTATATGGCAGTAATCGTTTTAGTACAACTGAAGCTAATATCTTATATATAGTACCGATTAGTGAGATTCCCCTCTAGTTGCCACATGTATCCTTTCTGCCTTTTTTATGTATTGGCACGATAATACAGCCACTTCATTCTTTTGGCATTATTTCTTGTTCCCAGGCTTTTTTCATTAATTGGTGTATTTTAGTTCTAAGTTCATGCCCTCCTTTTTTAGAGAGATGTGCCATGAATGGATATCGTGAAAAGGAGTCATTTGAATTATTTAATAAATGTAATGCATAGTTGCGTATCGCAGGCTAAATGAGTGCCTATTTTCCATCGAGAGTAATTTAATATGAATTTCAATATTTGCAAGCTCTGTTTCGTAGTGTAGGTATACCTCCATCGAGCCAAGTAATTTAAAATTTCCACATTCCCGATGCATTCTCCATTCTTTCATTTAATTAAATTTTTATCTGACTGTTGTAAGAAAAACTTCCGTGAAAAAAATATATTCGACTTGAGAGAACGTAGTGAAGGAGTCCTTTGAGAAAATATGAAGTTTTAATATATTCAGCAGATTGCACCGCACCGTGCCCCGAGCATTTTATGATTATTGAAAGATATTAAAAGAGAACGTCTTTTGCCCTTTTGTGTGGTTCCATATTTTCAAGAGTAATATCGTACTTTGTTATCTTAGTTAGACAGCTAGTCGGTAAATTTCGAGTAGAAGGTAGGGATAAGCAATTTTAAGAGTCAATTTGACACATTTTTCTTACTTGTTCTCGCAGTGTGAACTTTAAAGGTTTTTCGTGATATGTGGACCTTTTTGTTTTAAATTATAACAAGCGCTACACAGTTTTTTTTTTATAAAAAAAAGTTTTATAGATCTGTATACTTTATTTAATAATAGATGTTTAATGTGGTTTTTATTTAGTTACTTGCAACTACTATGAGATAGATCCTTATAAAGAAGATGGGACGCATCATAGGAAAAATGTAATGTCATTTGAATGCAATAAAATTTACAGGAATAGAATTGTCTTCTTCAAATGCCATCTTCGTTCCGAAGGTTGGCGATCATCAGGGCTATACGTATTTTCGAAACTGCTAACCGTAACAATTCGTTGCTGCTACAGCTATACCTTTCCCGTTAATTCTTTAGCCAGGAGTTTCGTCTTCTTCCTATGGACCTTTTTCCTGCTATTTTCCCTTGCATAATTATTCGAAGCAGTGCATATCTTTCGCCTCTTGTAATGTGTCCCAAGTATTGCAGTTTTCGTTTTTTGATCGTAAATATGACTTCCTTTTCTTTATTCATTCTTCTCAAGACCTCGACATTTGTGACTCTCTCGGTCCATGATATTCTCAGGATTCTGCGATACATCCACAGTTCAAACGTCTCCAATTTTTTGGTATCAATCTTTTTCAACGTCCATGACTCCATTCCGTAGAACAGCACAGGAAGTACGTAACATCTCATCAGGCGAAGTTTCATTTCAAAGCTTAAATCTCTTCCGCAGAACACTCTCTTCATTTTAGTGAATATGGATCTGGCTTTTTCTATTCTTATTTTGATTTCTGCTGAGCTATCGTTGTCTTCATTTATAAAAGTACCTAAATATTTGTATTTGCTAACTCGATCGATAATTCCATTGTGTAAATATAAATTTTGGACATTTTGTGTTGATTTCGATATTACCATAAATTTAGTTTCCTTTATGTTCAAAGATAGTCCATATTCTTTGCTGCAGTCTGCTATCTTATTTACCAATGTCTGTAGCTCTTCAAGTGTTTCTGCGATCAGAACGGTGTCGTCAGCAAATCTCAGATTGTTTAATCTAACACCATTTATTTTAATACCTACGGATTTCTCAGAGAGTGTTCTATTCATTACTTCTTCGGAATAAAGATTAAACAGGGTTGGTGACAGTATACACCCTTGTCTCATACCTCGCTTTATTTCAATTTACTCAGTGGTATTATTCTCCACTCTCACTACTGCTTTCTGATTGTAGTACATATTTGCTATTAGTCGGATGTCTCGTTTATCTAAATTCTTTTCTGTCAGGAGTCTGATTAGGTGATCATTCCGCACTTTATCAAAGGCCTTGTTGTAATCTATGAAACACATGAATACACAGAATCGTCACGAAATCTTAGTCCATAAAACATTCATTCATAAGACTATTTGTTTAGGTGCTATTGAAAACAACTTAATCCAGCGTGAGCTAAGCCGATTAGAAGAACTATGTACTTTGATACAGTAGTCGTCAAATATGAAGAACCAAAGGCGCGCCTTTATGATACTTCAAGCATGCCCACCGGTAGATACAATAATTGGTAAATAGGCTATTTGACACTATTATAGCATGGTCGTTATTGGCAGTTTCTCCAACCTTGTGTTCCAATGAGAGATATAATTCACATAAATTTCACTTCGGAACCAGTCTTGCAAGGCAGCAAGTTCTTTCTTGACAAGTACGGCTATAGGATTCTTAGTGTATAGTTGACCAATTGGTATTAATGAGTTTAGAGAATCTGTGATTCTCTAAACCAATTGATGGTGATGAAGAACAACAGTGGCAGTTCTTTAAAAATGCAATTATCGAACCAAGTCGCAGGGAACTCGCAACAACCAGATGCAAGAAAGGAGGTTGGATGACAGAAGAATCCTTTTAAATTATGGAGGACAGAAGAAGGCAAAAGAATATCAACATAACTCAGTATCAACAGCTGCATAATCAAATAAGAGAAGTTAAAGAGACTTATTTCGCTGAAAAATGCAAAGAAATAGAAGACTTTCAAAACAAACATAATAACTTCAATCTCCATCAGAAAGTTAAAGAATTAGCTGGGGTAGCAAAACAAAAAACCTCAAGCATACTAATGGACAAACAAGGAAACATTTTAGTGGAGACAGAACAAAAATTAGGAAGATGGAAAGAATATATAGAGGAATTATTCCATGACCAGAGACAGGAAAATACATATGAAAATATTCAGAGTAAAGACGAGGGACCCGAAATAACAAAGTCAGAAGTTATGCATGCAGTAAAGTCCATGAAAAATAATAAAGCTGCTGGTCCAGATGTAATACCAAATTTAGTCCAACTCCTGAACACAATCTATTCCACAGCAATCATTCCACGTAAAATGCTGACATCAAAATTTATTTGTCTACCAAAGAATGTAGTGATTATCGAACGATTAGTCTAATGTCACATACCTTAAAAACCCTGCCAAAAATCATCCATAACAGAATACACGCTAAGCTGGAGATGGATATTAGTGATTCCCAGTTTGGATTTCGGAATGGAGTGGGCACAAGAGAGGCACTATTTTCTTTTAACGAGCTGACCCAAAGATGTTTGGATGGTAATTGAGATCTTTATGTATGCTTTATAGACTACAACAAGGCATTCGATAAGGTAAAACATGGCCGACTTATAGAAGTACTCAAAAACAAGAATCTGGATGTGAGGAATTTAACATTGATATTAAATTTATACTACAGCGAACGATCAAATGTGAAAATTGGAAGAGATAAGCCAGAAAAAGTGGAGATAAGGAGAGGGGTCAGGCAAGGTTGCATACTGTCGCCGTTATTGTGCTTATTCTGAAGAAATCATACAAGAAGCTTTGGTAAACGAGACAGTCGGCATAAAAATGAACGAAAATTTATTTAAAAACATTAGGTATGCCCTTAGAATAAGGCTAATTAAATGCTATGTACACAGCGTACTCTACTATGGAGCTGAATAATGGACATTAAACCGGAATACAATGAATCGACTTAACGCGTTTGAAAGGTGGACATTTAGAAGATTGTTAAGGATTCCATGGGTAGATAGAGTCACGAATACAAAAGTGTTAAGGAGAATAATCAGAGAGAGGAAAATATAAAATACAATAAAAGAAAGAAATTGTGATGAGAGGCGAAAGATACAACATTTTGAGACTCATAATTTAAGGAAAAGTAGAGGGTAGGAGAAGCGTAGGAAGAAGACGGTTTCCTGGTTGAAGAACCTGAGGGAGTGGTTTGGTTGCAGCTTAAGGCAATTGTTCAGAGCAGCTGCCTCGAAGGTCAGAATAGCCATGATGATTGCAAACATTCGTCGCGGAGATGGCACTTAAAGAAGAGAAGAGAATCTGTGATAATGACAAAGAAAGAACGGTTTGTACTTTTAATATGCATAAGGACTTGTAATATTGCATATAGTTCTGTTAGATAAATAGAAGTGGCTGACATTAGTTTAAATTGGGAAGAGAAATGTGGAGTGACAAATTCTGCTCCTACGCCGTTTGCAGATTTGGAGGCATCTGTATAATTGCAAAAGCCTTTCCCGCAAGTCTCGAGTTCCTTTAAAAATGACTGTTGGATTATATTGGCCGATGTCTGTGATTTGTGATATTGGAGTAGTGTCGTATTGATTTCGGTAATCACGATTAACCAAGAAGGTGGAGTTTTTAGATTTGAAGAAAAGAGGTCAGGAATTTGGTGTTGAAGATCTTTTAAATTTCTTCGGACTCCTTCAGAGAATGGTGAATTAAACTTACTCTTTTTATAAGTTTCTAGGTAACGGTCCGTAAACGTATTTCAAAATACTGGGTGTAATTTGTTACTAGCGACTGAAGATGCATGCGAGAGGCATAAATACTTCCTTTGTAGGGTAAGAATTGCTTCTTCTGTTAGGAATTAAAGATTCTTGACTGGTGTAGTTAAAAATCTTGGTAACATGTTTTTTAGCAGAGGCATAAACAGTAGCTCCATAATCTATTTTTGATCTAACGAGTTACATAAGTATTTAATAATGTGGTTTCGTCATTTCCCCATTTTTTATTTGATAATATTTTTATCACTATTAATCCATTTTGGCAAGACTTTTTATTTCTAAAATATACTGTTTCCATCTTAGTTTTTGGTAGAATACCATTCCAAGAAAATTAAAAGTTTTTATAAAGTGACGAAAATTTAGGTTTGAGAAAATTTAGAGGACTTTGTGATACTATTAGTTTTTGAAGAATAAAGTTTTTTGTGCACATTAAATAAGTCATGTTTAGATTACATCCTCCATTTCGACTCACCTTTCTCCCATCCATTTTTCTTTGGCTTATTTGATTTCCTTCTTTATTCTTCTCTGCAGGTGTCTATATTCTGTTTCATTAGATTTTATTAGTTGACGTTGTTCCATTAATTTCAAGATGTCAAGTTCAAAATGAAGTGTCTTTTTTGATAGCATTTCGGAAACTCCTATTTACAAGTATATAGTCTCATTGAGGACTCAGGGTTATTTCCATCATCAAATAGGGCTTTTTAACTGTATAGACGTCACTTGGGTAGTTTATACCAGGTGTTTGCAAATATCATATCGTTTTCTTTACAAAATTCATACAATCTCTGCCCTCGATCGTTAGGTTGTCCTAGACCATAAGGACCTACAGTCTGACCTCGTCGACCTTTCCCAATTTTTGCATTGAAGTCGCCTATAATATATAAAATTGCGTGTTTATTAAGTTTCTAAAAGATCTCTTGGATCTGATTATACAACTTATCGACTTCGTCATATTTTCTATCTGCAGTCTGGGTATAGATTTAATAGATTTAAAGTATGTTAGTTTTAAATGGTTGAGTATTTATTTAAAGTAATATTATTCTATCCGAGACTGGTACGAAATTGGTCACATATTTACTCAGTTCTGATGTTACTAATATACCTGTATCTACGACATGTATCTTAATTTATTAATACTTGTTTGAAAGTTATTTAAAAAATATTTTAATTTACCTCTTTGTACAATTTCTTTTCTCATTTGGTCAAATTTTGATAATTATTTGAAAAGCATAAAATTTTGTAAGTTTTCTTTTCGATCTTCTTCACCTATAAAATAAAATAAAATAAATCTTTTGCAGTTTGTATTTTTGTTAATTATATTATCAGAAAATTAATATTATAGTAGAAAAAGTAAGATACTGTTAGTTTAAATCGGTCTACTGGGCTCAGAGATGCAACTTCACAAATATAGTGTAAAAAGGACTATTTTTGACGCTTTTAAGAGGCATATCTTAGTCCCACGGACACCTAGAGGGCTAAACAATAGCTACAGTCTTTCTAGGTACAATGATATAATAAAATTTGGTAAAAATCCGCGTACCCTTCCCCCTACAAAAGAGCTCGAAAAATAAAAATATTGCTAAAGTAAAATAAAAAATACATATATATATATATATATATATATATATATATATATATATATATATATATATATATATATATATATATTCTCGATAGATATATAAATAAAATTAGAGCTACAAGTTTGTTAGTAAAACTTTTACACCATTTAATTTATTACCATTAAGAAAGAAAATAAAATATATTTATGTACCATAAAAGAAGGCTTGTTAAATATTATCGATTTAATGATTTTTTAACGACCGAAATAACTCTTAAACGAAGTTTTTTTTTATTTTAAATACCAAAAACCCTGATAGATAAGCTAGTAAACTGATATAATAAACTATCGTAAAATGCCAATCCATTATACTAATATCACTCTATGATGTTCACTTTAAACTGCGTATTGCTGTTATGCCACCCGGAAATTGTCCACATGTTTGCTTATCGATTAAATCACAACAGCCTTTGAAATTATTTACTATCATTGATTAGATGGATTTTGGTTAATCACAAATAGAGAGTCAAAAGCACGAAATTGATGAAGGTGCTTTAGTTATATGAATATGTAGAAGTTCCGATTTAAAACATTTTTTGATTTAAAATAAAATGTATGATTAAGATAATTATTAAAAATTCAGTTGAAGTTTTCATCATAAGTTAGTTATGTATTACATAAGTTGTATTTACATGAGATTTAAAAACCACAATTATTGATTGTAATACGAACTACATCTTACTTTTGTTTTGACATTTTAGCTTTCAATCCGGAAATCGTTTTCGCAAAAACTTAGAAACCAAGAGATTAGTATGTTAGCCTCTAAATATTTATCAATTGGTGTATTAGACATATAATTCAAATAGAATAAGCGCTGCAATATAGCCTGTTCTCCTAGTGCGACGGAGAAAACTGACGTAAAGTAGTCCCTGCATATTTTGCATATATACATACATGTATTCTGCCCCTGCGTATATAATTTTATCCTTTAAATCTTCCCAATTGTCTGCACTATATAAAATTGCATTGTCATGGACTAAATTTACTGTCTTCCATTCAGTATTGAGATTATTTAGATCGTTGACATGGATATTGAATAGTAGTGGTCCTAATACTTTTTCTTGGGGAACACCACATCTTAAGTGAAGTTTATTACTGTTAATATTCTTTATCCTAACAATTTGTTTTCTGTTGTAAGACTTTAGTAAATTATGAGCAGTGCCGCGTATTTCACTATTTTCTAGTGCTTCTAGTAGTTTTGTATGGCTTACAGTGTCGAATACTTTTGCCAGGTCCAGAAACACGCCAGCAGTAGGTTGGCTATTGTCAATTCAATTGTATATTTTATTGGTGAGTTCTATTATTGCGTCATTTTTCGAAAAACCTTCACGGAATCCTAACTGCGAAGACGATAATATGTTGTGGATATCAAAGAAGGATGTTAATTTGATTTTAGCAGATTTTTCAAAAATGTTTGTTAAAGTGGTAGTTAGTGAGTTTGGTCTGTAGTTTAACAAACTTAGTTTATCTTCTTTCTTGTATATTGGAATTACAACTGTTTTTTTAAATTTGGCTGAAAATTGACCAGTTTTAAATATTAAATTTATTAGTTTCACCAACGGTATGATGCTTTGTTTATCTATATTAATTCTTATTGTTTCTGTTTGAATATTGTCAATGCCGGGTGATTTTTTCTTCTTAACCCATTTAAGGACACCGTCCTTTTAAAAGACCTCGCTACAAAGATGCCTGTAATCTAATTATTTTGCTAGTTATTAAGAGATGGCGTGCTGTTTTGTGTAACAAGAAGCCATTTTATTAAAAGAAATTAATTGTTGTATAAATCTGGTGTTTTCTGCAGAATTTTTGAGGTTACCTGAAAGACTGTTTATAGTTTTCAAACAAGACTGATAAAAATTGAGTAAAATATATTGTTAAGATCCCTTAATTTCAAAGATATTTTATGTATGTATTTAAAATGCCTCTATTATTATATTTAAAAAGGTAGGTAGATAATAGAAAAACTATTATTATTTTTGTATATTGGCTATCAAAGTTTGGTGTTCTTTATAAAGAACGGTGACATTTATCGCTATAATAAGTATGAATATTTTTTATGTACTGAACAAAACCTTTGACTTAAGTAAGTTAATGGACATAATAGAAAGTCTGTCAGATAATGAACTTCCTGACGACATAATTATTTTTCCACCCAAAGATGGGGAAGAGACTGACGAGGACAGCGGTGATGAAGATGCTGTGGAAATAAGTAACTTGCCAGGAAATCAACTACGAGTAGAGGCAGAGATAGTTATAAATGATTCAAAAACCAATACCAAATCCGATATAAATGAAGATGAAAACGATTCCTTTGCCGTACTCTAAAAAGAATAAGTTAAAGTCTAAAAAACAAGTATCCTACAGTAAATGTGAAAGAACAGAAGAGCAAACGCCGCAAAAACTATCGATGGACCAAGAGTGATATACCTAGCAAGATTTCAAGTTAAAGTATAATAGAAGGTCCCAAAACCATCATTTCCACAGTAGATACGTTTTTCCTATTTTTTGATGATACAGTTATTCAGATGCTTGTTGAATTTTCAAATATGTACGCCAATTTACATAACCGTAAAGGCTATATTACAACAAACGAAATTAAATGTTTTATTAAAATTTTATTATATAGTGGATATATGAGTGCTCCTAGGCAAAATATGTACTGGGAAAAATCACTGATTCTATTTACGATCTTGTAGCTAATGCAATGTCTAGAAACCGTTTCAGATTTATCATACAGGATATTCATTGCTGTGACAAAGCAAAATTGGATACACAGGACAAATTTTCAAGGTTTAACCACTGATTGATTTAATGAATAATGAATGAAAATTTCTTGATTTAGCACCACAAGAAGAACACCACAGCTTGAATGAGTCAGTGGTTCCGTATTATGGAAAACATGGATCCAAGCAGTTTATCTGTGGTAAACCAATTAGATGGGGATATAAGTTTTGGATGAAGATTATCAGAGATCTTCATCCACTATTCAAGATAAATTTAAACATCTTGGTTTGGGATCTAGTGTTGTCTTACAATTTTTTGATGCCCTAGAAGTCAGGGCCTCCAAATTACCCTATGATATATATTTTGACAACTATTTTACCACGCTGCTGCTTTTAGAAGAACTTACATTAAGGGGATGTAAAGGAATAGATACAATAAGAGAAAATCGCCTAGGTAAAGACTGTGATATTGAGGGTTCAGACACACTGAAAAAGAAACAAAGGGGTTCGTTTGACTACTCCATGACAGCGGAAAGTGAAACAGTAGTTTGCAAATGGAATAACAATAGTGTTGTTTTCATAATATTCAATCACAATCAGATATATCCAACATAGCAAGTACAACGGTATTCTAAAAAAGAAAAAAAGGAGGTGCTTGTTTGATCAACCTAATATTATAAAACAGTATAATGAAAACATGGGTAACGTCGACCGGGCAGATGAAAATATCAACTACTACAGAGTAGCTATCCGTGGCAAGAAATGGTATTTTCCAATAATAAGCCACATAGTTGATCTAGCAGAACAAAATGCCTGGCAACTCCCATAGAATTAGTGGTGGTGAAATGGATCATTTACAGCATCGTCTTACAATTACGGTAGGGATTCTTGAGTCTTTTAAAAAGACAACAAAAAGAGGACCCAGCAAACCTTCAGCCAATTTGCATAGTCACTCAAGATACGATCGGATCTACCACCTTATTGTCTATAGGGACACTCAAACTCGTTGTGATGCTTTCCACAAAAAATGTAATGTAGCACAACATCCAAAACAATGTTTTTATAAATATCATACAAACTAGATATTTAAGATTTTTCATTTTAATTTGTTGAAATAATTAGAATAAAAAACTTTGTTTTAAAATTTTGGTCCTTTTAATTATTTGTTATTTACCATTATTGATTGTGCCAACGCGCTTTTAAAAGGACAACCTTTTTTGAATCAATATATCGTATTTTTTATAAAATTTCTTTCATACTTTATTTCTGTCCTTAATAAGCCTAAAAATTAAATATCTCATCAATACAAGAGAATAAAAATTTCGGCCTTAAGTGGATTAAGTATTTTAATAATTACCCCAATTTCACTTTCAGTGGCCGGTCTTAAATACGAGTACATAGAATGCATCACGCTGTTATACTGTGAAAAATACGATGACAGTGGTGTTATATTCTTGGCATAAGTTCTCCAATTTCTGTAAAATAATGAGCGAAATAATTGAAGATAGTTTTACCATCTGTTACAGTAATTCCTTCTTGTGTAATTATTTCCATAATATTTCTTTCGGTTTCTTGTCAAATTTTTAACAATATTCAAACGAAATTCGATATACGGCAAAAATAAGTCCATTTTATTTCCAACACAAATAATAACCTTATGAAATGAACATGATAACCTTATTTTTTTAACATGTAGAAATAACAGTTTTTGTCATTCGTCCTTTTACTTGTGATTTAAAATTTGTGCATATTTTGAATCATAACAATGTATATATATATATATATATATATATATATATATATATATATATATATATATATATATATATATATATATATACATATATACAGTATGGTGGAAATGAAAGGACTAAATTCGTTATTTCGTAAACCGGAGACTTTAAGGAAAAATCCTGAAACCCGTCGATTTTTATTTTTAAATAAGCTATTCGTAAGAATACATTTTTATTTTTGACGTCATCTATGTGAGCGTGATGACGTCATTACTAAAATTTTTAAATAGAAAGGGGGGTATTGTAATACATCATTTGAAAAGTCTTTTAAATACCTATTCAGCCATATCAATATGTCTGAGTATTTGATGTTTGTAATTGTTTAAAAAAATTATTAAATATTTATTATTACAATAAATATTTATTAAGTATTGATATGATGTATTATTGACACCCAAAAATAAATTTTATAAAGGCCATCACTGGTAATGAAATGTCTTTTTTATCTACTTTTTACCTTTTAAAAAAAACTAGTTACCTTATCAATATGAACATTGATCGTTGGACATTCAAACTTAATTATCTTTCTGTCAAGTGATTAATACTATTATTGTAGTAAACGTATTCAAAAAGTCTTTGTATCTTTGAACATGAAGCTAACTGAAACGCAAAGAATTGAAATTCTCATATTGATTGGTTATGGAGATAAAACACGTACGCAGAAAGAAATATGTGCGTTATTTAATAATAAATACCCCCATCGAGAACCAATTTCACAATCCACTGTAAGCAAAATTGAGAAAAAATTTAGAGAAACGGGTCATGTGAAAGACCTTCCTAAAGGCAGTAGAAAACCAATATCTGAAAACCAACAAGAGGACGTTCTGTTAGCTCTTCAAGATAATCCTCATAACAGTTCACGGCAAGTAGCATTAGATAATGACATGGACCATTCAACAGTTCTTAAACAGCTAAAGAAGGAAAAGTGGCATCCCTACAAAGTAAGTTTAGTACAAGAACTTATGGAAGATGATTTTGATAGACGAATTGAATTTGTGACATTATAGTGGAACGAAATAACAGAGATCCGATGTTTTTAAAAAAGATTATTTTCTCTGATGAAGCTACATTTCTACTAAACGGTCATGTCAATTGTCAAACTTATCGGTACTGGGCTACGGAAAATCCACACTGGATGCAAGAGTACCGTACTCAATACCCAGAGAAAATTAATGTTTGGGTGGGAATAATAGATAATAGGTGTATTGGACCATACTTTTTCGAAGAAAACTTAACAGGTCCTCGATATTTAGAATTTCTTCAAAATTTCTTGCTTCCAGAATTGAACCGGTTGTTTTCAAACAGAAATTATTTATGGCTACAGCAAGATCGTGCGCCTCCACACTATGCTGTCTTGGTACGCAACTACTTAAACAACGTCTTTCCAAATCGGTGAATAGGTCGAAGAGGAACAATAGAATGGCCGCCTAGGTCACCTGATTTGACTCCTCTTGATTTCTTTTTATGGGGATATTTAAAAAGTAAGGTGTATCAAAATAGACCACAAAATATTAATGAACTGAAAGAAAGAATACGTAATGAGGTTGTTCAAATAACTCCGGAAGTTTTAGAGAAGAGTTCGCAGTACACCTTTCTCATTGTATTTTAGCTGAAGGTAAACAATTTGAGCACTTAATTTAGGTTTCGTTATATTTATTGAATAATACTTAATAAATATTTATTGTAATTATAAAAATTTAATTATTTTTTTAAACAATTACAAACTTTAATTACTTAGACATATTGATATAGCTGAATAGGTATTTAAAAGACCTTTCAAATGATGTATTACAATACCCCCCTTTCTATTCAAAAATTTAAGCAATGACGTCATCACGCTCACATAGATGACGTCAAAAATTAAAATGTATTCTTACGAATAGCTTATTTAAAAATAAAAATCGACGGGTTTCAGGATTTTTCCTTAAAGTCTCCGGTTTACGAAATATCGAATTTATTCCTTTCATTTCCACCATACTGTATATATATATATATATATATATATATATATATATATATATATATATATATATATATATATATATATAGATATATATATATAGATATATATATATATATATATATATATATATATATATATATATATATATATATATATAATAAAATAAAAATTTACCTGATTTCTTTATTTTCAAAATTACATTTTTTCAATTAAAACCCTGCGGAATTTTAATAAAAAATTGTGACAGTATTTTTAACATTTTTTAAAGTGAATAACTAAAAATATTCAACAAATTTAATTTTTACCATACGATACGTTGTTATCCACCAAAAATAAAGTTATTAAGAATATACCCATTTATATCCAAGGGTTCTTTTATCCAGACTACATGGAGTGGGTATATCAGCCCTATGGAATTTTATTGATGCAGAGATGAAAAGAATTCTTTCAATATTTCTCATGCTCCAATAAAAGCTGATTTTTTAAAATGATATCTTGGTTATAAAAAGTGAATAACATGATTCTTTGGTTAAATAAAAACGAAATAAAAATGGAAATCCTTTGCAGTAATAATATTCAGCATGTGTAGGGTTGGATCTCAGTTAAGATTTGGCGACATTGAAACTCGTGTTCTTATTTTGTATGTATATTTTGCTTATATAAATAACAGTTTGCTTAATTTTTAAAAATAAGTATTGCTAACTCTGTATTAGTTTAATTTTTTTAATACATTGGTTTGATACTATTCTGATTTGTATCAACAGATAAATATATTACAAAATTACGAGATTTCATATCTACCATTGCACGTATTGGATTTCTATATGAACTCAGTTGAAAACAATAATAATTAATATAAACTGCCCAATAATTTATAAGGATCAAAATTAAATATTTTAACAAGAAAAACAATTAAAGCCAATACGGCAAAAACGATAAGGTCACTTTTATTTCATTTTGTATAAAAGTTAATTTTAAAGTTCAAGGACTAATTTTAAAATGTTCTAATATAAATATTAAGTCAAATTGTTTTATAATGGGTATATAATTTATCGGTAAAAACAATAAAAATATTCTTAGACTGTTATTTTTGATGATTTGATCGAAAATACACAAAAAAAAATTACAAAAACCGTGTATGTCTTTAAAGCAATAACCAAAAGAATGCGAGTCGAAAATAAAATTATGTAACTACCACTACTAAGCATAGCAATTATCGTTTTTATATTATTTTTTCTTAGCACATTTTTTTGCAGCCTGTTTCTTCTTTACAAGACTTACTCTTGTCCCCTTTTCCGTTGTGTTGTAAGCGAGGCTATCGAAAAAATGTTTGGCAGCATTACCACAAAACTGCTTAACGTGTAATTCCTTCTAATTTTTCAAACTACGAGTAATTGGCAACAAATCCGAAAGACAAAATAATGAAGAAAAGTAAGTATAAAGAAGAATTTATTACCTGTATAACTTCTGTTGGGTAAAAAAAATTCTTGGGTTCCTGCCATATTACCAGTTGGTAAAATAATGTTGGTACGAATCACATAACTTTCGAAAGGTCCATTGAAGCTTGTTCTAAATGAAATATATTGAGGATGAATGGCTTCACAAACTATTTCTCGAATAGGTCTGATAGCAAATGGACATTTTGTTTTAAAACTGGATGAAAGAGACTTCAAATGGGCTAGGTTTTGTGCGTACCCCTTAAATTTGTCTAACCAGTTACATGGTGCTAAAGATCATGTAGCAAACAGCTGCCGATTTCGTTAGCTCTCCTTTTTCCTTGGCCTTTATGCCATACATAAGAATAAGCTTGTTTTTCACGAATTGTGTAGATAGTGAAATTGTAACTAGACAAGCGCCTCTTATAAAAAAAATTAACTTATGTCTACACTAGGGATGGACACTACAGCCTGTAAATCGTCAAGCTGTTTTTTTCTCTCGGCGCATTTTTTTTTGATGTGCAATCTTATACTGATTTTTTTTTAATACTTTTTCTTGCGATGTTGAAACTTTTGTACGATTCGCATCGCATATACTGATCTTTTTTTGGAGTAAAAAACCCAATGTTGAATTGTCTGTTGAATATAGCTTCATATATACTGATTTTTCCCCGTTTCTAGACATTGATTCTTATACCGTGAGCTTCGGTCAAGTTTACACTCTACAGAGATGATTTAATAATTTTCTGCCGAGGCAAAGACACTGTTACCACTTGCAAACTACTTCAGAATGCTACTGACCAATTGCTTGAATGGACTTCAGTAAGTGAATTTAACTTTTCTGTTGAAAAGACAAAAATCATTAAGTTTTCTCGCAGGACAGCCAGAACTATAAATCCTAAAATTACCATAAACGGTACTTGTCTACCTGCAGTAAAAAGTATGCGGATTTTAAGACTCATATTCGACAGTAAACTTATTTGAAAATGCCATTTAAAAGATCTCAAAACTAAGTGCATGACAAATCTTAACTTAAAATTAAAAACTCTGTCTAATCATCATTGGGGTGCAGACGAAGACTCCTTGCTTCAGATTTATAGATGTCTTATTCGTTCTAAAATAGACTACTGCAGTTTTATTTATATTTCAGCTAGCCCATCAGATTTAAAACTTCTTAGTTCTGTACACAACACTGCACTCCGAATATGCCTTGGAGCCTTTAGGTCGAGCCCCACTGAGAGTTTATACAGAGAAGCTAATAAACTTCTTCTCTGGATACGTCGCCGGCAACTCCTTTTAAAATATTCGTCTCGAATCTCATCTAATACGGAAAACCCAGCTTATAAATTATTAAGTAATGAAATTGAAACTCTCCTTGTCCTATTAAACTTCAATCTATGCCACAGTATTTCTCACCACATCTGAATTATATCGATCATTTAGCCACAACTAATTTAAATTTAATACACAACTAATTTAAATTTTATACACAGATGCTTCTAAGAATCCTATAGCTGTTAGATGTGCTGTAGCTTTTAATACAGATTTAATCATATCTTGTAATCTCCCGCTCTTTTGCTGCATACATACTGCTGAATTTTTCTCTATTCTCCAAGCTAAAAACTTACTATCTCCAGAATATAAAAAAGTAGCAATATGTACAGACCCTTTAGCGTCTATTCATTCTGTCAAAAGTATGTACACGGTACATCCTTTAGTTCAAGCTATTCAAAACTCTTTCGATAGTTTAATCTCAATGGGAGTATCCATAACCATGATCTGGATTCCTTCTCATGTAGGAATCCCAGGTAACGAACAAGCCGACCTCTTTGCAAAACAAGCCTCGTCTTCTAATATGGCTATCTAATAAGACATACAACTACATACAGATTTACAGTACTATTTTAAAAATATTTTTTAAATGTCTTGGCAAGATCACTGGAATAAAATCCCTTCCAAGCTTCGTGACATCCATCCCAACGTTAAAAAGTTTGAGTTTCCTTCCATGACACGAAAAAACAAAATCTTAATTCGCCGACTTAGAATCGGCCATACAAGACTAACTCATAAACATTTAATGACTTCCCATGATCCACCTACATGTACACACTGTGGTTATATTCTATCTGTTAAACATCTTTTTGTAGACTGTCCCCACTTTAACAACGAAAGAAAAAAGAATCTTTTGAGTCGAAACCTACAGAATATTCTCAGTTCTCCAGATCAATTTCAAAACCTTACTAATTACCTCTATGAAACCAAGCTTTACCAGGAAATTTAAAAGAAACGCAGTTAAGAATTTGATAATTACCAATTGTACCAATATTTAATGTATTTCTTTATTGATTGTAATGTTACTGTATATTCTTGTAATGTAATGTAATAAAATTGTACCTGTGCAACTGACCTACGTGGTCGAGACACGTACAGCTAAATAAAAAAAATAACGATTTAGATTAAATATTAAATTTTGTTCAGATTTTAAAATACTATAAGATTTAATATTTATTTCACGTACGCTAAATGGCAAACTTCTGCCATCTTTAGCCAATACTCTCTCTAGATTATAACTTAGATTAAGTCTAACAACTATAAACTGTATAAGGCTCTTTCCTAGCGGTCATGCCGCTATTCGCTTCGCATATTGCAAGTAGGCCGTGGGTAAATTGTTGTGCACGAAATGCTGTGGAGAATGGATAATGGGTCATCAAAGGATATCCTTCTTGTAAACAATAGCACAAAATGATTGATCCAGGGGTAAAACGTATGATCAATTTCAAAGTATTATCATTAATGAGATTGTTCTATTATTACCAACGTATATTATCATTCTAGAAATTAGATTCAAGAAAATAGAGAATATTATTAAATATTATTTTACATGGGACTACACCACAGTTTATTGTTATCAGAATAATAATATTATTTTTTTCAAGTTTCGATTTTTTTATTCGGAATACGTTTTGAAACTTTCTGACGTAATATTCTGAATGATCTTGTTAATTATACATGATTTTATTCTCTCTTAATCTATCAACATTTTTGCAATAATAAAAATAACTTCAAATTTTATCTAATTGATGTCGCAGAGCAAAACAAATGCGCCCATGTTGAACACATCAACAACAGGTGAGTTATTTTTCATACGCCATAGGCACTTAATGTCTAGTAAATTTGTGTTTTGTGGACGAGTTTTATAAGATTCTACAATCGTATTTTAAGGTAAGGGCTCCTTTATTAGCTGAAGTCAGCATTTTAGTATTCACAATAAATGAAAACATATTTCTAGAATACAGATATTTACAAAGTCATATAATTTTAGGTTGTTTTTCTAAAAAAGTTCATGTCAACAATAAGCACAGTTCCTGATAAAATCGGCCATAGTGGTCGATTTTACCCCACCGTGATCGACATTACCCTAATTGTGATATATCTCAGTTGATGTTATATATTTCAGATGCCACGAACATATCACAGAAAAACAACAGGGTCCTTATGGGGCGAAGAGGAAATGGAAAGAGCCCTCAGCGATATAGCTGACAAAATACTTTCGATAAGAGAAGCATCCAAGTTATACAACATCCCTTATGGAACATTGCAAGACTGATTAAGAGGTCGATTCGAGGCCAAAAGAATAACACTAGAACTAAAAGCTGTCTTTACCAAGGAAGAGGAATCCGAAGTTGTATCTAGAATTTTAGAACTGTCGCAGGCGTTTTTTGGCCTAACGTCCCATACTATGCATTAAATGGTTTTTGAATATGCAGAGCAAAACAAAATTAAACACCTACTTAAAATGGCAACGAAAATGTGTGGAAAAGACTGGTTTTATTAATTTATGTACCGTTATCTGGAACTCAGTTTGCGTAAACCAGAAGCAACAAGTTTGAGTAAAATTACTACTTTTTATCGTGAAGAACTGAAGATATTTTACAAAAACTTGGCAACTCTGCAATGTGATCGTTACAAATTTGAATATCATCAAATTTTTAATGTTAGTGAGACGGGTATCAGTAATGTTTATATTCTCAGTAAAAGTGTTGCTGCCAAAGGTCAGAAACAAGTTGGTGCAATTACCAGTGGTGAACTAGGACAAACCACGACGCTAGTATGCTGCCCAGCTAACCAAAAGTGGCGTAAGTAACAATAGTAGAATTTTGAGAAAACTCGACATAAAGTTTAGAAGAATGCTAAAATTTTGAATATGAAGATATGTTAGTTATTAATTGTTTATTCTTCAAGTACATTTATGTTAAACACAAATACAAATTTTTATTCTATAATTCTAATTTTTAATGCAAAAAAAAGTTGAAAATATAAAATGGTGTCGTACATACGGCACTCTTCCTTAGTAATGTGAATGGCTATAATTGCCCTATGTACTGCTTTACATTTTTAATCGTTTATTGAAAGAACTCAGCATTTAGATATTTTATAATCTATTAATGTAAGATAAATATACTTAATATATAGTTTTAGGAATGGATTAACTTAACATATTTTCTAAAAAATATAACCAATACCTTTACATAAGTAAGAGGAATGTCACAATAGGTTCAGTCTTTTGGCTCAGATGCTTGTAGGCAAGTCTTTCCAAAATTGTTTTCAATTTTCTGGCAGTACTTGGTTTAATGACTAAAGGATATTTTTCTTCTTATCTTCTGGAAATCCACATGGTGTAGTGTGATGGCTATGCAGTTTAATCCCTTTCATTGATTTTTTTTTTGTAAAAAGTCCAGTTGTTGGTAGGGACAAATTACATCATAGTTTGTCTTGCACAACAAATGATAACTGTCTCGTTTAGCTTCAATATTAACTATGTCACTTAAATACAAACGTGATGAAGATTTTAGCTTTTGTTGGGACACGAAATTGGGCCAGTGGTAGAAATCAAAATGTTGCATTTTGTATACATTGACATTTCCAGATTTTAAATTTTTCACTGCATTAACAAAGTCTTCAAAATTATAAGTTTTCTTTTGAGCCTTTAATGATTGCTCTACTTGATGGTGAAAACTGTCTGCACTCATGAATGAATGACCAGGCTGGAAATAGTTTAAAACTATTTTATTAGCTGCAATGTCATCAGAGTTTATTATGTATACTAAAAATGTGTAAAGGCACCAATTTTTGTTTTGGCAAAGGCAGTTGTCTAACCAAAGAACTATTATTTCAATATCTCTGTGTTGTTTTAAAAACATGTACAACTCACTAACATTATCTTGCCATTATGCCAAAAAATGGAGTGAACTTTTGCTTTACTTTTACTTCCTACAGGTGCAAAGGTTTCATGATAGGCTACTAAACGCTTTACAAATAATACTTTCTTGAACATGTCCACTCTGGGCAACATGATCACCTTCTGCATGTCACTTAAAAAACATATTGCATTATTTGATCTTTTCTGTTCATAAAAGCTTTTATATGCGTTTCTAGCTTTTATAACTAATTCGTTATCAACTTTTAATTGTTTACATATATCACACGATATGTTAAGGTTCTCTGTTTTGTGGGCATGAAGAGTAAACTGCTCACATTTTTCGTACTCCTTATGTCCTAGTTGTGCGAATGATATATGTTGTTTTTTAACGATTCGCCTGTATAAATCATATGATACTTTCCCTTTAAACTCGGAAAATTTGTTGATGAATTCACTGTGCATAAGTGCTACATTAACATCACCTGGAAGGTAACGCACATTTGGAGCATGCTCGCGTCTGTAATGGGAAATCGTGGGATGAAATGATCCGATGTGTTCGATAATTAAGTGATGGGGTCCTTTCTGTTTCAGTGTTTTTATTTCTTGTTTGGTTAATATTAACCTTATCACATGATGTCAAAATGAAATGTCTACATTCAGACCACACCATTTTCCAAAACTTTTTGTTTATTAACTCTCTTCGTCCTGCAACAATTTTCATTTCACTCTTTTTTTTTTGCAAAAAGCATTAGCGTTTTTACACGGTATGTGTTATACTGCATTAGATATTTTCATTTCTTTAACTTTAAGTTTTTTCTTCCTTCCAGACTGGTTTCAAACCTTTTTTTTTCTTTGTGACAGGGGTTAATTGATTTTCTACGACGATAATGTCAATATGTTGGTCTGCATATAAATGAATGGGATTAAACAGAAATGTATTTACTAGACTTTTGATAGAATATTCTTTTGATAGATAAAAAAGTCGGTCTTTTGAATTATTGATAGTTGATAATTGTTAATTGGCATTAAATTTAGATTTTTTATAATTATTGTTATGAAAATACGTATTATCTTTATAATCTAAGTATCAAAGTCTTAGCTAATGTGTGCTTTTATTAATATTTTACACATTAACAATCTAAACTACTGAGGTATTTTGACTTTATTAAATATTAGCAAATTAAGGATCAGTCTAGAATAGTATGTATCACTATTCACTATTCGTTGTAGACATCAATCTGACGACAGTCATTTTCTGTGGCTAGAAGGCAAATGGGGATAACTCTCATTTGGAAGTTTTTCACTATAGACATTTTAAGTTCATACGGTCTTTTTGTTACCTTATAGACGTAATATTAGTAACGTTTGTATATTTCTAGATCCGACTTACATTCTGTTAGATATATTTAAGTGTTTTTTCTTAAATTAATATCTATGTGTCCAATATTTTGATAAATTAAAAAAAATGTTTTAGGATATTTATTATTTTTAATTATTTCAAGAAAGCATAAGGAGATAAGTCAAGTTATAGTTGAAATGCACATAAAATCATCTTGGTAAAGGGGGTTATGTAGATTTATACCCTTATGCTCGGTAGTAACTTGGCTAACATTATATGTGCACTGTAGTGTTAACTGCAGTTATTTCTACTTACAACGGGCAACCACAATAAAGCAAAGAAAATATTTTGTTCTGGATATAGCATTGACAGAACAAGAAATAAAACATAAAGTTTTTCAAAAAGTTTATTGAACATGGAGGTTTCTACAGCAATCTGATGATACGTTTACAAATTAACAATTGATTAAGATGATACTTAGAAAGAGAATTTAAGGCGCATTCTAAACATAAAATAAAAACATATATTCTATAAAATACGAACAGAATAGCTTTCGCACAAAGAAAAAAAAAATTTTGATGAACACAAATTTTTTTCGGAAGCTGTTTCTTTAAAATAATAAATTACACAAATATTTGTTTTAGAATATTTTATTAAAAATCGTCATCACTAAAATAATTATCTATGTCTGGATCTGTGTCAGCAGTATTATCCAGATCTTGTGAATTTCGTGGGATTTGGGCAAGTCCACGATAATATTCTTTTGCACTCTCATCCACTAACTCTGAAAGGTCGAAAGATCGCTTACTTTTTTTTCGCTTATTTGTCTTGGCTTATCATACAAATTATCTAAAGTAATGTTCTTGACATCGATAAGCGTATCTTTTTTTTTGTCTTTAAAAATTTATTTCTTAAAACGGCTGATATTCCTGAAACGATGTTTTAAAATTAATAATGCCAAATTCCTTGGTGTATCTTAGTCATTTCATATTTCTCCAGCAAATTTCAGTCTTATTGTCTCTCTTCTATCTCTTTATTAACATTCCTTTTAGCAGAAAGCATTTCAGAAGATAAATTAGCAAAACTCTTAAATAAACAAGAAGCAATTTCGTTGGCACGTAAAAGACGGTATTAGTTTGTAAGTAAGGAGTAGGAAAAACTTGTAAGTCAAATACAAATATTTTTTGACTTTTGCTGTTTATACATTTTAATTTGTCTAATCTCTTTGACACTCTTAAGCAGTTTTAGCTTCTATATGATGATCTGCTAATAAATTCTCATGCTTTTTCCTTGCATTAGCTGTCTTACTGATATTAATATGATTCTGAAAAATATCACAATTGTTACAGGTATTGTTGCTTAGTTTTTTAAACTTTAAGCCTAATTTATCGATTGTTTGAGAGTAAACTTTATAAGAAACCGATGCAGATATTATGTCCTTGGTATTCATTTCATACATCTTAGCTTTTGTTAATTCTGCTACTAGATACTTTTTACTAGCATGTTTTTGTGAGTAGTGAGACTCATAGCCAGAAAATTTTGATATGTGGCTATAGACGAGTTCCATTCTAGATTTGGAAATTTTGTTTTTTGGTTCATGCCTGCCTCTGCCATCAGCCATAGGGATACCACTGTTGGATGACATTTTCTTTTTTGTAACAGTTTCTATAAATTTATTACTATCGTCAAAAATAGCACAAAAACATACTTTGCAGCATTGGATTCTTCCTCCTTGGATTTCTATAAAATATGTAAAACACTTTTTCCTATATTTTTTGAAGGTTTATCAGTATCACTTCTGTTAGTAGTAATCTTCTTGTTAGAAATTTGAATTAATGAGGCAATACAACTTACCCTTCTATCGTAGTTGCCCATTCCCCAGTAATTTTGAAACAGAGATAATCTATGTTCACCAAATATATTTTTTTTTACACTTTCTTCTACAATCTCGCAGTGAACGTGACTACCTAGCTTTATTGCGTTTTCTTTGTTTGTTTCATATCCTTTACCCGTATTTTGTAAAACCTGTCTATTTTTTCTTTTTTCTACTTTTCGTTTTAATATTTTGTGCATTGATTGGCCATGTTCTTCATTGTTTTCAAAATTTGGTTCATCTGAGCCATTTTTCTCCTGTTCGGTGTCAGAATCACTATGGTGGTCTTCTTGAATGTGATCATAGGCCGGGTCTTTTACGCTGTCGTCTGAGTCAACATCTTGCTGTACATTTTCTTTTACTAAAAAAAAGTATAGAATGTAGTGATCAATAATCAACAATTATACCACACGTGGAGGAATAATAATTGTTATTTTAAGTTGCCATCGTAGTGAACGTTCCTTGATAAAATTTGCGTGTGCTCTCTTCACAATCTAGACAAGTACTGACAAGAAACTGTTACGAGTATGATTTGTGTGGACACCGCATTCTTGCAAAAAGGGATAACTTTGTATATCCTAGCAATACTTTCATATATATTTCTTCTATCACATTCCGGCAAAAGGGGTTATCTTGATTTAATGCCTTTTACTAGCACACATTTCGAATAATTCTTAAGTTAACATGACTTAAATCGTTTTGCTTCTCAGTTAATTTCATAATGTTAGAAAATATGTGCACATATACCATTTTACTAGTAATTACTATTTTGCTCTCCAGAAGATATCTTGAGTTATATCCTTAAAACAGTCGTAACGATTAAATTGTAGCCAAGTTACCCCTTTTTGATCAATAATAATATTTTAATTAGTAAACTTTCACTTAACTCTCTTTACCAAGATTGTGCAGAATCAAAAATGCTGTCGAATGGTATACATAACACTATTTTACAAAAAATCGACTTATCCCCTTTTGCCTTCCAGCCACAGTATTGAGCGTCGTCACTAACACTTCGACTTTTGGTCCACAAAGTCAACTTTTTGGAGGAAGTTACGTTTATTGCCTCCACCAATTTTTCAGCTTTTCCAGAACAAACTGTTGAACAGTCTCTGGTAATTTTACAGAAGAACAATCAGAAAGTAAACTGAGTTCAAAGGATTTAGGTAACACGCATCTTTTTGTGTGACCTAAATCCTTTGCAATAAATTCATCTCTTTTAATTTCAGTCCCACATGATTTCTCTATGATGCAATAATTATTAAACAAAAGTTAAGAATTGTAATAATCTAATGGACATTTTTAACATAAAATTCAATATAAAAAAAATCTAACAACAAATGTATTTAATAATTTGTTTTCTTCAGCAACATTAATTGCAATTTGACGCTGTCTTGGATTGCTTGAAATTAAATTAAGTAATTAAATTAAATCCTGTGTAACAAGAAACTCCTGAAGACTTTGTCTAGTATAAAAATTAAGAAGGTAAGGAAATCAATATTTAACTGTTGCTGCAGTATGTGACTTTAAATTATCCTACAAGTAACCCAAATTAGGACCTGTAGCAATGGCAAACAGGAGAACAACAGGTTCTAAGATGCGATGAATATATTGATAGTGATCCAAAGTGACCTTCACAAAAAAAAGACAGTTCGATGATGAAAAATTATTCCAGCCAACTTGTAGACCACTATATGGACCAACACCTTGTTAATGCTTGAATCTCTCTTATCGACCAGATCCTCTCCAAATTGTCACTCTTTTTGAATCAGGGTAGAAATAAAACCTAGCTTCATCTGTGAATAACACAAAACTCCATTCTTGTAAGCTCCAATGCACATGTTGTAATGCCTAGTTTAATCTGAGTCCACGATTTCCATGACGTAACATGGAAACCCTCAATTGACGTTTAATATGCAGGCCAGCTTCATGTAATATATTTCTCAAAGTTTGGTCACATAAAGTAATGTCCGTGGTATTTTCTAAGAACTCGCAGAGGTCACGTGGAGCTATATGCACATTTCGGCGAGCTAATATTACCTCATACCGGTCATGTCGAGAAGTAGTTGCACGTTGACGACCTCCATGTCTTTCAGCGGAATTACAAAATTTTTCACATCAACGGCACAATCGCGAAATTACGCTTCGAGATACGTCAAAATGACGTGCAACATCAGCTTGTGAAAGACCAGCCTTAATCATAATTACAGCACTTACTATTTGAACATGTGTTAAATGTCGACACTCCATGACTCTCGTTGTGTTTAAGAATATTGTTTTAGTAAAATTTTAAAGTAAATACCAACTATAAAATTTAAAGCACTTTTTCTTTACAATTTGAATCAATTAATCGTTCAAAGTTCAGACTTTGTTTTAATCGAATTGTACTTTAACAAAAAAATATTTAAATTTTTATTGAAAAAAGTGGAATAATAGTGATGTTTCTTAGAAGCTTTTGATGTGTAATTTAATTAAACACTGTGTTGAACTTATTGCCTAAGGGACGATCACAGAAGAGATCTTAACAAGATCTCAATATAATTGTGGATTTAAGGAGGAGGTTGAGCTCAAAATAGCATCTGTTGAGCGCTCGGTCGGATTGTATTTTATTTTATTTTATTGTATTTTTATTTTATTTATTTCATTCGACAATCGATTCAATGTGATTTGATAATCGATTTGATTCGATAATCGACTCGATTGAAAAATCGATTCGATTCGATAAAATCGATTCTATTCGATTTGATAATCAATTCAAGTCGATAATCAATTCGATTTTATCCGATAATAGATTAGATTAGATAATCGATTTGATTTAATTCAATATTTGATTTAATTCGATTCGATAATCTATTCGAGTCGATTTTATTCAAATCGATAATCGTTTCGATAATCAATTCGATGATTGATTTAATAATCGATATCGATTATCAATTTGATAATCGATTCAATAATTGATTCGATAATTGATTCGATAATCGGTTTGATAATCGATTCTATTTGAATGGATAATCAAGACCAAAGCAGAGAAATCAAAGTCCGAATTGAAACTGCAAGGCAAGCATTTATGAAAATGAACACAATGCTTACCAACAGAGACCTTTAGTTGCATCTCAGATTGAGGGCTCTAAGATGTTACATATTTTCTATCTTACTATATGGAATGTAGGCTTGGACATTGAAGAAACAACACATAAGAAAAATAGAAGCGTTCGAAATGTGGTGTTACAGAAGAATATTAAAAATTCAGTGGGTTCAAAGGATTACCAATGCTGAGGTACTACGTACGACGTCTAAATAAGGAGTTAGAAATTATGAACAGCATAAAAAGAAGAAAACTAGAGTATTTGGGTCACATAACCAGAGGAGAAAAATATGAGCTGCTGAGAATTATTATGCAAGGAAGAATCCAAGGAAGAAGAAGCATAGGAAGAAGACGCATCTCCTGGCTAAGGAATCTTAGAGAATGGTTTAACTGTAGTTCACTACAACTTTTTAGAGCAGCAGCCAACAAAGTGACCATAGCCGTTATGATATCCAACCTCCGATAGGAGATGGAACTTTAAGAAGAAGAAGAAGATAATCAATCAGATTGGATAAACGATTCGATTCGATTCGATAATTGATTCATTTATATTTAATATTTGATTCGATTAATTTATTTATTAACAATTTGGGTTCAAAACTAATGGCTACTGATTCGCTCATTGTGCTGGAATAATCAGAATCTTTTTCGATACCTTCATTTGCCAATCGTCTTATCGTTGGCAAAGAAATTCTTAAAGCCTCAGTTACACGCTGAACAGAAGGTAAGACAATTTTATTTTCAGCATAATTTAAAACTTACTTCACAAACAGCAGAAATTGGTAATAAAGTTTGTCCAGCTTTCTTTTCTAATTGAAAATAGTTAAGTATCTTGAGTATCAGTACTTGTTTCTATTCCGTGTACCTATTTTGACATTTCTAAAATATTTTAATAAAAAAATAAATAATCCAAAACACAAAATAATATATAGCGCTGTGAAATAATGTAAAATACTGACCTGAACGATAACTATCACTTCACTCTTTTGCACTTCAAAAGGATGGCCAACATGGATGAAGTTTTACTTCAAATGTTCGTAATTGATTGGCTTTAGAAAGCGCGCATTTTTAAATATCATCATGTGTAACGCTGCAATATTTTTGTGTTTAATCACGGAACTACCGCTTTTTCCGCCACATCCAACCTAATGCGTTAAAAAGAAATCGAAAAAATGACTAACTGAAAGAAGGCTCTGAGATAAACTTTAGCTAATAAAATGTCTTGCACATAGCAATAATTTTATGGAGCACTGCATTTACACCTGTCTTATTTAATAAGTTACTTGACTGTATATTAGTTTCAATACAATAATAATCCATTTTGCTGAAAATTGTATCTACACAGTAAAATTAATAGCCATCATCTTTCCAGAGCAGCCACTGTTTATATTAGAGTACGAAGTAAACGTAAACTTAGTTGCCAATACACACAGGAATGCTGACTGAATTGAATAGGGACTAACTCATAAACTTTGATCTCATTTCCATTGTAAGTGAACTTTCTAAGTTTGGAACTACATCGAACATCCTCCTAACATCTGAAGACGTGTGCAAATGAAATAATTATTGTTCGTCCTTGCGCTCCTAATTTGAAGTTGTATGTGAACTGTGCTACGTTAATAATGTACAGGCAAAATTGGATATAGAGATGTTTGTTTCGAAAAGCATTAATTGATTCTCACATTTATTATTTGGGGCGTTTGAATACAGAAAATATTGATCTATCTATTCCTGTATTACTCACAACAAATTTAAGAAAAGCTTCTTTGACAGATCTTAACTTTCTCCTGTACTGCTCATTTGAAAATTAATTAAACAGTCGCTTTGAAGTTTACAATAAACTATTTTTTTGGATTTGCTAACAAGAATATCTAATGTAACTCATAATTAAAATTTAAAAATAGGTGTCAAATATACAGAATGAGTTTTATGTATCTTCTTTACGTGCCATCTCCACGACGGAGGTTGGCAATCATGGCTATTCTGATCTTAGATGCTGCTGCTCTGAATAGTTCAATTTATGTGCATCTGTACCAGTCCCTCAAGTTACGCAACCATGAGATTCTTCTCCTTCCTGCACTTCTCTTGCCCTGGATTTGCTTCTTCTTCTTCTACTTCTTGGAGATCTTTCGATCTGTTTAATTCTGGAGATGCCTCTGATTAATTTTCTGGGAGGTAGATTGCTAACTATCCCTCTATCTTTTAGGTGGTCTTCCGGGAGGTCTTGAACCGGGCGGGTTGTTTTCTAGGGCAATTTTTGGAAGTCTATTCTCATCCATTCGTCTCACATGATTGTACCACATCCTCTTACCCTGCCTTCCCCATCTTACAATATCTTGAATATTGCACTGCTCTCTGACGTTTGTATTTCTCACCCTAGCCCTTCTTGTGTTGCCCACTTTTGTTCTTAGGGTTTTCATTTCGGCAACCCTTAGCATATATTTCGTTTTATTGGTATCTTTACGCACTTCTACGCCATATGTCATGATCGGTCGTATGCAAGTCTTGTAGATTCACATAGTTGTGATAGTCGCAGATACTACAATTTTTATTACTACTGTTTCAAGTGTGGTGTTTACAGGAAATAGGCTTGCTGCAGAAGATTTTTCGACCAAAGTGGCAACTCCACCAGAAGAATAATTACAGTTGCTTATTCTGTTATTTTTAAAACAATTGAACTGCTTAGGATTGTAATTTTTTGTTTGGACTAAGATTAGTTTCTTGGATACATATTATATCTGGGCAATAGTTAGAGATGAGTTGTTTCTGTAAAAAGGCAAGTCGATGGAAGAGTCCATCGATAATCCATTGAAGTAGTGTTGTAAATTTAATTATTTAGAAAAAGAAAAAAATAAAAGAAATTAATTGTTTAGGCACTGACTTGAGACGTATCACTATCGGACTCTAAATTGCTGTTATTACTAATTTTTCTTTTTAGTGTGGTAATGCTTCGTTTAGCAGATCTTCCTTTTAAATGAGGGTAAATTGTGTTTAGCATATGAATAAGTGCTGAGATATCTGTAGTAAAGTCCTGAATTATATTAATGGGATTTTGTACACCACTAACATTACTTAAGAGTAAACAAAATTGACCGAAATTAAGAATAAAGGGTTGTGATTGATTTGCAATAAAGTGTTTTACTGGTTCGAAAAGAGTTTGACTGGATGGTATGGTTTCTGTGCAATCTTCACTGGTCTTATTTTTCTTAATTTTAGGTACTGGTGTCGAAAAATGGTTTTCTTTTATATCCGTGTCTGGCGGTGTAAGAATATCATGAATATTCCGTTTTGGCTTACTATTTATACCAATTGTGTCTATTGCGATATCAATATTGTTGATGATAGTTTTTTGGTTAGGTGTTTTATCGGATTTTTGTTTAATCGATTCTGTTTTATCTGTAGAAGATGAAGTTGGAGTTGGCATAATATCATTGCTAAGTTCAGTTTGGGATAAATTATCATTATTGGTTTCCACAGAACATTCTTCAACATGAACTTATGAGTTTTCATTGCAGCGATGGGCAGTATGTCCGGACTTTTTGCAGATGTAACATACCATACTATCTTGATACAGAAAGATTCGATATGTTGTTACGTCATGATTTATAGTAAACGAATCAGGTAGTTCTATACTATGAGGACTTACATAGACCTGTCTTTTTAAACTGAGAATATAACTATAATCAGGTGATGTAGCGCTGATTTTTAAACATGTAATTGGAGATACCATGTTAAGTCCGATATTTTGTAGGTAGTTAATTAAGCAACTATGCGGTATGGTGGGACACACATTTGAAAGAACAATCCGTTCCGCAGGGGTGATTAATCTTTTAGCCAGTACAGTTACATTTTGAATTTTTATATGACCGTGGTTTGTCATGAAATCATCAACAACTTTTTATTTGCTAGATACATACAAATACGGTTATTTGATAATCTGGATGAAAATATTATATTCTTAGGTTGGATTATCTTGCCCAAGGGAATTAAATAGTCCTGCAATTTAGTATTTTCCAAGGCACTGAAAACAATCGCTTGTTCTTTTGATGGGAACTGCATATTTGCTACTGCTGATGAGTACGTTGAGCTATTAGAGTTGATTTCAGACATTAGTAGTGAGGTAGATGAGATGCTGCTGTTAGTAGACATATTTAATTTTCCTCCAACGTATTAAAATTATTGAAGGATTTATTTAATATGTCCGTGAAACTAGATTTAAAACGAAAAACGAATAAACTATTTTGTAGTTGTTGATAGTTTTTTTAAAACACTACTATAGTGTATTTTTATGTATGAGAGAGTAATAAAACAATAAATTATATATGCAAATCCCTAAACTGTTGATACGGGTGACTCAATGAAAAACAGATATTTGTCAACAAGTTTACAGAAGTATATAGGAAAACAATTTTAAATTGAGTATGACCACCAGGTATAAAGGTTGGAGCAGAATAGAATACAATAGTTGTGAGGATTACTAATCCCTAAATAAGGTTGCCAGTGTCGGAGTGATGGAGGTTAACAGGTACTAATGAATTTGCAAGAAATGTAAGATGTTTATTTTATTGGTTATATATAACCAATAAAAGTTTAATAAGTACCTACCTATTTGCAAAATAAAGTTTAATTCTTTAGATAAAATAGAACGTTTTATTTTATTTATTTTCAAAATAAAGTTTAATTTTTTGCCCATTTGCAAAATAAAGTTTAATTCTTTAGATAAAATAAAACGTTTTATTTTATCTGAAATGAGTGCATTCCACGAAGTAAGGGTTTTAACAATCAAACATTTAATTCTTTAATTCCAGGAATCTACGACAGTAATTGACTAGATAATTACCTTCTAAACTTATTCCACAGAAAATGTGATAGTGGGTTTTTCCATTTTGTATATAGGAAGATCCAAGTGGCGTATTCAAAATTCTTAACAGTTCACTAAAAGTAGGTACTTCAGTTGCAAGGTGCAGTTTATTGTGTATACTAGTGTTATGGAAAATTTGGAAATGCCGTGCAAACGCCGAAAAATTGGTCCTCTAACAGTTAATGAAAAAACATTAATATTTAATTGTTTTAAATCATTTACAGACAAACGTTTACGTGAAACTGTTGATGAGACCGTTGAGTTAGTTAGCAGTGCACTTGGTGTTGGGAAATCTACGATTTACGGAGTTATTAAAGAAGAGAAATGTGGTAGTTTTCAAATGCTCCAGGGAAACCAAAATTTCAAATAGAATATCATTTTAAAGAAGGACTTCGACGGAAAGTGCATGAATTCTTCTTGAGACAAGAATTTCCAACATTGGATAAAGTTCCTGTCTCAGTTCGAGATGATAAGGATTACCCAGAAATGAGTCGAAGTACGTTATGGAAACTTTTAAAAAAAATAGGCTTCCGCTGGAAAAAGAATCCCAGAAAGTCTATTTTATTAGAAAGAAGCGATATTGTCATATGGAGAAGACATTTTCTAAGAACCATAAAGGAAATGAGAAACCAAAAAAGAAAAATATTTTATCTTGATGAAACATGGATCAACGAGGGTCATACACCAAATAAATTTTGGCAGGATGAAACTGTTACAAGTCAAAGGCACGCTTTTGTAAATAACTTATCTACTGGTTTAAACCCACCATCAGGAAAGGGACGCAGGCTGATAATAGTACACATTGGCAGTTCAGACGGTTTTGTTGAAGGTGGTTTATTAACTTTTGAATCAACTCGTACCGGTGACTACCATAAAGACATGAACGCTGATGTCTTTCAAGAATGGTTCGAACAAATGATAGATCTTCTTCCTAAGAACTGTGTAATAGTAATGGATAATGCAGGTTATCACTCCAGACTTATAGAAGGACTGCCCACAACCAAGTGGTTAAAAAAAGACTTGCAGAATTGGCTGAGTTCAAAAAATATTACGTACCATCCCGAATCTATAAGAAAGGAACTTAATTCGTTGTGTGCCCTTCATAAAGAAAAATTAAAAAAATACGAAATTGATGAAATTGCCAAAAATCGTGGAATGACAGTACTTAGATCCCCACCATATCATTGTGAATTAAACCCGATTGAACTGGTATGGGCACAGATAAAGAGTGAAGTTTCAAGAAAAAATACCCCTTTTAAAATTCATGATGTTAAACAGTTGTTTTTGGAGGCCGTAAATAATGTAAAACCTGAAAACTGGGAAAAAGCAGTAAATCACACTATTAAAGAAGAGGAAAAAATGTGGAAGCTGGACAATATTACTGATAAAATGATCGAGCCAGTTATTATAAATCTTGGTTCTGAAAGTTCATCTTCTGAATCTGATTTGGATTTGTAACAAGTAGCTGTAAGTTTTGTATTAATATTTTTATTCATCTATTTAACATACCTTAGACGGTTTTAAAAACTCTTTTTCTCTTTTGTAATTTTTAAAAATTAAAAAAAATGTGAATTTTTTAAAACCCTTTTTAATGTAGGCCAGTCAGTTCTAATATAGTGTGTGATAAAAGAGGTCACTTTTGTTTACATACACATAACACTTTATAACACTAAAATAATTCATATTTATTTTTTACAATTATTCAAAGTAATTATTCAATTAATCTTGAGCACGCCCAAAGAGTGATCGGAGCTACCAGTTAAAATTATGCTAATTACTCTCTCGTTCATAAAAATAAACTATAGTTGAAATTTTGTTTAGACGATAGATAGTCCAAAATTAATAATTAATTATCCAATAAGTGGAATAAAAAACTTACTGACTGTTAATCACTTCATATGCAAATATAACAAATATTATTTCACATTTTATTAATTGTATTAAATACTGATTTTAAATATCAATTAACAATATAATTGATTCAAAGCGATAACGTGTTCACTGTTTGAAGGTTCGAAATCAACATTCTCATAAATATTATAATTTTGATGTAATTCGTTATTTTCTTTTAAAAGATCGAGTAATATTACATACTTACAGTAATAGGTATTTTGCCTTTTAAATAATGTCAATTTGTACGGAGATATAGTCTCCCTAATTTCACAAAAAGGAAAACTAGACCTACAAGTATAATTAATGTCTACGTTACGGAAAGCAATCAAGTAAACTTACTTTGTCCTAATGGATCTAAGAGTCGCTATACAGTGGCCTAATTTATTTACCTCATTTACCGTTCTTCCAGTTTCTCTACTGCACTACAAGGATTAATTCGAAAGAATCTATTTGTTTTACCTCATGTTGATAACATGTTTTTTTATTCTTTTTTGTAAAATACGACAATGGTAACTTCACATGATTGGATAGAGGATTAGTTTACACCAAATACACTTTAGTTATTTAGACAATAAACTAAATAACTTAATTAAAAATTTAAGATTTAAGACAAATAACAATGCAACTTTGTGAAATAAATTAAATTATTGAAAGTATAGTCCATTAAAAAGTGACATTAAGATAACATTTTTCAGAGGACGCAATTCTATTTTATGATGTGACAAGGGTGATTCTTCTTCTTCTTCATCATCTAGCCATTCACGTCCACATCTGAACATAAGCCTCTTCGAGTCTTCCTTTCCATTGTTTTTTATTGTACGCTACTTGTAGCCAATTTTTCCCGGCAGTCCTTTTCAGATCATCTGTCCATCTCATAGGAGGTCGGCCTCTGGGTCTTTTGTGTTGGTATGGTCTCCAGGTTAAAATTGATCTGTGCCATTTGTTTAGATCGCTCCTAGCTACATGTCCAGCGTATTCCCATTTCAACTTTAATGATTTTTGCACCACATCGGTGACTTTGGTTTTCTGTCTTATCCATGTGTTTGTTTTCTTGTCCTTAAGTGATATACCTAGCATTGCTCTTTCCATCGCGTGTTGAGTGACTCTAAGTATATTGATATTCTTTTTTGTGATTGTCCATGTTTGTGCCGCATAAGTTAATATCGGAATAATGCATGCATCAAAAACTTTGGATCTAAGATGTAATTGAATTTGTTGATTTCTGAGTATATAGTTCAGTTTACCGAATGCTGCCCAAGCTAACTTTCTTCTTCTTTTTATTTCTTCAGTTTGAATTTCCCTCTTTAGTATTATTTTTTGTTCTAAGTATATATATATTCTTCAACTTTTTCTATAACTTTATCGTTTATTATTGTCACGGTGTCTTCGGAGTGCATGACTTTTGTTTTGTTTAAATTTATGTTCAGTCCTATTTTAGAAGATTCGGTATGTAGTTCTAAAAGCATGGTTTGCATTTCTTGTAGGTCAGTAGCTATCAGGATTATGTCATCTGCAAATCGTAGATTACTGAGGTAGCGGCCATTGATGTTTATCTCCTTATATTTCCAATTTAAGTTTTTAAAAACGTCCTCCAAAACTAAGGTGAACAGTTTGGGTGATAAAGTATCTCCCTATTTGACTCCCCTGTTTAATGGTACAGGGTTCGTATGTTCATTTTTATTTAGGTAGTATGTAGCTGTAGCTTGGTTCATAGTTTCTTTTATTAAGTTAATATATCTGCTGTCTATTCTACAATTTTGCATTGCGTTTATTACGGCCGTATATGGTATCGAAAGCTTTTTCGTAGTCTACAAATGCTAGGAAAACTGGAAACTTGTATTCGTTACATTTTTCTATTATTATTTTTGTGGTTAACAGGTGATCGGAAGTTGAATAGCCTTTTCTAAAACCTGCCTGTTCATATGGTTGGTATTCGTCTAATTTCCTTGTTAGTCGAGTAGTTATGACTTTGGTGAGTATTTTAAACAGGTGTGACAGTATGCTGATGGGTCTGTAGTTGTTCAATTTTCGACTATCACCTTTCTTGTGTAATAAGATTACTTTAGAGTTGTTCCAGCTCTTAGGGACTTTGCCCTGATGTAAACAACTGTTCACAAGCTTAGTTACAATTGCAATTAGTTCCTTACCTCCTTCTAATATCATATCTGTGGTAATATTATCTTTTCCTGCAGCTTTATTTCTCTTTATATTTTCCAATGCTGTAGTTACCTCTGAAATTTTTACTTTTGGCATTATTTCTGATCCAACATTTTTTATTAATTTCCGTGCTGGTCTCATCTCATCATCTTGTTGATGTGTTCTGTAAAGTTCTGTGTAAAATTCTTCTATTCGTGTCAGTATGTTTTCTCTAGTTGTGATTTCATTTTCGTCTTTTCCCATTAATGATATCATCTGACGTCGTCCTAGTGTCGGTCTGAGGCATTTCATACTCTTATTTTTTTCAATAGTTGTTGTTATTAATTTTTCGTTTTCTTTTCTTTTTTGTTGTCTGATTCCTTTTCTAATCTGCCTATTAAGTTCTCTATATTCGTCGGTTCCCCTTTTGTTAAATTTATTTAAGATCTTCCTTCTTTTTATTTGTTGTAATATTTTTTTGTCTAATTCATTGTATGTTGTTTTTGGTTTTTTCAGTTGCAGAAGGCTTTTATTCACTGTTTCGGTAATAAGGTTATTCAAATCATCAATGTCATTGGAGTTTATCTGCTGCATGCTAACTTGATTTAATGCATGCGCTATCTTTTTATTAAATTCATTATTTTTGATTTCTTCAGATGTCCATTTGTATCTTTTTTCATGTATTCTTTTTTTTTTTTCTAGTTTTTTGTTAATTATTAGTTTTGTTCTTATTAGTCTATGATCGCTTCCTAGGTCAAACTGATTTAATACTGATACGTCTTCTACTAGGTTTCTATTCTTCGTTAGGATATAATCTATTTCATTCTTTGTCTTTTTATCGGGGCTCATCCATGTCCATTTTCTGCTTGGTTTTTTACTGAAAAAGGAGTTCATTGAGTACATGTTATGTTCATTCATGAAATTGAGAAGCATTTCTCCTCTACCATTTCTTTTTCCGTAGCCATAGTTACCAATTAAATGTTCGTAATCTTCCTCTTTTTTGCCTAATTTAGCATTAAAATCTCCTAATAGTATTTCGTAATTTGCTTTATTTGTATCTATAGCTGTTCTTATTTCATCATAAAATATTTCTACTTCTTCATCGTCGAGGCTTTCGGTCGGAGCGTACACTTGGATCAATTTCAGAGTGGTTCTTTTATTAATCCTGATGATGAGATATGCTACTCTGTCTGGTATGGGCTTGAATTCTTCGATACACTGTGTGAGGCTTTGTTTTACCAAGAATCCCACTCCCGTGTATTCGCCACCTTTATGCATAAAATGTGTGCCATTTTTTAGTATTATATACTCATCACTTTTTCTTCTGGTCTCGCATATACCAAGGATATCCCATTTTATATCCTTTAGTTCACTTTCTATTTCTGGGAATCTATTGTCGTCCGTCAGTGTTCGAATATTGTAGGAGCATAGCCAAATTGTCATCTTGTGGCAGCCGGGTCTTACCCAGGGATTCTTAGCACCCCCCTTCCGTTAGTTGTTTGATCGCTGCCGTGATCAAGTCTCTGGGAAGTGCTGGGCACTGGGGGCCTTTTCTTTTTTGTCCTGTACATTGACTTGAAGGTTTAGACCGTTATCTCCTCACGCTGGTCCAGTGCGGGTTGAGGAGGGAAGGGAAGGATTTGGGTAGGTCTGTGTTGGTGGGTAGGATTTAGGGCTTAGGATCCGTTTCTCTCCCGGAAGAGGATTGGGAGAAAAAGCCGAGCTCGCGTGGGCAGGGGCGCATCCCTGAAGCAGACCTGTCTTTACCGGGATCGTAAAGAGTGTCTACCCGCTACCCTGCGGTGACAAGGGTGATTAGTGTAAACTTAATATCAAATTTGTGAGATCGCCATCCTTGTCGTTCGGGCGCCATCTTGGAAAAAAAGAATAAAGGGTTTTCACGCTGTATTTCGTAAATAGTAACCCTACAGAAAATTTTATTAAATATTGGTAGCAAACTAAATTATATTATAAATATATAAACAAAAATATCTAAAAATTTTTTAACAAATTTTATTTTGGGTCTTATAACTTTTTTCTGGCCATTTTATAATAAAATGACCATAAAGCAATATTATAGAGAGATTTTCATAGAGTTTTCACTATAAATTTGTTTAATATTTTTTGAATATTAATTTTTACTAGAAATTTGTTTTATTTTAATAATTTCTCTTGATTTTACAGTGCTCCGAAGTTCACTGAGCACGTAACACTTCTTGTCATATTAGAATAAGGGGTTCAAAGGGTTTTCGAACTGTATTTCGTAAACTGGTAATCCTACAGAAAATGATCAGCATAGAAATTAGCTGCTTCCATTGATGTTCCCCAACGTGTTAACATGGATTGCGGTGGCAGTGGAACAGCAGAAAGCATATCTCTGTAACATTGTATTCTTAGAGGTGATTTCAGGAGAACCTTTTTGACGCTCGCTATTAAACTGTTAACTAGTGGAATTTTTTTTTTTTACTTCCTCCGCAACTCTGTTTATTTCATGCGCTATGGAAATTTTGTTCTGCTTTCACCATATATAGTGCGGCATCGGATAACATAAACAATAATTTATCATTAGGCACAGCAGCAGTAAGAAAAAAGTTTGCTAATACTTCTTGTAGAAACAGTGATATTGTTAGAGCGTTGGTTTTTTCCACTTGCTTACAGGAAATTAAATACGATTTTGAAAAGGTTTCATCGCAAGTACACCAATCAATAAGTGCACAATGTATCTTGCTGACGAGTCAGTGGTCTCGTCCACACATATATAAAGGTAATTATTGCCTATTTCGGCTTTTATGTTGTGGATAACTAAGGAGTATAACAAATTGACATTATTTCTCTTTAGCGTTCGTTCACTGGGAATGTTTTATTTGCAATATTTTTTTAAAAAAGAACTAAAGTTTCCATTAGATAATTTTAAAAGAGGTGTATCCTATATAGAGGAGTCCAATATATGACATGTTTTTGTTTTTAGCAAAATTAAAGCAAACTATGCTATTGTTAGAAAAAAATGTTAGCGACCTTTCAGTAGAATATTGAATGATTTGAATTTTAAATAGGTATCCAATTTTTTGTCGCAAGAAGTTTAAAAAATGCTTGAAAAAAGAAAAAATACATGGATTTATTGCGAACCAACCTTGTGTCGGTAATTTTCTTAAACATAATCTCCAATTTTAAAATATTTGTTTGTACCACCGTGTAAAATTTTACAATAAAATAAAAAATAATACGTATGTACTTACGGGTTTGCCACAACATGAGCAATAAACTTAATCCATATCCATAGACTCTTTGTAAGTTTTATCCAAGTTGAAACATTGCTTATTTTCGGCATTTTCAAAGTACAATAATTATTTACAATTAGAAATACACGTTGTTTACGCCTCCAATTTTACAACAAAAGTGAAACCAAGTGAAACTGATGGTCAAAATAAAAATTTTTACCTAGAGACATAAACTGGCAAATATACACCCTTAATTCCAGTACAAAACGAGACAAAACTATAAGCTGCTGTCTTTTATTAGTTACTATACCAAGAATTTGAATACCAAGTGATTATAAAACAAAACTAAATATTGGCATTTTCATGCTATCTGTAAGTTTAAATATAAAAATATATACTTAACACCAAATTTTCAAATTATATTCACTTTGTGCTCACTTTTATAAAAGTACGCAAAATTTTACATTTTTTCTTTTTTTATGCAAAATAAGCAATTTGCATATTTGCCTAGGTCTACTTATCACAAATTAAAAGGCAACAATGAAATATCTATTTAACCGGCTATGTGCAGATTTCCTTTCGATCATGTGGTATTTCTCTTTCCCAAGGTCTATTTGTAACGGCACTTTTACCATTCTATGTTCGCTATCTGTTAAAAACTGCTTCAGGACTGTAATACCTTTAGAGATTGGCCTCTTGTCAGTGATCATAAAATAAATATCTAGTTTTTTCATTCGGGCTTTACTACGTCCATCTCCGATGTTTCTTTTTGTATAAGAAACTGTTTCTTTGGAATAGATTTTTTTCAGCAGGCAACTAAGTAAAGTTTAACCCCGCTCGTTCCTGTTTTCCAAACCAAGTTTTCCCAGTGATTCTTCTGTCGCATCTGCCTTTATCTCCGTTTTAGCGTTAAAGTCACCACATATAAAAACTGTACTGTTGTATTGTTTAGGGCTAAAGTAATGTCATCGTAGAATTCTTCTATTTCATAGTCAGCATGGCGACTTGTTGGGCATATACTTGTACGATTTTTAAACTATATCTTTCACTTAGTTTTAAGGTTAAGGAAGCTTTTTTTCTGAGGTTAACCTATCTCTAGAGACGGCTGGCATGTATTGAATTCATGGTAGAGGAGTACATTCGAGCCCATTTACCTCTAGAAGGAGGTAAATGAAACTAAAATCAGCTTCTCCTACTTGTGCACAGTTGACTGTCGTATGTACCGTACTCCGAAAGTGGGATGGCTACTGTAAGGCTGACGACACTTTCAGGGCACTACTTCCTTCTCTTATCTAGATCTTCTTTTTGTCGTTACCCGGGCTGATGTTTCTCTTCTTATTCTTTCCTTTTAATGAGTGCTTGGACGTAATTGTGTACACTATTCCATCTCTCTTTACTTCCCGTCATCTTCACGATCTTCTTTCTCACAGTCACAGGGTTGATACCTATTGCTCTATACATTCGGTTTCTTTACACTGTCCACCTATTACACTCCAGCATTGTGTGAATAACAATGTCGGAGTATTCGCAGTACAGGTATTTATCTGTCTTTCTGAACCTATGAAGATACGCCCTGAAACAACCATATCTTGTGAGAACTTGCGTCAGTAAGTAATCCAGTTAATGTTAAGGAAGCTAGTTTTGTAGAAAAAATGTTTACTGATTTAATGCTGTTTTCATGTTTTTGCGTACGAAGAAGCCAACGCCTTCCGTTGTTTCAGGTTTACTACCGACCTGATAAAGCAAGTGATCCGATTTCATTTTTTTTTCATTGATTTGATATTGATGTAACAATAAAATACTAATTTTTTATTTTCAATAATACCTTATATGTATATATAAATATACATACAGTGTGTAAAAGCCAAATGGAATAAATTCATTATTTAGGTTACTGTACATATTTATAAAAAATCCCGCAACACATCAAATTTAAATTATAACTTGACATTCTTTAACGTGAAAATGCAACCCCTATCTTCAACCCCCTTAGAATGACAGGTACAACCCCCAATTTTTAAAATAGGAAGTATAGGCTTGTGATATATCGTTTGAAAGGTTTTTTTATTCTCCATTCAAAAATGTTGTCGCTTTCAAGTTTATTAAGATTAATTAAGATAAAATAAATTAAAATCATGTGGTTACCGAAATTCGCTACAATACAATCAAAAACTAAAATGTAATGCAAAACGTAACAAAATGTAGAACACGAAAAAGAACTATGAATGTTAATGAAGTAGATGTTCAAAATGTTCACCGCGAACGTCTTGGCAACATTCTAATCTCAAATAAAACTGTCTTCTAACATTATTTAACATAACAGGCGTGATCGACCTAATCGCAAGCGTTATTTGTTCTTTTAAGTCATTTAAATCAGAAGGTTTAGTTTTGTACATATGGCTCTTCACATATCCCCATAAAAAGAAATCAAATAATGTAAGATCAGCTGATCGCGCTGGCCATTCAATCAATCCTCGCCTCCCTATCCACCGATTGGGAAATATTGTATCGAGGTACTGCCGGACATTAAGTTGGTAATGTGGTGGTGTTCCATCCTGCTGAAACCATATCGTAATCGCTGGAACTTGAGGGTTTCCTGGATCAGGATATAAATTTGCCAACGTTGGAGTGACATTATTTTGAAGTAGTGTCAAATAATTGTTGCCATTCAAGTTGCGCTCAATGAAAAAGGGACCAATGATATTGTTTCCTACAATCCCTGCCCAAACATTAACCTTTTGAGGGTATTGAGTGTGTTCTTCTCTCGTCCAGTGAGGATTTTTCGTGGCCCAGTAGTGGCAATTTTGCCGATTAGCATGACCGTTAAGTGAAAAAGTACACTCATCGGAAAACATAACGTCTACTAATTGGATAATATTGTTATCCAACATCTTATTGTTGTCCATCATTTGCTTACAAAAAAAAGTTTTCCTATCAAAATCCTCTTTCATGAACTCCCGAGTAGGTGTCATCTTATAGGGATACAATTTATTTTCTTTTAATATGTTTACTATCGATGTATGGCTAGCATTGAATGTAGTGGATGCCTGTCTACTCGATGTAACGGGATTTTCCTGAAACTCAAGCAACACATCTAGTTTGAGTTCGTAACTCAGTGCATTGGCAGCTGCTTTTTTTATCTGCCTTACATGACCAAACTCGCGAAACTGCTTCTCTATTTTACTTATTGTTCCCTGGGATATAGGCGGCAAATTAGGAAATTTTTCATGAAATAGGCTAGTTACTTCCTGTTGTGTTCGGGTGTTATCTCCGTCACCAATCATCAGTAAAACTGTTATTTTATGCATTTCCGGTTATCTAACCATTTTCCAGAATTAAATTGAACGAACTTTTTACTTAAATTAAAATACTAACTTAAATAAAACAATTTACTAATGCGTGTTAAAATAACGTTGCCAACAAGTTTTTTAATGGTTACCATCTAAAAACCACATTGCTATGGTTTTTGTTCACTTTCTGATTATCAAGACCTAAACGGGAAATAAGTTTTGAGTATATTTTAGCGAATTTCGGTAACCACATGATTTTAATTTATTTTATCTTAATTAATCTTAATAAACTTGAAAGCCACAACATTTTTGAATGGAGAATGAAAAGACCTTTCAAACGATATATCACAAGCCTATACTTCCTAAATTTTAAAAATTGGCGGTTGTACCTGTCATTCTAAGGGGGTTGAAGGTAGGGGTTGCAATTTCACGTTAAAGAATGTCAAGTTATAATTTAAATTTGACGTGTTTCGGGATTTTTTATAAATATATACAGTAACCTAAATAATGAATTTATTCCATTTGGCTTTTACACACTATATATATATATATATATATATATATATATATATATATATATATATATATATATATAATATACAAATATCCATTTACATATATATGGCAAAGTTAATAATTCAGAAAGGGCAACATTCATTAACTTTTGATTATTTTTGGAATGATTGTACCAGTGACCTTATTAACGTTACTCTATTTTATCCCCCGTTTTGCTGGCAACCGCATCATTCCAAGCGCGGCATGCACTGTTTATTATTTTCCCTAATATCAACACTGCCTTTTTTGCCCGCCGATATTTAAGTCTCATGAGGATTCCCGTATGGCGCACTCTGTTGGTATTGATCACATACACACGACTAACTTTTTCCATACAATTTAATTAACCCGACATAAGCCGAAAACATATGGGACCAGCTTTGTTAATGACCTAAAACTGAATATCCATGCACCATCACCAAGATAATATAGTCCTGGATATTATGAAATTAATGCGTTTATAAAGAAAATATTGTTATATAAAGAGATAACGGCAAAATTTAAATTTTTAAAGATAGTTTATATTAAAAATTTTCAGGTAATATTTTTTACTCTACGTGGCTAAAATATGAATTGTCTTGGTAGTAAACTTTTTTGGCTACTCTTAAATTAACTATATAGATACCATAATAAACAATTTTTTAAATATATAATTTTTTATAGCTTTTTAAGAATCCCTTACATAAAATTTATATCCCTATCAGCCGTTGCATGTACCAAACCCATTAAGCCTCATTAATAAATATGTCACAAGAAAAGTAGACCAACGGATTTATATATAGGTATCATCTCACTGTAAAATTCATTAGTATATATACAAGGTGGAATAAAGTATGGAGCCAGGAACCAACCAAACATCTTTAAAACAAAAAAGATGCCATTAATGAAATTTTGCAAGCAAGTATTATCAGATATAACGTATCTGATGCCATATTTTTTGTTGCTACTTTACCTTCAACTTTACAGGAAAAAAACCTTAACTTATTTAATTTAGATGGTACACTCTTATCCTGAAAAATATAGAGGAATTGCAGTTACTAGTAGTATTAGCAGAATATATGGCAAAATAATAAAAAATCGAATAGAAGAAGAATACCAAGATATGGAAGCCGAAGAACAGGCTGGTTTTCGTGCAGGTCGATCTACAATAGACCATGTCTTCTCTATTACTCAGATAATTGAAAAGAAAGTTGCTCGTGGCCAAGAAGTCCATCTGACGTTCGTAGACCTTAGGAAAGCATATGATAGTATCCCGCTTGATAAATTATGGGAGGCACTGGGGAAAACAAATATAAATATAGAATTGATTGAAGCAGTAAAAACGTTGTACTACCAACAAACAACAAGAATTAAAACAGGAAATCTGATAACACCGGAATTCAAAGTGACTAAAGGACTAAGACAAGGATGCTGTATATCCCCAACATTATTCAAAATATACCTCGAAGCAGCACTCAACAAATGGAAGAAAAAATGTACGAATATGGGCATACCACTAATAGACTTAACTTTGTACACTCTGTGCTTTGCAGATGACCAGGTCATCATCGCACAGGACTCTGAAGACCTTAGTTACATGATGCGAAAACTATTAGAAGAGTTTACAGAGTGGGGTTTGGAAGTGAATATGGAAAAAACTGAGTACATGAGTATCGGAGGAGATCAACATAACCTTCTCGTAGAGGAAAATCAAGATCTATGTGATAACTACAAATACCTAGGAGTAAAAATCACTCAAGACGGAAAATTAGACGCAGCCATTAAGGAACGAAATACACAGGGAAGGAAAGGCATAGCCTTACTAAACAGCGTACTGTGGGATAAAAACATCTCTAAAGACAACAAAAGAAGAATATACAACACCATAATAAAAAGTATCACAACATATGGATGCGAAGTGTGGCCCCTAAAAGACAGATCAGAGAAAATGCTTAGAGCAACAGAAATGGACTTCTGGCGCCGCTCGGCGGGAATCTCCAGACGCGACAGAATAACAAACGAGAGAGTCCGAGAAATCATGGGGGTTACACAAAATATTGTTGATGACATCAAAACGACACAACTCAGATGGTACGGACACGTAAGGAGAATGCCGGAGAATAGAATACCAAGACAAATTCTTGAATGGCAACCAAGAGGTAGGCGAAGACCAGGAAGGCCTAGAAGAAGTTGGAGAGAAGGAGTTGATAAAGAAATCAGAGAAAGAGAACTGGAAGACGATCTATGGAACGATAGAATGAGATGGAGATTGCAAATCGGAAGACGTCGAAGAACGTTGTAAACCGAAATTATATATATATATATATATATATATATATATATATATATATATATATATATATATATATGGTACACTCTTTATATGTTTCCATGTTTGAAAAACTTGTTATTATTAACTGATACGTTCCAATTTTGTGGAAAAATGTGACGAGAAATAAATTAATTTACAGTTAAAGAACAGGTAAATTTATTTGACTAATAAAAATATTTATTTTGAAAAATCGCTTCAAATGTTCAAATTTCTCGTCGTTTACCTACTACTTACTTACAATGTGTTAGTCTATTACTAAATTCGTAAATCACTCTTTTCAAGATTTTTTAACGTACTATTTCACATTCATCAATAATTGTTTGTTTTAAATCCTGCAAACATGTTGATTGCCTATTGTAAACATATGATTTTCGATAACCCCAATTTAAAAAATCTGACGGATTAACCCTTAACTGGGGACGTAAAATATTTCTACAATGTAAGAGACTTGGGGTCACTTTGACCCCAAGGAAAGAACAATATTGTAAAAAAATGTGTTTGAAAAAAAATTGTTAGTGTGTATACTAAGATATATCTAATAAATCTATTACTGTAACTGTAAAAGTTTTTTATAAAAAAAACTTTGCAAAGAAAAATTAAATATTTCCCAAAAAAGTGCAACATGAAAAGTTATTTAAAAAATGGTCATTTACGAGAGCATTCGTTATATATACCTATTTTTTTAAAATAACCACAAATTGTTTTTTTACACAAACTGCAGCAAATATCTTCTTTTCTTTACTTCTAGGACATAAATACAGTACATTCAACCAACTTACACCTCTAAACGATTAATGAAATTTGCAGAAAACCTTTCGTTGTAATAAAAGGCACGGTAAACTGCACTGGAGTTCTCCATAATCTTTTTAATTACTTACTTTGTTTAGAATATTTTTGCCTGTATTATACATTATATTTATATATACATTATATATATATATATATATATATATATATATATATATATATATATATATTATGATGATGTATTATTTGTGAATGATGAGCAATGAGTGTTTTTTAATAATATATAGGGTTTTTTTATCGCGGTTCTCAAAGAATTAGTTTGTAAGCACTTTTTGAAATTATCTTTATTATATCTATTATGAAACATACATATATATCTAACATAACCAATGTAAAATTTAAAATAAACTATCTTTAAATTAAAATTCTTATGAAAATAATTAAATTATATAGATAATGTAAATTTTAAACAAACTATCTTTAAAATTGAAATTCTTATGATACTAACTAAATTATATTAACAAAATTTTGTACCTTTCTTTCACTGAATGCCTAAATGAAAATGTTCTCCAAAATAAAGATTTTAATCACCACTCAATGTCTTCGTTCTCAGCCTCGGATATCCTTGTTTTTGTGAAATTACTTTTTCCAATTATCAGCTTCCACCAATTTAAAATATCTTTCTTCTTAACAGCATTTATATTTATTCTTCTTTTCAATATACCAATATTCAATCACCAAATATATTATATAATTTTAATTTTCATTTAATATTTCCTCCCATTATCCAATCACCATTTATACATAACATAATTTTTAATCTTCAATAATATTTTCTTTATTCTATTTCTTAATCTTCATTGAACTCACTATATTGAACATTTCACCAACTGATTGACTGTATTCTATCTTGAACTATCTTGAAAATAGGACCGACTGACTTTATACTGATTTCATAACTGTAACTAACTTTCTTACTAACTGACTGGCCTTTTGAATCCAAATCACCGAGTATTTATACCTTTTCAATCTTCCAGAACCATCTGGCAAGAAATCCAATTCGATTTGTTCCATTTCCTACATATCTGAATTTTCTGGAATAATCTATTTCGCAAACAGGTTATCTTCGGTGATCTAGAGAATTCCTTACTTTTCTATCGAGAATTTTATCGACATTTAGGCTTTTCAGATCAGAATATAAACTTAAATCAGTAACTATATGTAAATTAAACATTTTAAACTAACATATTATTATAACCCCACTTTATATTCCTAATTATTATTTAAAATGTCACTTTCAGAGTATGTATATCTGGTTGCCTATGCACATGGCTCACTTAACTATATTTACTAAGATTATTTATAACTAAAATTATATTATAATTATTAAGAAAAAACTTTTTACACTTATTATATGCTAATTTCTTAAGAATACCCTCATATAAATAATTTTTATAAAATTCTCTAGTATATAACTTATTAAAATAACCAAATACTTTTTATATTTAATATTATCTAGTATATAACTTATAAATTAATTTACTATTTTTCTTTCTCCTATATTCATATCATTTCAATATATATACATTTATATTATAAATATAATGATTAACCTGCTGTACAATTATTTTGTAAATAACATTATAATAGTGTACTTACTGATTATTTAAATTTATAAATCATCATCATCTTCACTAAATTCACTACCGCTATCATTATGTAAATCTATAATCACTGAATTAATTTCACTAATTCTATTTTCCTGGATCCACTTTAATTAATTATAGTCTAATATTTAAAAATATCGCTTTATCTGTCAGACAAAGTTGTATTTCTGTTCCTCTTTACTGATATAAGTTAAAATTGAAGCAGAAACAAATCAGAGCAAGTCTTAAATCATGTATTTACCATAGCTTGATGAACCAATTTAAAGTAAGCTTAACAATAGTGAAAGAAATTTTGACAGAATAAACAGTTGTAGGAATGAATATGTGGGCTAAGTAACTGAAATCCTAAATTTTCTAAGAATTTTTTTCTCTCGATTTTTGTTTGGGTATTTGAGGTGTAAATGATGTAACTATTTATTCCAGCAACGTTCATGGCACTTTAAAAAATGACCATTGGCCAACGAAGAGTTGCACGAGCGCAATTGTAGGCTTCGCACAGTTTGTCAACAACGTCGACACCGCCTTTTGTTTTGTTGTAATCCATGATTAGTTCCGGTTTACCAGTTTCCTCGTCAATAGCATCATAGTAATGCATAGTCGATACTAACAGGATATTTCTTTTTATTTTTGGAGAATACGAAACGAGCGTACACTTATCTCTAAAAGCAAACATAATGGATTTTTCTGGTCTTGCTAGTAACATTTGAGTAGGTATCTTACGTTTATTTTGACGTAATGTCCCAACTGTAGTAAGACGGTGTTGCCTTAGTATCTCCGTCAGAGGTAAGCTGGTAAAAAAGTTGTCAATCGTGACATTTCTATTTGATCCCAAGATAGGTGAACAAAGACGAGGTACTCATGCTAAATTCGAAGTATTTTTATTCCGTAGCGATTCGGTTTTTTACGCATATAAATTTTGAAAGGACATTTACCTCGAAATGCTTCAAATTTTTCGTCAATCGTGGTGAATACTGACGACATATTGTAATGTTGGGACAAATTGGATACAAACTCGTCGTAAATTTCCCTAATTGGAGCTAATTTGTCGACTTGTACTCTTTCTTGCCTGGTAGCTTTATCGTCGAAACGAATATGTTTCAACAAAAACTGAAATCGTATCCGGGACATAGTAAGTCTAAATATGTCCATAGCCATTCCATCTGTCCTAAATAAATCTTCAGCGTTTCTCCGGTTATTTCTACTAGCACCAAAAATAGATAAAAGTCCCAATACTGCTTTTATTTTTAATAAATCAGTCGGTCTAAAAGAACGATTTTGTGAAACGTCATAGGCTTGCATTTCTATAAAATTGTTAGTGTAATTAACAATTTTTTCCAATATGTTTGGAGAAAAGAAGCATTCCCATATTTCTGAAGCTTTATTTTTATGCCTTATATCTCCCTAAGGTCCAGGTAAATGTGTGAAAATACTTACAGCGCGTGTTCGAACATTCCGTGCTGATGCAGGATATTTTCGCTACCTGGTAGTTCCATCTTTACCGATAATGCAGGGTATTCTTGAGGTGCAAGGGGTTTCTTTAAGAATAAGTAAGTTTTGTTGATTTTCAAACTTCTCTTTCGAGTCTATATCCTCAATAGTTTCTATAATATGGTCGTCCATCAAACTCACATCATTATAATCTGGTTCCGCCTCTGAATCATTTAAAACTTCCCCATGAAGCCGCAACAGCCATTCTTGTTCCCTCTCGTAATTCATTATAAACGTATGCCCTAAAATATAATATAAATCACTACCGCAAACAAAAAATCAAACAAATTAGTCTTACCTCAAAATGTAACGGCAACAATAACGTCGGTTTGTGGGACCGAATCGTGTATAATATTCAATTAAACTTAAAATTCTTATTAAACGATATACGCTGTCCACTTACTAAACTACAACTGAATAGATACAGGCACGTTCGAAAGGTACTGTAAGGCGTAAGGTGCAGATTAAAATAAAAATTAGCAGCGCTTAAACCGCGAAAATTTGAATCAGTCAGTGCGAGGGACATAAAGTTATCAGCCGAAGGTTAAGCACCAGAAAATGGTACACTGTAGTTTTAATGTTACCTAATCCAACAATATTGAGAATAAAGAGGCAATTTTTGATGTAACGTACTTCCTCGTTTGCTATTTTGGTTGTTGCTATACCGTTGCTTTTACTGTCAACATATCATATCTTATTTATCAAATATTCTAATGTATGGGTTTGGATTTGATATCATTATCCTCGCAACTATTATCATTCCACACTATAAAATGTAAATTAGATATATGTCAATATAGTTACTAATATGTTTCAAATTAGATTGGCTGCGGTAGTATAATGTACTCCTATATATCGATTAATGAGAGATTGCCGGCAACAATTAATTCTCTACTTACTTATTTACATATTACGGCTATATTATAGGAACACCGCAGCCTGTTATAACAGTTCTATTTCTACAAATTTTGTCACTTTGATATTATTGGAATGTATATATATATATATATATATACATATATATATATATATATATATATATATATATATATATATATATATATATATATATATATATATATATTGATATGATATAGGAGAAAGAAAAATAGTGATTAGAAATTAATTTATAAATTATATACTAGATAATATTAGATGTAAAAAAGTATTTGGTTATTTTAAGAAGTTATATACTAGAGAATTTAATAAAAATTATTTATGTGAGGGCATTTTCAAGAAATTAGCAAATAATAATTGTAAAAAGTTGTAGTTTAATGTTGTAAATATATTTAAGTGAGCCATGTGCATAGGCAACCAACTATACATGTGAATGATAGATATACTTACTCTCCAAGTGACATTTTAGGAAATAATTGGGAATATAAAGTGGGGTTATAATAATATATTGTTTGAAATGTGTATTTTATTAAATTAGAGTGTTAGTTACTAATTTAAATATTTATTCTGATCTGAAAAGCCTAAATGTAAACAAAATTATCAATAAAAAATGAACGAATTCTCCAGAATGCAGAATTTGACCATTATTTACGGTCGAACATTCTCGAAATAATGGTTATGTCTGTAGAACGAACATATATTTTTTTCGAGAACATCCATATAGAAGTAATAGAACAAATGGAACATGATCTCTTACCAGATGATTCTAGAGCATCCAAAAAGATATAAATACCCGTGATTTGGATTCAAGATGGCCAGTTTTATTATGAAAGTTAGTAGAAGATAGACTCATTAAGTTAGTGAAGTCAATTGTTCAGAATTTTCAAGATAGTGCAGTCAGAAATGTTTTAGTAAGAAAGTAGGTCCAGTCCATTTAGTTACAAATAGTCCAATTGTTTAATATAGTGAGTTAAATGAAGATTAAAAATTATGCATATATTTTAATGCACATTTATAATTATACACAAATAATTATTGAAGATTAAAAAAGTAATAGTATAAATCAACTTATAATAATTGGATATTGGTATATTGAAAAGAAGAATAAATATAAATGCTGTTTTGCTGGTTTGCTTGGTGGTTTATAAATGATGGTGAAGAAAAATATATCTTAAATTGGTAGAAGCTGATAATTAGAAAAAGTAATTTCACAAAAACAAGGATAACCGAAGTACTAAGACATTCAGTGGTGATTATAATCTATATAGTGGAAAACAGTTCATTTAGGCATTCAGTGAAAGAAAGGTACAAAATTTTGTTAATATAATTTAGTTAGTGTCATAACAATTTCAATTTTGAAGATAGTTTTGTTTAAATTTTAGATTGTCTATAGAATTTAATTAGTTTTATAAGAATATCAATTTAAAGATAGTTTATTTTAAATTTACATTGGCTAGGTTAGATATATATGTGTGTTTCATAATAGTTATAATAAAGATAATTTAAAAAAGTACTTACAAACTAATTCTTTGAGAACCGCGATAAAAACCCTATATTATTAAAAACACTCATTGCTCATCATTCAAACAAACAATACATCATTACAATATATATATATATATATATATATATATATATATATATATATATATATATTCATATATATCTTCCTCTTCTTGTTGTTGTTCTTTTGATGTACACATTACTGTCTCTTTTACAATGTGTCTCCATTAAGTTGTCGTTTCATCGTTTTCGTGTTCTTTCGTCTGATCATCTTTCCATTGGAGAACCGTTTATTACCGTCTTTACTACTTTATTTTTTGTCATTCGGCTTATATTGTCGTTCCATTCTACTCTTGATGTTCTCCACCTTACATCTTCGTCATATATCTATACTTCTAGCTCTGTCCCGTAGTGTTTTATTATTAATTTTTCTAAGTGCTTTCACTTCTGCTGTTTCTAACATCCTTTTTATCCTCTCTGTATCAGGTCATGTTTCTGCCACAAATATCATTATTGGTTTGATGACATGACTATTTTGTAAATTCTGCCCTTCATTTCTTTTCCGATATTTTTGTTTTTCCATATTATTTCATTAATTCAACCTGCGGCTCTGTTTGATCTATTCACATGATCTTCTTGTTCTGTTTTAAGCTTTTGAGCTTTTCCTAGCTAGATAACGTGATGCCTAAATATTTACTCTGCCACTTGCTCTATTATCTGACCTTCTATCTCCATTTTTGAGGAATTCTATTTTGTTCTATGATTTTTTGGATATATTTTAGTATTTGTTTGGTCAGATTTGGTCCTCCGTACTTTAGGTGTTCGTTCGGCATTCTGTCTTCTACTGTTGATTTTCTGTTTTTAATTTCCTTTATTCTACCTTAGCCCTCTTCCTTCTCCATATTTATTATTTCGTGTGCTGTCACCTTTGGTGTTAGTGGTTCGTTATCGTTGATTTTAGCACATGGGGATTGAAAGTAGTCTGCTCATGTTTCCTTCTGATTGTGTTTCGTATTAGTTCGCTTTTCGTATTAGTTTATTCATTTTGTTTCTTAATATTCTGATCATTCTCCCTATTTCTTTTTGTAGTCCGTATAAGTCGTGTTTTATTTGTTTTAAGAAGCTTTGCCACTGTTCCCTTCTTATAAGTAAAGTATTGGTTTCATTTCCCATTTGATTATAGTGGTTGTATGCCTGTTGTATTTGTTGTGTCTGTATTGTAAAAAGGCTTTCTTATTTTCTTGACATTTGTTCTTACTTGCTTACTAAACCATGGAGTTTTCTTATTTGATATGTTAGTGTTTGTTACTTTCCTCTCTGTGTGATTCTATTGCTGCATTAATTATGTTATTTTAGAGTGTTTGTTTACCAAATTTACTCGATGTTATCGTTATATGTCATTCCCTGCAATTTTCTCTGATATTCTTTTTATGTATAAGTATTCTGTGGATTCCGTATTTAGTCCTTCGTCTCTGATTTTTGTTTGTGTTAACGCGGCTTTCTTGGGTGTGAAGTAGTTCATGATGATTCTTATTTAACATAATATTAGGCTATGGTCGCGACCTACATCAGTTGAGTTGAGGCATCTTACGTCTATTTTTTTTTATGGATGTATATATCTGTTAATTATAACGTAATCTATCATAACTTTAATAGAATATAAATAACTATAGTAGAGTTTATTAGGATATTGTGGGAGGGTTATCGGTCACAACATTGAAGAAGAAAATATAAGGTCTTGTTACTTTATCCTTTATTGAACATGTTTCGTCTCATCATCATCATTCAATCTTCGCTTATCCACTGCTGGACATAGATCTCCCTCATAATTTTCCATCTATTTCGATCTTGTGCCTCTTGCATTCAATTCCTATGACAACGTTTTAGATCGTCAGTCCAACGTGTTGGTGGACGACCTCTACTTCGGTAGGCATCATCTCTTGGTCTCCATTCCAGTATCCGCTTTGTCCATCTATTGTCTGTCATTCGAGCCACGTGACCTGCTCAGTTCCATTTTAGTATTGTGTTGTTGTTGTATATGAATCCATATATTATATTATTAGCTCATCTTAAATACCTATATCAATAAGCTTACAATCATAGAAAAAATTACAAAGAATTTGCAGCTATCAATATGATAGAAGTGCATAAGCATTGGGTACGCGGTTGTATCCGAACTGCGACCAAAAAAGAGGAACGCTATGGGTAAAAAACTTCAGTTCATTCTGGTTGTGGTGTGTTCTGTCTAACACGTTAAGCCCCATGTGCACCATGGTGCACAGCATGTTTTTACCACAGGCCATGTATACAAACAGACAAATATATTATATATATATTAAATGTAACAATACAAAATCATACCATAGAAAATGTTGAACATTATGTATATCTAGGTCATGTCATCAAACTAGGAAAACCAAATCAAGATGCCGAAATTAAAAGAAGAACACAACTGGCATGGGGCGCTTTCGGCAAACTAGCATATATCTTGAAAATCATCTCCATTCCTGTAAACTTAAAGAAAAAGGTGTATAACACATGCATATACCAGTTTGTACTCACGGCTTGGAGACAGTAAACCTTACCAAAAAATCTGCTAAAAAATTAGAAACAACGCAAAGAGAAGTAATCACATATGGCAGCGAAGTTTGGCAAATGAAACAAAGAACAGAGAAACTGTTACTAGCAACAGAAATGGACTTCTGGAGAAGAGCAGCAGGAAAATCAAGAAGAGATCGGATACCAAATAAGAGAATACGTGAAATGATGGGAGTCAAGCATACAATAGTTGATGACATAAAAACAAAACAGTTAATATGGTACGGCCATGTACAGAGAATGCTAGATGACAGGATTCCAATACAGATTTTGACGTGGACACCACAAGGGAGAAGGAAAAGAGGAAGGCCGAGAAAAAGCTGGAGAGAGGGAATTGAAAAAGAACTAGAGGAAAGAGAAATCCCTCCAGGCCTATGGCTGAATAGAGAAGAATGGCGGTTAGGAGTCGGAAGGCGTCGGAGAACGCTGTAAACCGATAGTAGTAGTAGTAGTAGTAGCAAAGAGAAGTAGAACGAATCATGCTTGGAATATTACTGAGAGACAAGATTAGAAACACCGAGATAAGATAGATAGATGAACGCCATCAGCTGTTGGCGAATACAATGCAGCAAAAGCCTTTATTGATGTTTCGGTCTAAAACGCGGCATACAGTTCTCACATTCGTAGAAGTATTAAGTGGTAGCAGAAAGTCACTATCGAACTTTTGACTAATACGGCAATTGTCAATGCGCATGTGCTTCACAAATATGTTACAGGTAAAACAATACCTATTACTTCTTTCCGAGAAAAAATAGTTTTATCATTGCTACACACTAGGGCTGCTCCCAATCTCTTCGACACTGCATTATAAAAAAAGAAAGATGCACAGTTTGTTATAAATCTTTTTTAAAATGCGATGAAAGGCAATCCGCAATGAAAAATGATAAAAAAGTACATGCGTGTTGTCTAGGCTACCCTTAACTACTGTTATGTGTATTCAGTGTTTTTTGATACCCATGTAAGTACTTTTTAATACCCAAGGAAAACATTCATGAGGATTAAAACATTTTTTACAAGATCAGACCTTAGTCTACAGCTTAGAATCCGAATGATCAGATGTTACGTTTTTTCTGTCTTACTGTATGGCTGTGAAAGTTGGACAATGGACTCTGAAGTAGAAAAAAGAATAGATGCCTTTAAGATGTATATATACAGACGAATGTTGAGGATTCCATGGGTACAAAGAGTTACTAATGTTGAGGTACTTCGTCGCATGTGTAAACAAAAAGAATTACTAAGAATAATCAAAGAGAGGAAAATGCAATACTTGGGTCATGTGCTGAGAGGCGAAAGATATGAATTACTTCAAGTTATACTGGAAGGAAAAGTACAGGGCAAAAGATCAGTGGGAAGACGCCAGAACTCGTGGCTGAAAGACCTGAGGAGATGGTTCGACCGCTCATCCGCAGAGATCTTTCGCGCAGCAGTTTCCAAAACTACAATTGCCATTTTCATCGCCAACCTTCGAAAGGAGACGGCGCAATGAGAAGAAGAAGATGTAAGTACTGTTAAGAAGTTAATGTAATAAAATATCATAATATATGTGTCTTTGTTGCAATATATTTTGTTTATGCATTACAAGCTGTATGAAATAACCTGGTGCACATGGTCTGGACTGTAACTAAGAACAAAAAATTTTATCCACAGACCGTGTGATCCAAAAATGGACCACACAATGTTTTTACCTTGTTTTAAATGTCAGATTATCAAATTGGCATGCACCCACAAAAACTAAAATAATTTTAATGTCGGAAGTACAAAAAATCCTTTGGTTCGGGACAAAAGAAGGGCGTTTGTGCTTTGGGGCTTAACGTGCTAATATGTGCCACTTTCTTATTAATCATGAGTTGGGTGTACATGTTCATATATTATATATATTCTGTTTAACTTGTGTGTGCGAATGTGTATGTGTGATTGTGTGAATTTTTAGTCAACAGATCTGCAGATATTGGCATAGCTGTAGTCACACGTCATATCCTGATTTAATCCATGGACGTTTATTTGGTTAAACTTTACTTAAGCCTGACGTATGTATCCATAGAATGTTTCCTATTAGTCATTGGAACGTCCTTACCCCGTCTGGTGCAAAGACCAAAGTAATAGACAAGCACGAAACCTGTATAATAATAGCAAAATAAATTCACTATTAGCCGCTTTTATTTCATTGTACATGCTTTTGTTACTGTAACGACCTTTCCGTGACTAAGTTTCTTTTATGTACTAATTATACCAGTTAGGTATTGAGTTCTATGTAAGAAGATCTTTGCAACTAAAATAGTTGTATTTCGTGATACAAGTGAAGTATTGTTCGATCGTTATATTTTTAAAGGTAATGCTAATTAACTAGCTCCATTATCAAGATTTATTATTCGTACTATCTGCGTTTCTCATTAAATCCAAAAAGTTCTTTAAAACGAAATAAAATACGATATAAAAAGTAAAGCCCGACAGAATTTTATGGCCATTTTTATCTTTAACTAAAGTTATTTTGAGAAAGACGCTTTATGCATTTGACTTCTCTTTTTAAGAGTCTAGGAATAAATTCCGTATAGCAGTAATTTTTTGTTCGCTCTAATCTGCTTTTATGGTTGAGATTGTGCTTGCAGGAATATATAATCCGATATGATTCTACAAACTACCATACAAATTATGGCAATATAGGGTGATTCAGAATAGAAGTTTTTATACTATGATCTTAAAATTTTATTAAAGGAAATCAGCAAAAGCTTTCTGACAACTGTAATGACAAAAACAATAAAAGATCAAATGCAGTAACTTTGCTTTATTTTGTGGTTGTAAATTTAGATTTTACTAAGTGCAAAGATTATTATCTTAAATACTTATTAAGATTAATTATTAGGCAGTGGCGAACAATTTTTTTTACTTCGAACTTGTAATTGCGTGGAAAAGTTGTCAATTATATAGACAAACAAAAAGAAAAAAAAATCAAAATCGGTTAACATCTTCTGATCGCGGGTAGGCCCTAAATTTTGACAAAATATGAAAAAACGTCATGTTTGTAATTATTTTTTTGGCAGCTATGTTAGGATCTCTACTGCTAGCTTCTATAGCTGTATCGTTTGCGTACAGACTAACCAGTGTTCTGGGGTCTGTTGGAGTGTCAGTTGTGAATATAGTATATAACTACGGCGATATCACCGCTCCTTGAGGCACACTAGCTTCCAGGGCTCCGAACTCGGATAATGTTGGTCCAATCCGAACTCCGAACCTTCTGTTCGCCAGATATGACGCAAGGAGACATATCATCGCTTCACTATAGCCTAGGTTGCTCATTTTATAGAGCAAACCTTAATGCCATACTCTATCAAAAGCTTTACTCACGTCGAGGAACGCTGTTGCTGTGTACAACTTTTCGTTAAAGCCTTTAGTAATGAATTCTGTCAGCCTTAGTACCTGCAGTTCGCAGGGGTGTTCGGTCCTAAATCCGAACTGAGCCTCTGGAATAGATCCTAAAGCTTGAGATTCGTCATTGAGTCTAGTTAGGATGACTCTTTCTGCTATTTTCCTTACTGATGAGAGTAAGATAATAGGTCGATAGTTTTGTGGAAAAGTGCCGTTTTTTCTCGGTTTCGTTATCAATATCACGTGAGATTTCTTCCATCTGTTCAGGAAGTATCTTAATTTAAGCATGCTGTTTATGATGTTCGTGATGTATACGATTGCTTACGCCGGCAAATTTTTTAGGGCTCTGTTTGTGATATTATCCGGCGCTGGAGCTTTTTTGGATTTGACATCTTTATTGAGCCTTTGGTCTCTTCAGGGGAGGTGTATGTCAAACCTATTCTTCCCTTTTTCCTTTTTAGTCTTTTGGCTGCGTATTCGACTTCTTCCGTGAAGTCTAAGTCTTCGTAGGGGTGGTAGTTGTTTCTGCATGCCCTTTCAATTTCGTCTTTTTAAATTCGGTATATACGATTCCATTTTCCCAGTGTAGCGGCGAGATAGGTTTTTTATCTTTTCTTAATATTTTTGATAGCTTGCAGAACGCGGATTTATTTGGATTTAGTTCCTGGATATAAGTGTCCCAGCTTTGGTTGTTATGATTTTGTAGTTGTTTTTTTAACTTCTCTGTTTTTTTTTGGTAGCCTGCGCGTAGCTATCACCTTTGTTGGTGGTATTGCTGTTGATTGGTCTGCCCTTTGGTTGTTGTTTAGGGGCAATTTTCTTTTTAGGTGCCTTTTGTAGTTCGCCGTATGTGCCTCTAAGCAGTTTGCACATTTAGGTTCAGTTTTCCTGTCCTTACCGCATTTATTACTGATGTGGCTTTCTCCATATTTGACGCATTTAGCGCCGCAGTGTCAGGTTTTGGAGCTGTGGTAGTATCCCTGACAATTGTAGCATTGGATAGTCTTCTTTCAATTTTTTAACTCATCCTCTACACATATTCTCATGTAGCAGAGATCAGATATGTTTTTGATTTTTTTGTCTTTTTCCTCTTTGATGGTAACCACAAACAGAGAAATTGATTTTTTATCCTTCCTTCTAGAAATTATGTTGCCATGGAAGTGGTCCAAATCAGTGTTGCCTTTCAGCAATATCTGAATTTTAATATCTGAATCTACAGGATTCACAGCTACTTCTTATAGATGGATACTGTTACCATCTGGATACTGTTGCTGTTAAGTAACTCTCCATGACGAAGACGCCATTTGCTGAGCACTGCTACTCGTAGGACTGCCAAGTGGAGAATTGGTGTAAAATGAATGGTGAGAGAATTGTGTACTGGTAAACTTGGTAGTGTGTTGAGTTGGAGTACTGAGCAGATTGCTGAGGATAAAACGCTTAGTTTGTGCTTCATCAGAATTCCCTGAATTTCATGTTGGGCCACCACAGCTTGTTCCGGTGGTAAATTATTCAAGCTCGCTGAAACAAAATTTCCAAACGCTTCGTTCTCATTGCTGTCCATTCAGTCGTCATGGATATTTTGACTAACCTGTTAACGGTCCTTCACTGCTTGTGTTAGATTGTCAAGTCCCTTCTTTTTGCCTGCAGGCTGTCGTTTAAATGTTTCCGATGCCGATTGCTTACGAGATGGTGTTTGTTTGCAGCTCGATGTTTGTGGTAGAGTTATATTTTCCACTGATTGATCTGGATCATGGATAGTCCATTCCTCTTCCTGTGATTCTATGTTGAGTGGATCCTGTGACTCTGTATTGTGTGAAATGGTTGTTTCCTAAAATAAACAAAAAATAAAACAAAAACTAAATTAGTAAATGTTAAGAGGGAATTTTAAATTTTGGTTTCAGGTTCCATCCAGAGACGAATGGAATACTGTGGCTAAGGATTTTAAGGAGCATTGGAACTTTCCAAATTGCTGTGGGGCTATAGACGGCAAACACGTTTTAATTAAGGCACCTCCCAATTCTGGCAGTGTTTAGTTATGTAGTGTACACTACCAAATTCCATAAACACTGGTATTCGCCATACATCTCTACAAGTTTTAAAGTTTCATCATCGGTGAACTTCATTTTCACTATTTACACAAAACACAACTCCAGCCGTAATGACAGCGTCCCTATGCACTCTCCTACTTACTCTACTCTACCAGAATTAACCGCGTTCCATGGGTAGAGTGCACAGTCGAGTAGACATTTTGGCGGTGGTGGTGGTAGTAGAGTAGAGTTACTTCGCCACATGTTGCTAGTCACTCTACTCTACCACCTACTATGCACTCTACTTGTTACTCTACTGCGCTTTTTACGGGTAGAGTTACTCTACTCCACCAAGTACTTGCATCATTACTCTACCCATGTAAACGGGTCTTTATGTTATATTTTTGATTTCGCGATAACCTACAACATAATAACGAACAACAATAAACACAATTTATTTTCCAGATAACTTTTTATTCAGTACTTTATTTGGCAAATAAATATTTTATATTTTATAATACTCATAATCAGTCATAATTTTAATTTATTTTATCTGTCAGTTTATCTGTTCAGATTTCTTTCCTATATGACGCTAGAATTTTAAATCTAAACTAGCATAAAACTCTAAATTATTTTCTATTAAAGCGTACCTTAAAATCATTAATAATGTAATTTATTAATTATATTAATATGTAAATAATATTTTTTGTATTATTAATTAAACGTGTGGTTTTAAAAACAAAATATTATTGACTGATCCGTTAAAATGTCACTATGGATTGACTATTTTTGCCTGGTTTTTTCTTTGCACGTTTTATCTGTGGTTAAGAGGAATATCATAATCAGAATCGTCAGAATTCCCAATCACTTGTATTTCATATGTATCTGCAATATCATCAATGTCTTCTACATCAGAAACTTTCTAATCTAATCTCGGCGGCAAATAAACCACATTAAGTGAGTCAGCATTTTCACAATCTGAGTCTTCTTCTAACAAAGCTATTAACTTTTAAGTATGTAGTGCCATCTTCTATATACACGTATTGACATAATAATAGTTTAGCTTACTTCATTTTAATTTATATGAACTTCATACTATATTTTTATATTTGTATAAACAAATAAACACAAGGAAAATTAAGAAAAACAAATACAACGTTTACAGCACACAGCAATTCTATAAATAGAGAATGATATGTAATGACGAGATCGTATGTTAAAATTTCAGATTGTTTAGTCTAATGAAAAAAAAAAGTAGTAAGTATTTTCCAAAATTTTCTGTTTTTTGAAGTTCTGTATCAGGTACTCTCTAATAAGAATAAAATTTTACTTTAATTTGTTAGACGACTATAATATACCTGTCAAAAGATACATGGTAATTTAATAATTATATTGGTCTTATATTTAATTTTTACGTAATTACTTATGTGTTTAAATAAATAATTACATCAGTTCAAATCAAGTTAAAACGAAACAAATATAACGTTTATAGCAGACAGCAATTCTATAAAGAGAGAATGAAGTGCAACGACGAGATCGTATGTTAAAATTTCAAATTGTTTCGTACTGCCGTACTGCGTATTCAAAGTACTGCCTTAGGCACTTTGTAATATCATTAAAATTTTACTTTATTTTGTTAGACAACTATAAGATACCTCTTAAAAGACACATGATAATTTAAGAAATATATCGGTGTTAGATTTAATTTTTACGTAATTACTTGTGTTTAAATAAATAATTAAATTTTTGTTTTTATTACGCCTTTGCAAAATTGATAAGTGGAATATGATTTCGTTGAAAAGTTATCGTTAAGGGCTTGGTTAAGTTATTATATATTGCTGACCTTTGCTCAGCACACTTCTGTCTATCTGTGGGATCTGACAACCAGATCTCACAGATGGAAGTTAACCAATGGCAGTTTTGGCAGTAAACTAACTTTTTCCCTATTGGCCCTGTATCTTGCCATTCAGGTGCTCAAACACGTGGCGGTGCTGATGATGTCGAACGATCGATAATGTCATTTAACTAGAAGAAAAAATATAGTCATGTTTAGAGTGGCAAAGGTCGGGGAAATCCCGCATCTTTTAAGTTATCCATTATTAGCCAAGGAAAAATGACAGTTTACTAGAATGCTTTCTAATTTTTTTTTATGTATATTTAAATCTGGTTTTTGTAATTTAGAGGGCTAGTCTGCAAATAGAATTTAAGGCACAATTGTATAAGTAAATATAATTTGTAAATAAATAATGTAGTGAAAATTTGTATAATAAATAATATCTTAAAGCTGTAAAATGCTGACAAAACAATTATGTTTTTTACATACTTTTTACACTTTTAATCAAAAATCCAATCTAAGCAAAACAAATGACACCGAAATTTAAATTAAAATAGCTCTTTAGGAGGTAACGTAATTTAATATATTTTAGCGCCTTTTATAGCAGGTTTCAAAATATTCTGGAGGCGATTTATAAAATAACCTCCTTACGCATCTAAATAACTGTAGACGGCAATAAACCAATAATAAAAAAACAGTAGGTGAAAAAGTGTTTAATAACTTCAAGTATGCTATCAAAAAGAACATTATTGGATATTTGCGGCCTTATAAATGGGATAATTTTGAATTTTATCTAAAGATCCTTTTTTAAACAGTTTGAACTTTTGTTAGTTCCATTACATCTGTGAAAATCTCTTCAATAAGGCAATTATAATAAAGTAGTTATACTTTATCAATAATATCGATAGTTGCAACAATTTCTTTTTTGTTTAAGAAATAAAAATCCATACAATGTGAATATTTCAAGCTATGTAAAATATTCTTTATATCAGTACTACTAAATAATAAGTTATAGTAATAATAATAATAGGTAACGAAAATTAAGGGTGGCAAGGACAATGCATGTATGCACTCAAATATCCTTATGTGGATATTCTGGTAAACACTACAAATTGTAAAAATTAATGGGACAATCCTAGTAGTTGGGTGTATACCATAGTTAAAAACTTATACAGAAGTAAAAAACTTCAAAATTTGTATATTGGTATAAAAACATTTAATTAAAACTTGTTAAAAGTGTCGTCTAAATTTTATAGATACATGACGTTTTCGATCTAGCTCAGATCATCTTCAGTGCACATCAATATAGACACCAATATATAACCAGCAAGAGTTGGTCTGTGTCGTTTTAACTGACAAGAACCACGTGTTCAAGTCGAGCAAGGAAACATGTTGCTCTTTAAGTATTAACATTTACAACCATTGTCATCGACCTAAGGTCGCACTATAATTTAAATTTTAATATGTAAACCATATATTGATGTCTCCTCTGCAATTTTAGTGTTAGCTACAAGTACCAAAAGAAGGCACTAAGGATGATCTGAGCTAGATCGAAAACGTATACATATTCAGATTTTCTACAGTATTCACTGCCTTCCCTCGCTCAACCGTTTCCATCCCTCTCTGTTGTGCCATTCTCCATCGTTTAGACCTCTCTTGCTCAATGCGTCGTCTACTTCGTTCCTCCAGGATTTTCGGGGTCGTCCTCGTTTCCTCCTTTCTATGGGGCTCCATTCGGTTATTCTCTTTATCCATCTGCTGTCACTAGTTCTTCTTACATGTCCATACCACTTTAGTCTTTTTTGTTCTTTGTATGTTAGTATGTCTGTTTCTATTGACGTTCTTTGCTTTATTTCGTCATTACTTCTCCTATCCATTCTTGTTACTCTGCAGCATGTTCGCAGGCATTCCATCTCTGTTGCTACTATCTTACTGCTGTTTTCCAATTTTCTTGTTTATGGTCCAAATTTCAGGCCCATATGTCATAATACTATGCGCTAATGTTTTATAAATCTGTGTTTTTGTCTTCATATTAAGGTGTCTATCCCACCATACTAAGTTAAGTTGTCGGATTTCTATTCTTGTTTGTGCTAATCTTTGTGTAATTATTTCCTCTGTTGTTGTCTTTTTCATGATTATAAACCCCAAGTATTTGAATTTATCCTTTTCTTTGATTGTTACGTTGTCATCAATCTGTAGATCTTCTATGTCTTCTTCACTTGTAGATAGGTACTCTGTTTTCGCGAGGTTAATATCTAGGCCAGCCTTGGTATATTTTTCTTGTAGTTTCTTCATCATGTAGCTGAGGTCGTCTTGGTCTTGTGCAATCACTACTTGATCGTCTGCAAAGCTTAACGTATATAGGTATTCGTTCCGTACCAGTACACCCATGCCTTCGCATTTTCTTTTCCATGTAGTCAAGGCTTTCTCTAAGTATATTTTAAATAGGGTTGGAGATGTGTAATAACCCTGCAGGAGCCCTTTTGTTGTGGTGACGTCTCCTTTGATTCTTGTTCCCATTTTAATGGACACTTTATTTTCTTTATACAGATCTTTGGTAGCTTCGATTAGTTCCGTCTGTATTTCTAATCTGTACATTGCCTCCCATAGTTCTGACCTTGGTACAGAGTCATACGCCTTTCTCAGGTTCACAGATGCCAAATGTATATCTCTATTCTTTGCTTTTTTCTTTTTCAACAGTTGATCCAGTGTGTATATGTGGTCTATGCATGATCTTCCTGCCGTGAAGCCTGCCTGATCCTCCCCGATTTTGCCTTTTATCGCTTGCGCTTTCTCGCAGTATATTCCCATATAATCTTCCCATTGATGATATTATGCTTATTCCTCTGTAGTTTTCGCATCGTTTTCTATCTCCTTTCTTAAATATGGATGTCATACATGCCTCCGTCCATTCCTTTGGCAGCTGTTCTCCATTTATGGCTTTCTGAAATATCCATTGTATCATCCGGTGTAATTTTTTTGATCCGTATTTTATAAGCTCAGGTGAGATGCCTCCAGGTCCCGGTGCTTTCTTATTTATGATTGCTTTTATGATCGTTCCCATTTCCCTATCTGTTGTTTCTATTTCTGGTTGTGGGGATCTGCTTTGTCTTCGCCTGTTTTCTTCTACAATGAATTGTGGTCTTTGTTCTGTAAACAGTTCCTTGTAATAGTCCTTCCATTCTTTGTCCTGTATATTTCCCAATTTAATTTTTTCTTTTGAGTTTTATTTCAATGCTCCCAGTACTTTCCATGACTCTGAAGTTCTTGTACCTCCTAGGTATCTTTCAATATTTATGCAGGTTCTTTCCCATTCTTCATTCTTTTGTTGTGTTATTTGTTTTTTCTCTTCTCTATTGTTTTCTCTATATTCTTTATAAACTTCATCATTGTTTGTAGTCAGCCATTTTCTGTATAGTTGCTTATTTTCTTCAATTATTATTTTTGTTGGTTCATATATTTCATAATAGTGTTGTTTATTTGTTATATATGTTCTTTTTCTCCAAGTACTTCGAATGCTGCTTGTTTTATACTCGCCTTTATATGCTCGTATATTTCTTCGATGTTGTCGTATCTAAATTCCATTAATTTTTGATCTATACGTTGTTGGTATAGTTATCTTATTGATTGTTCTTGGACTAGTTGTATATTGTATTGTTTTTCTCTTATAGGGGTTCTCTCTTAACGGTTCTTTTGTAGAGGAGGTCTTGTTATGTTTTCAATTAATGCTCATTTTTGCTGTCAGTAGTTTATGGTCCGTTTCACATTCTGATCCTCTTCTGACTCGCACATCTTTGGTCTTTATTGTGGTATCTCGTTTGATTAATATGTAGTCTGTTATCGATTTTAGCTTTCGTGTTTCTTGTGTATATGTATATTTATGAATATTTTTATGTCTGAAGAATCCGTTGGTGATTTTTAGGTTGTTTAGTTCGCATAATTTAATCAGACGTTCTCCGTTATCGTTTTGTTCATCCTCTCCAAATCTCCCCACTACTTTATCGTTTTCATTCCTTCCGGTTCTGCCATTAAGGTCTCCTGTTAAAATTATCTTCACGTTCTTCTTACTTAGCTCTATTTGATGCTGAAGTTGTTCCGTGAAATGTTCTTTTTCTACTCTCGGGGAATCGTCTGTTGGTGCATATACTCCGAGTATCACTGTCTCTTTACCGTATATGTCTATATGCATTTTAATTATTCTCTCGTTAATTGGTTTCCATGTTCTAACCCTGTTCTTCCAGTTATTTTTGATACGTATTCCCACTCCTGCCTGTGCTCTACATTCTTCATTAACTCCGCTCCAGCAGTGGATATGGTTTTCTTTTGTTTTCGTTCCATTTCTTTCTTTTTGGATTTGTTGTTACTGGTACGTCGATGTTGCTTTCTCTAATCTCCTTGATTGCTTCCCTCGCCTTTTTGTTTCATCCTTGTATATTTCACATTGCATATGAATGTTCTATCTTTTCTTCGTTTTGATTTTTGGTCGACCTTTGATAATACTGGGTCTTCCGAACTCTTCGAAAACGTTATGTATCTATAAATTTTGGACGACACTTTTAAAAAGTTTTTTTTATATGTTTTTATACCAATATACAAATTTTGAAGTTTTTTACTTCTGTTTAAGTTTTTTACTATAACTTGTTTTATAAATTCAAACTGCTTCAAACATATTTTGGCCATATAGGTGAATATCTCTTTTATTATACATCATAACTATCGTAAAATGTATTTTCATTAAAATACTTTTGCTGGTATACAGCTTCCTACCTCAAAAAATGGCCTGCAGCGAAGGGATTAAGATTATATTTTGAATCTCGCAATAATCTACAACATACAATAAACAACAATAAACACAATTTTTCTTCCAGATAACTTCTTATTTGGTACTTTATGTGGCAAACAAATATTTGACATTTTATCTGTCAGATAAGTTCGTTCATGTCAGTTGTTAGTTCAGATTTCTTTCCTAGGTGGCGCTAGTAGTTTAAATCTGAACAAAAATTATTAATTATATTAATATGTAATTAATATTATTAATAATTAAACGTATCGTTTCAAGACCAAAATATAACTGAAATGTCAGTTGGTAATTCAGATTTCTTTCCTATGTGGCGCTAGGAGTTATCCCATTGGACAAACAGTGTGACTTGTCGTCCTAGCCTTTATATATATATATATATATATATATATATATATATATATATATATATATATATATCGATTAGTACAAAAAGTTTAAAAAATAGCTATTAAAAGAACACTAACACGTTTTTTTAATGCGAAATACGACTAATTATAACTACGTCCTGTATGAATTCAGTAATATTAAAATTTTATACGCATTAACCCAGCACAACTCCCATGGAAGACCTTCATAACCTTAGTGAAGATTTACCTAAAAAAATGTTTAAGTGATGGTTAAATTATGGGCGTGTAAAGCACTCCCAAGCCGTTCTCACGACTCGTTACATCACAGATTCATAATTAATATTTAATGTCACTTTCCCATCATAAGCAAGCGGCAAGCGCTGCAGAACTCACTTTATCGTCGTATTTGCAGATGAGGTTGTTGAGATGAAAATCATTCTAACATCTAATAGTACAATCATAGAGGCGTAAATATTTAGCGTTAACAAGCTTTCACTGCCTTTGTCACACGGCACAAAGGCAGCTGTTCAAACAATTTGCGAAGCAGGTACCTTGAATATTGCACAACACATTTTCCTTCGGTAAAACTGGGAAATGGGAAAATAGTGTAGATCTAATTGTTGAATTTCATCGGGATTTGAGAAAACAGTAGGTTTATGATTATAATATTTCTGGAAAAGCTTGGGGACATTAATAATAATAGTAATACTTGCGTTACCTGCCGTGTATTCATTTAATATTTTAGTAATTTCTTCACGATTATATTTAAAGTAAACTGAGTGTTTATTATCAAATTTTCCAGACCTATTTAGTTATTTATCCTTAGACCACAAAGCAAGAAAAACCAGATATCTGCAACATAAGTAATTATAAATTTTAATTTATACTTATTAAAATAATATGATAATAATATTAATCAACAGGGTGAACCGTAAACCATGGGCTAAATTTTAACTATATAGGCAGTATTTTAAAGTAATAGTATTTGAATTAACAACAAAACGTGTAAGATTATTTGTTTCTAAGCTACTTCTTCTTCTTCTTCTTCTTTAAGTTCCATCTTCTATCAAAGGTTAGAAATCATCATGGGTATGCCGACCCTGTTGACTGCCACTCTAAATAGTTCTGCGTCACTGCATTCAAACAATTCCCTTAAGTTGCTAAGAAACGATATTCTTCTCCTTCCCAAATTTCACCTTCCTCGAATTTTGCCTTGTATCTTCTTCAAGTGTCATCTCTGCAGCGGAGGTCGGTAATCATTATAGCTATTACTATATATATACCTTTTCAGACGGCTGCTCTGAAAAGTTTATTTGATGTACATCCATACCACTCTCTCAGGTTGTGCAGATATGACATTCTACGCCTCCCAATGCTTCTCTTTCCTTGGATCTTTCCCTGCATAATCAGTTGAAGCAAGGTGTATTTCTTTCCACGTGTAATATGTCCGAGATATTCCAATTTTCTTGTTTTAATTGTATTTAAAATTTTTATTTCTGTATTCATCCTTCTCAGAACCTCTTTGTTTATGACGTGTTCTGTCCACGATATTTTCAGAATTTTTCTATACACCCACATATGTCGAATTCAAGGTCCAAGATTCCATTCCATAAAACAAAGTCGAAAAATATAACACCTCGCCAACCTAACTCTTAGTTACAATTTTAAATCCCTTATACATTGCACTCTTCTCAATTTGCTCATTTGTGGAGGTAATTATTGTTCCCAGATATGCATATTTGTCCACTTGTTCAACGTTGGTTCGGTGTATTAAAAGATTCTCGTTATTTCTTTGAGTTTTCGATATTTTCATAAATTTCGTCTTCTTGACGTTCATTGTTAGACCGTATTCTTTTCCATACTCCGCTATTCTGGTCACCAGTCTCTGAAGATATTTAATATTTTCGCCTGTTAGACCTTGGCCTTTTTTCTTTGTTTCGGTCAGAACCGTGATATCTAATTTTATTTTCTTTACTTCTGTCATGACATCGTCTGACTTGGTTCTCCACCCTTGGATATTCCATGTATTTATATTCAAAGTCCTTGTCCATTTGCTACGTCGTCTTCGTTTTTTCCCGTCCGTATTTCGAAGCTGGATTTTAGAATTTTTTGCAGTAAGTTTTTCACGGGTGTCGATGAGCAGGCCCTACGTCCCAACCCCCTACCAGGAGGACCTGGATTTTCTGTTAGGGTTGACTCCCTTAGTCGAGAAAAGAGTAGTAGAGTGTAGTAGACAGAATTATAGTGACCCGTCCTCCCTCGGATTACCCTAATACCCACTCGGGGTCGGAAAAAACAAGAGTTAGATAAGAGAGGCCGATAGGAAAGATTAAAGACATTTCACTCAAGGCACGTTGAAAAAGAGCAAAATGTGAAGGCCCCTATGATCCACGAGGTGCGTTTCATAAGCGTATGAGTATTGTTACACTTTGTATTCCCGCTCATACCTCGGGGTATGAGCGGGATACGTATAAACTTACTTTAATCTTTAATTGTGGCTTATTTCCATTGAAATAGTAATTACTTCAAAATGCTACAAGAAAATAACATCAGAACAATATGTTGATAAACAGGCATGTTTCATTGTGCATAGTGTGGAGGGAAGAGTATTATGAAACTTTCGTAACACTGTTCCCTCCTTTATAGTTATTTGCCTCGAATAACTAATTTATCAAGGACCGATTAAAGGCAAACAGGGTAGATTAGTTAATTCTTTTTTTTTTAATTCAAGAAGTTTGCAACAGTAAGTTTATTTTAACTACTAATAAGGCGTGGTAGGAATTTTTGTGTTGTATGTTTCCGGCAATGATTATTAAGTGAATCGATTATATTATGATAATACAGTTTAAATAACAGTTTGGAACATAATGGCGTGTAAGGAAAATTTTTCGGTCTTAAATATTTACAAAATTTCTCACAACTTTTTCAGCAGGGGTAGGAAACTGTTTTCTTGGTATTAAAATGTCATTTTGTGTAAGTGGCTAAAGTTCTAATGCCAGACATTTAATTTTTACGGCATACTAATTACGATTTTTATCGATGGATTTAGGTCATAAATTCAAGAAGAAGATAATTTAAAAAACTCCTAGTATTTGTACAAATAATTCCATGACGACGATAAATGAGTTTTTAAGACTTAAGAAATGAAAGTTTTACCCAGAGGTGAATTTGCTCTTAAATTTTTACGATCCTATTTAGATCAGTCGACATTCGAAGCCAATCAATCAGAAGGCAATTAAACAAAGTGATTTATATTCATTACGTATTTTATGTCACTTTGAAGTATTTTATTTTACTTTCAGTAAGAAAAAAAATTAATCTGCTTAAGATGATCTCATAACTGGTGTAATAAACAAACCAAAAGTAGCCTTTTATTTTTTTATTAATAATTTAAAGATTATTCAGCAAATCATGGTGTTTTATAATTTTTCGCAAATACGTTAATAAATTATTGATTGTCACCAATAAGGAGAATTAGTTTCCCAATATTTTATCATTCATATTTGCTACTTTTTCCTTAGTACAAATACTAACCAGCAAGTAATAGTATATTAGGCATTATATATATATATATATATATATATATATATATATATATATATATACGTCGAAAAAATATATGAAAATGTCTTAGTATCAAATCAAAATTTTTTTATGAACCTAAGCCCAAGAAAATCCACTAAAAAAATATATATTAAGGTTCAAGAACTAAACTCAAACAATATATGCAGGCATGGGTAAAAATGTGCCTTTCTTCCTTGGTATTGAAACCAACTTTGGAAAAACAACCGTCCAACAGATGAAACTCTACAAAAAATTATTGACTAAGAGGACAAATCAAAGAAATCGAAGAATTTTTTTACTTAGATGTAAAACAGAAAATTTAATACCAAACTCTTTAAATTTAAATGTAGATAAAATTCTTAATTCTGTAAACCCTGCACGTAAATTTGGTAACATTTTTACTGTATTCAGGAAACAAACCTTGAATTTACTCATAGCAGATACCACTATCTCATTAAAAACTTTAGACTTGGAACTAGAAAAACTAGAAACAAAATTAATCAAATCATTACCAGTTGCTACTTTTAATACATTTAAGGAAACATCCATATAATACAATGAATGTATTTTTTGTAAAATTCGCGATAAAAATATCAAAAAAAAATATGCTATCGTCAAAATCAGATAATAAAAATCACAATAATAAATTGCAGGATACTTGGTTAGAGAATTTAACAAATGTAGAAATTCCCAGTGACGTACAAATGTTTTAAGTTTAGGAGATAATTTTGTTGTTCCCATCCGTAATAAAAATGATATCCCAACATCAGAAATTATTTGTTTAATTGAGAGTTCAATTTCTAACTTAAGTACCAATGTACAGGATGATATTAGAACTAAATGTTGTAACATTTTGACAAACTTTAAAAACAAAAACAAATACCCTTTTGAAAACAAAACAATACAAAAGAAAATTAAAAAGACAAAAGCTTTTTCAAACGAGAACCCCAATTTAGTTGTTCTGAAACCTGACAAAACTAACAAGACTGTTATTATAGAGTCCGAAGACTATGACAGTAAAATGGATCCTCTATTGAATGACAATACAACATACCGTGAAATGAAAAATGATCCTACGAATATTTTCCAAAAAAGAAATAACGAATTAGTCGACAGATGGGAAAAAATGTGCTACATCTTACCAAACACTGCTAATTCCCTCAAGATACATAATGCTGTAATTCCAAAAATATACGGTCTATCCAAAACACATAAAGAGGGTGTGCCGCTGCGACCTATTATTTCATGCATTCAGTCTCCTTTTGAAAACCTTTCAAAATATTTGAAGAACATTATTTCCAACGTAATAAATAAAAATCCACACTATTTAAAAGACGCTGATCACCTGAAATTAAAACTCAAAAATATACATTTACCTCCAAATTATAAATTAGTTTCTCTCGATGTGGTATCTTTATACACTAATATTCCAATAGCTTTAGCTAAAGACATTATTAAAAAAAAGTGGAATGAAATCAAAGCGTTCACAGACATCCCTCTAGAAGAATTTCTGCTAGCAGTCGAAACAACATTAAAGTCAACCTATTTCCTATATAAAAACAAAATCTTCCAACAAACAGATGGATGTGCTACGGGTGCTAGCATATCCAGTGCCATCGCTCAATTAGTTTTAGAGCATCTAGAGGAAATTGTTTTAAATAAAATAGATTTTGATATACCTTTTTTCTATCGCTATATAGATGACTGCTTGAGCGCAGCACCAGAGGATAAAATGGATATTTTACTAAATGAATTCAATAACTTTCACCAAAAACTAAAATTCACATTAGAAATTGAAAAAAATTATCAAATTAATTTTCTGGACCTGACCTTACATAGAGAAAACAGTACTATAACTACTTCATGGTACACCAAAAAAACCTGGTCGTCGAGATATCTGAATTTCAACTCTCATCATCACCTGTCTCAAAAGAAATCAGTAGTTATCGGACTCGCCGATAGAGCTATTAGATTATCCGATCCTATCAATAGACCTCAGGCCATTAAAAAAGCAAAAACAGCACTAACACTTAATTCATACCCACACCACCTTATCGACAACATTTTCAAATCGCGACTGCATAAATTTTACAATAACAATAATAACAATGAAACCAACACGGCAAAGAAAAACTATATATATCTTCCCTATATAAAAGGATTATCAAAACAAATTGCAAATCTTCTGTCCAAACATAATAATACGGGTGCTCATAAAGAGCACAATCTTTTGAAAAAGAATTTTACAAGATTAAAAACAAAAACCCCTCTATTAAACAGATCGCATGAAATTCCCTGCTCGAATTTTGATGGAGTTTATATTGGACAAACCAGTCAGCTACTTAACTCAAGAATACGTTCCCACAAATATGACAAAAAAAACTCAACCGCCCTCACAAAACATAAAAACGCAAAAAAACATAAATTTGATTTTGAGAAAACCAAGATCCTGGGAAGTGAACCCAACAAGAAGAAGAGAGAGCTTTTAGAGTCTATTTAAATAAAAAAAAATAATAATGCAATAAATGATAAAAAAGATGTCAAAAATTTGAACAAAATACAGACAATCTCAGAACGCCTATAATGTTAAAATAACTGATTGTTTAAACGATAAACTAACATCAATAAACAACACATTAGATTTAAAATACATTTTACATGTAGTGACTTAGTGGGTATGTCCTATGTTTTTAATATTATTTTAATTGTGACGTCTACTTGTTAGTACCGTATTTTTACATGCTTGGTAAGTCAAAAGTTTAAGTTTAACTTTTAAACCGTATTATGTCTGTCATAAAATGTTTTTTTAGTCAATATTACTTCTTGAAAAAGGCTGTAAAAGTAACCAGTACAAAGTTATATATTTTAAAAAAATAAAATTAAATTCAGTGATAAGTGATATCAGTTGTAAGTACCCACATAATAGTATCCGACATCGTAAATAAAAATTGTTTCAAGGTATTCAGATATATCTCTATATTTCTTTTTAAAAATATTCTCCGTTGCGAGGACTTCTGTTTCATCGACGCATAAAGACTCCAGTATATTTTGACAAGAACTTTTACAGAAACAATTTCGTAAAATTTTTAAATTATTTCTTGCAACCATAATTTATTATTGTATCTATACTGGGTAACTTTCTATTTTAAAATAACTTGCGGTATTTTTTATATGACTTTTTATATGTAATTACTTACTCTTTTCATAGATTATTTTAATATACGGTTATATTTTATTTTTGACTTTTATTTATCCATGAGCCTCCTCTGAGTATTGGTTTTGCATTTCTGTGATTGAATGACGTAAAACCCTGAGATTATTTTCCAATCTGAGCTAGCCCCAAAAAATTTTTGTTTCATTAATAATTATTAATTTAAATTTACAAGATTATGATTTTACGTTTGTTCCTTGATGATATAGTAAAGGAATTGTTTAAATCAAAAATAATAACATTAGGTTCAGATAATACGTTTTTCGATTTGGAGTAACAACCGATATACGAATGGAAGTAATTTTTATGTTTTGTTTAGCCAGCTATGTCCGATTGTCTTTTTTTGTCTATTGAATCTGTGTGTAGGTTTTAAAAGAAGACCAAGGTAAATTTAAAAGTTTAACTTTTTTTAAATTGTCTTACTTATTAAGGTCACTATTGACACGAATATTTTTACCTGTTATCGAGAGAAATTTATATTTTTAACTGTTCGTAAAGATCTAAGAAGGTATCAGTTCATACTAGACATTTCTGTTTGTAAGATTTAAATTATTATTTTCAGAAAAATTTTTGATTTTGATTATTAATAACTACAGTTTGTGTGTAACAACATTGTATTGTTTAATTTTTTTGACAATCTTTCTTTCTTTTTAGTAATAGCTAGACAATTCTGACAGTAATGTTAGTGGCTATATATACGCTAGCGCACAACCCATACTTTTGTTAAAAAATCATAGTTTACGCCCAGATAGATAATATGACTAGCATGATATATATGCAAAAAAAAATAAAAATGACCTGTTACTGTATTTGTCTCTAAAGTCGCCTATTCCCAAAGAAATTAATTTATTACATAATTTTGGCCCTCATTGTATACGTTAGGTGTATCTCCTGTTGATTTTGTGTAAAGATATTTGTTATTCCAAAAAGATGATCTTAAATAAAAGTACGTTCTTGTGATATTTGTTTGTTCCAGTCAATTTACCATCATAAACGACTAAACTTTAGCTTTCGATCCATTGCCTTTTGTAATCGTTTTGCTTAAATCCTCCCTTGGTTCTATTTTCAATTCAACGTTACGATTACCCCAGTTTTTCAATCAGTCACGAGTGATCGATGAAGACATGTTTTATACGTCGTCAAATGTATTAAATAAAGTATTACCTTTAGATATATCCTATATCTTTTTAATCATGTAAGTAATCAGATTGAATTTTCTTTTGTATATGAGGGTGTAGTAGCGAAATTCTTCACTCTACATTGTTGTTTGTATGTAACATATAAACATATGTTTTATAGTTAAAATAATAATGTCCATTTAGGTTTAGGTGCAAAATTTGCCTTAAAATATAATCTTATCAGGAAATAGATTCACTTTAAATGTTTTATTACAAATACCGCCAATTCCAATCATACTAACCCTTTTGCGGCGGGAAATTACCGTAGTCGCAAAAAATATCTGTGCCTGGTATAAGGGAAGCGACTTAAAGTGAAATGCATAAATAACATGTTTAGGTACTGGAAATTGTAAGTTCAAGTCCCTAATTCATTTACGAATAAAATTGCTTGCTACATATCTGTTTCTTCTTGTAGTCCGTCTCTTCAATATCCGTTTTGGATATTGGCGACATCATGGTAATCTATATTTTACAAACTGCTGCTCTAAAAAGATTTGTGGTTGTTGTGTTAAGCCACATACGTAGATTTTTCAGCCAGAAAATCCTGTAGCTTCCTGGTTCTTGTTTTCCTTCTACTTTTCCTTGTAGAATTAATTGCAGCAACCCATGTCTTTCGCTGTTCCTCATGCAACATATAGTTTACTGTTAATTTTTTTGTTTGGATTTCACAATGACTTCCGGCAAATGGTTCCGTATTGTGACTTTATTGCCCCCAGAAGATTACTTTATATCGCATAACAGAAAAATTGCATAATATACTGAAAGTACAATCCCCCGGTCCAAATAGCTCTTCAATACCCGTAATAAAAGCAGGATCTATTCAGTATTTTTGTCGTACTTTGTATTTGTTTCCTTAATTCTGGTTCTGGGCAATATGCAGACGAAGAAATTTAATTGACTAAAGCAGGTTTTGTGTTTTGTGATAGAAAATTAACTGTATCTGGGAATTGTTCTTCTCGTGACTAGTTGGTCCTAAAGTAAACAAAAACTGTCTTATTAGTATTTTGCCTATTAAGCTTATAATCCATGATATCCGAGCAGTTTGGAAATTTACTTCCAAACTGCAAGGATAACCTCAGGAAATTGAGGAAGTGAGAGGGATCTGAAATTTATGGTTAATATTATTTATTAGTTTATGGCCTAACGTCTAAAACATTTTCTGATTTACGGTAATAGGTATGGTTGTTTATAAACTTTTAGTTTTTTATTTTAGTTGTTCATTGAGTCGCAAGACCACCTCTCTGGAACGGTGGTTAAGGTTTTAGCCACGTTTTAACACGGTTAATCCGGCACTACCCTGGGGTATTCTGGCCTAATATCCTACTCGGCCGAAAGATGCCAGGGTGTCATGATTTGTGATGTAGATGTCAAAAAAAGATTTCCCCCACCGTTGCCTGTCAGAATTCAATGACAAAAAAAATGTAAAACAAAAAAAAGTAAAGGCTAATTTTGTTTTCTGTTAAATACAAAAAAATGCAATCCGTTTGTAACAAAAATGTGCTATGGAGTCTGGGTGACTCTATCCAGTGTAGCAAAAGGGTGAACTCTAAAATGTACCTTGATACACCAACGAACTAATATGTGAAATAACGGAAGATGGAAGGGGTTAGATAGAAATAAATTATGTAAAAGAAATAAATAAAGGGTAAATATGAATTTTAAAATATAGCAGAATTAAGTGTTGGCTAGCGACTATGCAGGAGAATGACCACTTGACACTCAAAGAAGGATTCGGCCAATTTGCATGCCCTACAGAGACCGTAAGATATAAGAACTAATGACAAGAAAACCACCAAGAAATAAACAGATGAAACATAAAAGTTGCTCTAATGAATGCCTGGGCGCCAGGAAGTTAAATGTTTTCTTCCGAGATATCTTGTATTGCTGAAATATGAAAGATAGGTACTAATTGAAATATTAAATTTTAACCACAACTTTAATAATTACCAAACTTAGGTACAGACTATTTTAAATGCTTATATACTAAACCACCACCTCTTATGTACAGTTAACTATAGCTATATTTACAGTAAAATCCCTGAATATAATTATAAAACAATTTACCACTGATATACCCCTTAATTTTAAATCGTGACAAAAGTTATACCCAATAATAATGTATAAATAATAAATATAATTATATACTACTCACCAATAATTTAGTTTTCGTTCAAGAATTGTTTAGGTTTTCATGTGAAAACTCTGTGGATATGTGTGCACACGATAACCTAACAAAGAGAAATTCAAGGGAGAGTTATAACCTCATCCCTTGGTAGACAATAAATAATTAAATTAAGTTACAATGATTAATGTTTTAAGAAAATTAAAGGTATTTATTATTAAGGATATATATTTAAATTAAAAGTGGAACCAAAAGTTAAAACCTTGAAGAGGACGTAGCAAAAGTTATTTAAAATAATTGAATGGAAAACAAAAATAAAAGTAAGTTCTTCCTGCCGGTTTCCGTAGGTTGCCCTTGAAGATGATCCGGTGGAGAACAAGATTCAGGTGGTAAAAGGTACACCAAACCTGGATTCCCTGTATCAGGTACTCTTAGACAAATAAGTCAACTTAAAATTCTTTTTAAATTCCCAATAAAAACCAATGAACTTGAAACTTCTTCCCCTTGTCCTTAATAAGTACAACCCAAAAAAAACTAAAAAAGATTTTTTCCCCTGACTTGCAACTGGATTCTGGGAGTAGGCTAAAAAGGAACAATTGGGTTACTTCATGTTCTTTGTACGTACAAAAAGTAAGGAAAAACACAAGGTTTATCAACCTTGAAAGGCGATACAAGAAATGTCAACAAGTGACCTTAAATTGAAATAAAAACCTTAATGGTTTTCGGTAAATAGTCACCTTCGAATAGTGTGACAATGTTTTTATAATGTATGGATATATTAAATAGATAGTTTTAACGGAAAGCATGATCTTTATATATTATAGAATAGGAAAAAAAAGAAATATTAGCCGGTTTAAACGGTATGAAATTGAAATAAATAATTGTTTACTTTCACTCTTGAAAAGAAATAAAATTTGAGATAGAAATAGAATCTAATACTTATAATTTATTTAGGTATAAAACATTTTCCTTAATGAAATAAGGTGAAATATGACATGTATAAAATATATGAAATACCTATCAAAGAATAAATTAAAAATAGATCTGAATTTTACTAACAATGGCGGACGATATGAAGGATTTTTCCTTATAATTTATTTGTAATTTCATCTTACCGGCTAGGGTGATCCAAATGAAAGTATCCTCGTACAAACAACAAAATAACTCAAATGATTTTTTCTAAAACAAACAGCTCTTGACAATAAAATAAACTTAAACTCAATTCGGGAAAAAATGGCACTTCCCAGCCGCTACTACTCTGATCGAAACGATCCTTCTTCGATCACATCCAGTTGACAAGTACCTGTTAAGGTTCTACAAGTCGTCGAGTGGATGTACTTTCAGATTCTTACCACTGGTGGCGCGGTTTAATGCCAACCTTAGAAAATAAGATTTACTGGAAGTTATTTAAATATTTAGTTTAAGAATATTTCAATATAAATTTAATTTAGAATTAAATTAAAAGATTCCAGTCACAAAAAAAAGGTAAACAAATATTTAAGTAACGGACTCGTTACACGTTGCAGATGGAGAGATGATAACTGGTCTGTAGAGATTGTCTATTTGCTGTTGCATAAATAGCATTTCCTGATTAAATACATATTATTTCAACCGTTAGTTTATACAGATTCACCATTGCAAAGAGAATTGAACACTTGTCCAAAAACACAGCAACAACGCTTCGTGAACACATAGCAAAATTCGAATACTGTTCTTTGGCATTTAATAAGAGTTGCGATAATAGCGATACAGTACAACTTTATATATTTTTACACGGTATTGACACTAAATTTAATATTATCAAAGAATATTTGTGTTCATTATTTCCAGTGAAAGATAATACAACTGGCAAAAACCTGTACAATGAACTAAAGCCTGCGTTGAAAAACTTTTTGATTTTATTAGAGAAGACTATTAATTGGTATATCGACATATTATAGAGTATAAGCAATGTGAATCATACAGGAAAATATTTGTTAACCATTGCATAACTCACCAGGATTTGTATGCGAAAAGATTGAGTTTGTCACATAGTACCAATAATTAAACTACTGAATTTTATAAAGTCGCGCCCGTTTAATTATAGTGAATTTAAAGAATTTCCTGAAATAATTATTAACTAAATATGGCAATGTGGTTTTTAATACCGAACTACGTGGGCCTAGTAGAGGAGCAATGTTAAAAAGAGTATACAACTTAAAAAAGCGAAATACATTTTTCTGGGATATAAAGGATATGATTTTCTTCATTTCGGTAATAAAGAACGAATGTGCGATTTTGGGTTTCTTATCGACATGACTTGGAACCTAACTTAGCATCGCAATAATCTTAATGTGGAACTTCAAGGCAAAGAACATTTAAGGAGAAAGATTTAGGGCTTTGTGTACAAAGAACATTTAAGCAGAAAGATTTAGGGCTTTGTGCACAAATTAAAATTAAGGAAGCAGCATCTTTTGCAAAATAATGTGTATTACTTTCCACATATTTAAAAAATAATGGACTGTTGCACATGCACATCCACAAAGCAGTCTGTTTATCCAGTTGCTCACCTATTTCTGTAAGTCCTCTTCCTCCTTGATACCTCGGCAATGTTATTCTCTCTACTACAGTGCGTGGATGGTGTCAAATGAGTAGCTAAGCGCGGAACAGGCGTACATATTTACTGCCTTAAACAAATTTTTGCTATTAAGATATGAACAATTTAGCTGTCTTAGTCTTCGCACAAACTGAGAAGTTAGTTCGGTTTTCATTAGTTTATGGTCAATGTTTCGCGCTTGCCGTACTCCGAGATATTTATACATATCATTTTCACCCATTGTCTCGATGGTTAGGCCATCTTGCATATCGAAACCTCCGGGCTGAACCTTATCTCTTACTATATTTAATATACGGCACTTGTCTAGTCCAAAGTACATACTAATATTATTTGAGAAGGTTTCAGTCAGTGGAGTTCAGTGCCTGAGATAGTGGGTTCATCGCTAGACAGAACCAAAGTGGACTCAACGAGTCCCCCTGGAAAGGGCCGCGGTTGATTGGGATATCTTCAGTTTCGATATTATTTTTACCAGGTATTTGAAGGTGAATTTCATTAGATATTTTAAAAAGGTCACTATATTATTATCGATTTATATATTTTTAATATATCTATAAGCCATTCATGAGGCACTGAATCAAAGTCCTTATTTTAGTCAATGAAGACAGTAAAAAGGTTCCTTTTTTTGTGTATGCCTGGTTAGAAAATCGAATGAGTCGATAATAAGTTGTTCTTTGCAACCCATGGAATCCTTAGCGCATCATTTCTATTGAGGCTCTATGATAATGTTTAGAGCACAGTGTACAGTGTTGGTAGATATGCCGGGCTACACAGGATGTGATCAATTTGTACAAATTTAGAAGACAAGTAATTATTACTAATAGTATTATTACTATAACTATTATTACTAAATAACTATTAAGTGTTACTTTATGTGCAGCACGCCAATAAATTTAAAAATTTAAGTTAGTTCAAATTAAAAAGGTTGGTCACTCCTGGTCTACAGCAATGAACAGCCAATGGCGATGTTATTCATGCAACAGAAATATGGAAAAACTCAAAATGTGTTGTATGCGGTGTAATCAGTTTGTTTGTTTAGAGCATTCAAAAAGTAAAACTGTGTATTGTAAGTGTAATAAATAAATTTTTAATTTAATAATAACATATCATACTTTATCAACAAACATTAATATATGAATAAATAAAATAAAACTTGTGGTGTATTTGCAATAACCTTGACTTTTAATATATTTGTGAGTGTTTAGGAGGGTTAAATATTCTTTTGTTTTACATCATACATCTCTAATAACACATTATTCATACATTTCGTGTTTTTCGTAATTTTTTGTTTCTTGATTTTCTATAGAAATCAAGAAACTCATATTAGTTAAGATAATACTCAGTTAAAATATTTGCTAATATTATCCAATTTTTAATGGCAACAATCCCTACCCTATTTAAAATAGATATGATTTACATACATTATAAATTATTCACTTAATTTTTATTTTCAGATTTTCTTTCTGGATACTTCAATAAAAGTTTCCGCAACGCCATATTACTACAAGTGATGAAGCCGTTTCATGATGAAGCCTTGTGATGAATAACAGTAATGCTATGAAGGTAAATACATTAGTTTTAGTTATTATTTCCATGATAGTTATGTATTTATTACACTGCTCGATATTGTTACACGACAATTTTTTATTTATAGATTTTTTAATGATTCCTTTTTAAATAAAACAAAAGATAAATTTAAAATTACAGGTCTGTACCTAAACAGGTTTTACTGCTTCATGTTTGCAATCTGCAGGATCTGCAATCGGTCTGTACGAAATAAAACTCTATTTGTTTTATGTCTCAATATTTCGTCACGATTTTGTGACTTCTTCAGGAGAAAACTGTTAATTTATTAGAATAATTATTGGATGTAAACAAAATGAATACTTCAATACCTACAACTTGAAGAGTACAATTTTAAATTTTGTTAACATATCTAAATGACATTTGTTTGATTAAAAGTTATTTAGAAGTTATGGTAACCGCAATACATTATATTATATAGAGTAAATTGGACAATATATTGGACAATTATTAGTAGTAAATAAGTTAAAGTAAACAATTATTATGACAGTATTATCGATAATAAAAGGTGGAAAGATGCAATTAATAGTAGAGGAATGTGGACAAATCAGGAACATATTAAATTAATCTATAAAAAGTAATTGATGGTACGTAGTCAGTTATTGTAATACTGATATTTAGAAATGGAATAAAATTTTAGGTACAGTTACTAAAATATTAATAAGTGAGTTTGTTTTTAAAGGTTAAGATCTTTCATATCATATATTGTTTAGTATGTTGCAGTAGATATAAATTAAATGGTTGGTGTCAGTCTTATAATTGATAGATTCAGGAGTTTTGTTAATGTGTACCATTTCAAGGAAAAGCCGATTTTTATAATTATCAATTTGTTTCAAGATTTTTACATTATTAAAGTCAAAGTTATGTGCTGTCTTCAAGTGGTCGTCCACTAAGGCACAAGCATTTTTTCTTATGTTACAGTCACTTTTGTGTTGGGTGACACGTTGTTTAAGCCACTATTGACTTTGACCAATATAACAACTTTGACATTGACTGCAATTTATTCGGTAAATTATGTTACTCATTAGTGAATTTGGAGTTTTAACTTTTATTTTTGAGAATAACCCTGAATTTAGCAATGGTTTGTATTTAATTTTTAATGTTCGGAAATGTTTTGTAAAGTGGGAAAATTTGGTCTGTTAAATTTTGTGTGTAAGGTATTTTTTTGTATGAAACTGGTTTTGGATTATTTAATTAAGCTCTAGTATAAAAGTGAGTGTTATAAATAAGTTTTTTTAATATATGTTTTGGGTAGCCATTGCGTAAAAACATTTTAAAAAGTTTCTTTAAATTGACATCTAGGAAACTCCGATCAGAGATTGTCTACTCGATTTTTCATAGATATAATTCTGTTAAACTTTTGAGTTGTAGGATAAGTAGAAGAATAATTTGTAAATCTGCCGGATGCAGTATCTTTTTGATACCAATCTAATATGATTCTGTTTGGTATCTAAAAAAGGTATACTGTTTTCATTTTCATACGCGACAGTGAATTGAATATTTTGATGAAGTGAAATAAAGATTGTTTGTACTGTCTGGATATGGTTGAATGGTATACTGCATATTATGTCATCAACAAATTTATAAATAAATGCAAGTGAAAATGGCAGTTTCGAGATTTCAAGTTTCAATAAATGGTCTAGGATAATTGTTGCTAAAATAGAGCTAATAGGACTGCCCATTGGTGTTCCAAATATTTGTTTGTAGAATTTATCACAAAAACAAACATATGTGTTGTCAAATAAGAAAGTTATTAATGGCAGGAAGTCTTTTTTTGATAAGGATGAGAATTGCTCTATTTAAGACCATTTTTCTTGTATAATTTCAATGATTAACTTTATTGGGATGTTAGTAGACAATGACACTACATCTAATGATATCAAAACATAGTTATATGATAGCTGAATTCCATTTACAGCATTGACAAAAGAAAATGTATCTTTTGTATTGAAACTTGGCTCATTTTCAAATTTCTGTGTAAGTATATTTTTCAAGAATTTGTATAGGTTGTAAGTTGTGAAGTTTATAGTACTAACAATGGGACGTAATGGTATATTCACCTTATGTATTTTTGGTATGCCATATAATTTGGGTATGTCAGAATTGTAAATTTTAAGTTCTTTAGCTTGTTGTTCTGTAAGCTTATTTTCGTTTTTTAAAGTTTTTATTAATTTATTATATGTAGTCTGGATGAAGGTAGTCGTATTATTGTTAATCTAAGTATATGTTGTATTGTCTGGTAGAAGAGTATCTACTTTTTGAATATAGTCTAATTTGTCCATTGTAACAGTACATCCTCCTTTGTCTGCCGGTAGAATGTATAAGTCAGGGTGATCCTTAAGAATTTTTTTTTGTTTTATAAAATGTTGTTTTAAGATGAGAGAATTTTACGGTGTTGGGATTTTGAATAAAATTCATTGTTATATTGGCCAATAATAACCCAAGTAATAACAAGTCTGAGATATCCGGTGGTATGTCAACTGTCGAAATATTTTTGAACCATTTTGAGTTGTTTAGGAAAAGTACATTTATATTTAAAGTACAATAATTTATGTTATCTGAAAACTGTAATATGTCGTCTGTGATATTTATGTGACATGAATTTTCAATAATGGAAGTGTAGACAAAACCCTATTAAAGAAACACAAAAAACTATCCTCCACATAACTGTACATTCGCTTTTCACATTTCAGAAAAAGTTTTGATCTCATTAGGTGAATGTACTTTTCACTTACTTTATTTTTTAGGGGGAACCCGGGAGGTAGAAGTAGTAAACTGTTTGCATATTTTTTGGAGTCCCAAAATGAACATTCTTCAGTAAAATTCAGCTTGTTCGTATTATTTTTAGAGGTTCAGTGGCATTTTCGTCAGTGACAACTAGAATATAAATAAATTTATTGATTTATAACAAAACTAAAGCACCTCCGGCATTTGGTAATGCGTTTTTTAGATGGCATAATTTTTGAGTCACGTTGGATTAAAAAAAAATGATGAAAACTTCTTTTTTTGAAAGCCAAGAAAATATATTTTCTGAGGTATATCGATTTAAATATTTGAAATTCAATCTGCTTTAACCTAATTTTTTTGGTATTTTACATGCCCATTGCAGATGGTTTTTATTATTTGAATATATGTTATAAATATCTTGATGATATGAAAATTTTTATGGAGAAAGAGCTTCGAGCTCTATTGTTTATAACTTCATCGCAAATGCCGGTCAACTTTGACCGGTTGTATCTCAGGAACCACTAGTCATAATTTTTCTTTTTTCTTTTTTATGAATCGTCTTGCCAAGTCTTTTGCCAACTACCGCAGCTAGATTCTTAGGTGTGCCCAGCTCATTCATTGCATTCCATCTTGATTATACTTCCAATAATTTTTACGCATTTATCTAATAGTAAATATTTGAATACCGGTTGATTTTCCAGGCCTAAAGCCACACTGGTAGTCACCAAGTATTTCTTGGGCGTATGGCAGTAATCTTTTTAGTAATACCGATGCCAATATTTTATACGAAGTATTGATTAGTGGAATTTCTCTATAGTTCATACATTATTGATTTTTTCTTTATTATGTATTAGTACAATAATACTGCCTGTCACAAAATCGATCATTCGTGATATATTGTCGTTTGTAATGTCATATAAACTATGTATTTCCGCCACCGGTATTATGTACTCTTCTGTGTCTACTGGTGTGTTACTGTCCCCTAATATTATTTTAGTATCATCATCAAAAGCTTCTGTGTATAGTTGATTTAGAGAGTCGTAGAATTTGTTTTTATTATTCTCTTATGACCAGACCACAATACTAATGACTTTTCCATACGTAATATTCCAGAACCGTTTCATCTCTTTTCCTGAATGGCTGTTACATCATATCTCAGGTCTTCTAGTTTTTTTATCGCTCTCGCAGCGATTCACTTTCGGTATCATCTTAAAACGTTCTATGTTCCTAATAGAATATCCTTTGTCTATAGCTTTCGTCATTTATTTTGATAATCTGTTCTATTCCTAGGCAATGTTGTTAATAAACGTAAAAAATTTGAAACAATGGTTCTTAGTAAATAATTTTTCGGAAGTTTCTACTAGATCTTCATGACTTTTTACTGTAACTGATTGTACTAGTTCTGATTATATTTTATTCTTATTTTTGTTCGAATTTTACGAAAAAATTTTATTATTTCACACTTAGTGATATTCCTGTCCATTTTGTATATGTATTTTTATTTTTCCAGATTATAATAAAAAAACTTATAAGCGTCTGCATACAAAATGTTTTTTAATATTCTAATCTTTATAATAAATTTCGTGGTATCAACTGCTAGAGTTAAGCACAACCGTCATTTTTTAGTACATTGTAGATTACTGCTAAATATTTTGTGCGTCCTACTTTTCCCAAGTTTGCTCTGTTTATTGTATAAGAGATAAACAGTAACCACCATTTCTCATGCGCAGCGAAAACTTCAAGAGGGAAATATATACGGAAAAATGATGATCCGCATGATTTCACAGTGGTATTTCAATTCCATAGTTATAAGTAGATAAAGAGCAAATATTCAGAACTGACTAAATTAATTATTGAAAGAGAACTTATATTAGCTTTTATAGCAATAAATCAGTATAAAATAAATAAAAGCAGTATGCTATATACATCATTTTAAACTTCAAGAAAAATTATATTTATGGGCAATGATAAATCTTTATGCTATTTGTAGTTCTTAAATAAGGAGAATATTAGTATAAAGTTCAAGAAAAAAAATGGGATCAAATTCAGTTAAGCATATTAACCCATTTGATCCCACGACATTTTTTTTTTGATAATACAAGATTTTTTTGAATGGCCTTATTGGATATGGGTTAAATAGTAACAATTCATTTTTATTTGAAATAAAAAAATTAAATTTTTAGCAAAAGGTAGGTGTACTCATACGAGTACAATGGGCTGATCGGGAGTCAAAACTATAAAGCATTGTGTAAAAATGAAAATATTTTATTTTCTTTCAATATAGGTACATACTTGGCTATATCCTGTGTTATAATCTAACTAGTATAAAATTGTACAAAACAATCAAGTTCAATACACAGAGTAACTTCACACTTTATACAAATCCAACGTACTCTGTGATGGCATAAGCGACATCGAAGTTGTGTGTCTATTTTCTTTGGAAAATGACCGCTTCTATCCATTTTTAGACTAATTGGTACAGGTTCTGCTAGACGTTTTCTATACTAACTAGATTTCCCAAAACTTCTTAAGTAACGACGTACAACATCTCGTTGAAAAGCCAAAAGATCCATTTCTTTATTTTCAGCAAATATTTGTAACCTCCACGAGTTAACAAGAGCTGAGTTGAGCATGTGGGTAAAAATGGACCGCCACCATTTTTCCTTGTATACTGACTCGGTATTTATTAACCGATTGGTCAAAGAGATCAACACCGCCCATTGAAGCATTGTATGATGACAACATTTTTGGTTGAGGCACATCAATTTTTCGTTTGGCAGCAGCACACCAACGATTCACTTTCGAAAGTGGTTCAGTACTATTGTACTTTGATGCCATTGTGACCACATTGTTGTCCTTCCATTTTACAAAAAGCAGTAGACTTGTTTTGTCAAAGCAATACTTGAAATATCCACGATTCTTCTTTTTCATTACAGCGGAAGGTAACAAAGGACATTTTTTATACAATTTTCTCTTGCTGTGCCTATTGCCCTAAAGCCCATCTCTTCTAAAGTTTCCGTCAAATTGTAACTAGTAAAATAATTGTCAAAGATACTTCGTGGTCATTAGGCACATCAAGGACATCAAGCACTTTTAGAAAAACTTTTTTTTATTCACTGATGCTCCACAATATGTGTCAAAATTGTAGCAATAACTAGTTGAACTACAAAGCATCCAGTCCGTGTACCCAAATCTTCTGGCTTTCCCCTTATGAACTGTTTAGATGAGTGATGCTCAAAATACTTTATGTAGTTAAAAGTAGTGAAATTTTTTATTTAGTTTGTTCATGAGAGATTGTTTACTTTATACATTCTGTTCCTTGTATCAGTTTGAGAATTATCTGCCAAATGTAGGTATTTTTTAATTTCTTGGAAACGGTTCCTTGAAATTGCATTAGTCACGAGGGGAACCGGAAGATCCTCATCTAAACACCAATAGTTGCACTCTCGTGGCAATCTATGGTATCTAGTAAAAAGTAAAATAGCCAGAAATATCTTTATCTTTTCCTGCGTTACATAAAATTGATTATTTTGAGCGGCAAAATTTGTTTGCTGTGTAATATTCAATAATTTAATTGTCGAAAAATTTCTTAAATATTTCCAGACAGTTCCAGACCAGTTATTTCATATTGTCCACACGACCCTTGTAACCTGTTGTAGATGTCATACTAATATCAGTAATTTCTTCCCTCCAGTCAGATTTCTTGGTTTTATTTGGACCCTTCAGTAAATTTTCTCTTTTAATGGCAAGAGGAAGATTATCTTCTTCGTCGTTATCAGAGTCATTACTCATGTAATGAACCTCTATTTATCCGGGAACGTCATTTGGAAAGCTTTGAGCTTGAAGATCAACCTCATCTATGTCCTCATTGTCAGTCTGATAGTCAGTCTCAGGAAAAATAAATTACGACCGATACATCTTTATGAGTGGAACTCGCTAGGTCATCAGAAGTTAAAGCAAGAGTTCCATAACGTTTTCCATAAAACCCAATAAGACTAATAGGCGGCAATTCTTAAAAAATCTATTCCAGTACCAATATTGAACCTGAAATAATAAAAAACCAAATAATCATTTTGATCCCATACAAACCCACTGTACTTAGATGAGTACAGGTCTATTTTATAACATAAAACAACAATAATAAAAAAAATCTTATACTGAATAAATAAACATTACTAGTACTCACCCTTACAACAATAAAAGTTAATAAAATGATAAATAGTATCAAAATCACAAAATAACAAACACTTCAATGATCCAACAGAAATATGGAGGTTAGCTTATAATTAAAAAAAAAAATGGAAGAAAAGCGCCACCTAGGGTATAATTTGTGAAAATCTAGTAGAACACTTCCTAATAGAATCGGACATACACGTGGAGTACCATTTTTTTACCAGATGTGTCACTCCTAAGCCATTTTTGCTGCTGTACTTAGACGAGTACAGTGGTACCAAATGAGTTAAGATGATAACTGAGAATTTATCCTTGAGCAAATGTAAACAAGCACCACTATACTTATAATTCATTAGTAGCGAAAACTAATAAACAAAACTGAAAAAACTTAAAATATTCAGATTAAGAAAATATTACAACCTCAAATAAATACTGAAATAGTAAAGGAACTAAATATAGAGGGTGAAAATTTAAAAACTTCTTACAATTATTAATATATTCATTCTAGTAAATAATATAAAAAATCGGAATGATAGGTCAATTTTCTTGTAGAGGAAGACTTTTAGTGAATATTGGATGTAAGGGAACCTCTTAAAAATATGGGATATATAATAAAAGACGTAATTCAATTACTAAAAGAAAAACACAAATCACCACTACCACTGTTTGCACTTACTGTTGGTTAAGAGAAAAGTATAAAAAAGTATATGAAATTGTCAAAATTGTACACAACAAAATGACCGTATAAACATTCAGAGAACCGAATTGATTCCACAATGTAAATAATGTTAAGAGTACGAATATATACAAAATTATTGCAGAAGAGAAACGAAATGCGTAAAATGCATAGTAAATCAAAAGGTGAAAGAAATAATAAGTTAGACTTACTCACAATCAATTTAATTTAACTAATCGGACGACCGGTTTCGCTTTCTACAATATGCAAAGCATCTTCAGGTCACGATACAAAGTTAAAATGCTGAAAACAATAATCCCTTATTAGGGTGTTGTCTAATAAAGATAAAAACATAGGTAGGTGATACAAATTATATAAATTACAGTAATTATGCCAATATTACATGTCTGTGGTTTTATAAATGAATAAAATTAATAATAATAAAATGTTTAAGCAGACAAGGTAAGACCCACAAATTGGTAACATCGTCTATTAAACTGTAATGAATCAATAAATAAATGAACAACTAAATAAACATTACTTACATGCCGGTACTCTATTAATTGATGGTTGAAAGAACATGGTTCAAACTATCTTGGATTGTTGATTGGAGAACTCAGGTTAACTATTGTAATTGTTTAACAGTAAACTGGGAAGTTCTTGAGGAGACAGATTTTATCCAATGAAGTAGAGATAAGTGGAATGTATTGTTTGTTTTATGAAAGTAATGTTCTATACCATTAATTTCTTTAAAGTTATTTAAGTTTATTCTGGAGATATATTTATGAAATATGTGTTATTTATTGAGATTTTATGTGTTATAAAATCTAATTTTTAAAAGAATTTTTACAATGTTTTCTAAATCAAAAAAGTTTTTCCCTAGTTTATCATATTCATACTAATCATGGCTTTTTACCAGTTTTGTATTTCCCATTTTTTAAGTGTTTTATAGGTCATATTTATTCATGACTGAAAATCGACTGAATATTTAATATTTTCAGTTTGTCCGCACTTTGAATGTAAGTTAATGTATTTTATCGGAAAATATAATATCGGCAATTATAAATATTTTAAATAAAAACAAGAGCTTATCTAATAAATCAATAAATTAAGCAATATTAATAGTTAATAGAGGAGTTATGAATGCAAATATACGCATGAATGACAGTTAATCTATGGTTTGTTTGCCCATTGTTTGCAGATGTATGGCATGAGGTATGAAATATTTTTTATATGGCGTGTTTTTTCTATCAACAGAATCTAAAATAATAAAATCTAGCTGACTTTTTATTAAAAATATAATACATGTCAATATAATACAATTTATAATATAATGCATGTCAATAATATAATACATAATACAATAGACAATATCAAAATGGCAGCGTTTCTATTTATAACTTGTTTTATATTATTCAAATTTTAAATTTATTTTGAAAAATAAGAGTTATCATAATTTTATTTTATACTTTTTTTAATTTACAAATGAAATCTGTTGGCCAGTGTGTCTTCAATCTTCGTCAGACTTCTGGTTGGAGGTGTAGTGCTTTCTCGTCGCGGTAGACTGGCAGGTGTTCTAGATAGTTTTTTAAAGGCCCTATTCACATGCGGATCTGTTCGGCGAATGTGTTCGATGAACAGATCTGTTGTTAGCTATATACAGGCAGATGTGTCTTCAAACAAATTCGTTGGTGCTACACATTTACGGACAAATCTCTCAGATCTAGTGGTTTCCGCGTTGTGGGTTTATCAGGTTGAGCGCCGTAGCATATACCGGTGTCTGCTTTGGTACTTTCCTTCCGGGCCATGGCAGACACCGGTGTCTGCTCTGTATCTGAAACTTTATTGATCTGTACTGGCCAGGCAGACACACTTTAACGCGTTTTAATATGCTAGCATGTCTGACGTGGCCCAGAAGAATAGTGATCCGATGCTGTGTTTTTAGTAGTTTTTTTTTATTTTTTTTTATTTGTTTTTCAAAACACTACAAAAAAACAATAAAATATTTTAATTACTTTTAATGAAGCAAAAAATACAGAATGAAGCAAATTAACTAAAATTATAAGGGTACAACATAAATGTTTAAAAAATATAAGGTTTCCAGTGCAATAAAATTATTACTTTTTATGGAAAAAATTGAAGCACTCTAAGCAAAATCTTGGTTGTCCTTCACAAAGAGAACAAAATGTTGTGACACGTTTGACCTTGCTTTTCGCTAATATTCCTTCCTGCTTTTTTTTGTAACAGCTTCGATAGTATTTTCTGTTTTCTCGAGCTTTACAGTCTAATTTGGAAAAAACATGAGTTCGAAGATTCTGAACAGTCTGCGTCTGCGGCCCAGAATTGATTTCATTGTCATCTCCGAATTTCAATAAGTTTTCTATAACTGACATTCTAAATTCGGTTATAGACATGGTACTCCCTTCGCATTCCTTGTAAAAAAAATGAGCATTTACCATTGATGTGCCCAGGATTACCTCAATGGCCACTTTTTTATACCACCGAATTGTGCGACGTAAAGCAGTACTATAACTTGACATTTGGTCAGATATGTCGATTGAGCTTTTTCCGCGATTATAATCGATCACTGCTTTTAGTTTTTGAATCTCTTTTTCACGGCGTTGAACCTGCAGTGTCTCATCGGTGTGACAGGTAGAAAGAACTAGCACATCTCTTTTATCTCGCCATTTAAGGATGAATATTCCTCGCTCTATTTTCCTGAGCAGCAATTTCGCCCCTTTTCAATTTCTTTTTTAAAAACATCAGAAGGTTTCCCACTACGATTAGCACGTAAGGTACCCAAACAATGAGTTTTCTCATCGAGAAGTATGTTTGCTAGTTGTAAACTTGTGTACCAGTTGTCAGTAATGCAAATTCTACCACTACCCAGAAGTTCTTGAGACAAAGACAAGACAATTTGTGTTGAGTCCAATACATATTTATTTTCGGTTTGTTCTTTCTCCTTTCCCGCATAAATGCTGAAATTCCATGTATAGCCATTGTAACAGCATAACTTAAACATTTTTATGCCATATTTGTGAGCCTTCTGTGGATTATATTGTTTGAAAATTAAACGACCCTGGTAGGGTATCATGGTATCATCAATACAGAAAGTTTTATCGGGAGTATACAACTTCTTGAAGTTTGATATTAGCTTGTCTAATAAAGGCTGAATTTTGAACAAGCGATCTCCTTCAGGACAAAGATCATTATCAGAAAAGTGGAGCATTTTTAGAAGATTTTTAAAACGATTGCGGCTCATTACACTGCGACAAACTTTGCTTTTTAGGAGCCATTTAGTAGACCAGTAATCTCGGAGGGAGTTCATCTTGACCATGTCCCATATAACCCAATACTCCAAAGAAATGTAACATTTCTGTTCTATCTGTTGGCTCCATTTGTTGCATGCGGGCTTTATTAGTAAGGCTAACATTTTCTATAACATATTGAGTTGCGTAGTGATTTGTTTGGTCAACGATTAAATCTAATACTTCAAAATCAAGAAATGATAAAAAATATTGAATTGGTTTTTCCCCTTTCAACGCACCCTGCCATACTGCATTCATTCCACTTGAAAAAGTTTCTTCAAAAAATGCATGCTTACTACAAACAGGCCTCCAAGTTAATTGTGAGAGATCTCGAAGAAGGTTACTTTCACTTTCCAATATTTGGCGACTATCAGTATTTTCCAAGTTTGGTTCTTCTGTTGAACTGGCTTCTGTTTCACTTTCCATTCCTTGAGGAGTAAACTTTCTTGTAGTTTGAATGGGAGAAATCTGGCGAGAAGAACTGGATGGGCCCGGATCTGATTGTTCAAATATTTTGGATGTTTTTTTAGGCGGTTGATAACCATTTTCATCCTCTGTATCACTACTAGAATAATCTTCAGAGCTCCCATTAGGAATATACCCTGCATCTTCTTCAGAATTCGTATCGTAAGGATCTAAAATAAATAAGAACCTATCATCAGATACGTGGGAAATATAGTAGATAAGCTTTTGTAAAACAGTACAGCATTTGTGCAAAAAAAACAATAAAATGTGTTGACATTAGCTGCGCTTTTCGTTTGTTGGTTTGACTTAAACAACTCTGTGTGGTAATATAGACGTTCTACCTACCTTCAGAAGCATCACCAGAGTCTTCTTTTGAATGTAATACCATTTCCACCATCTTTTTTCCACGATTCGTCATTTTGAACAGTACATGCACCTGTTTATCGCCACGTGCAAAAACAAACTAACCTAATTTACGTCGATTCAATGTGTATGAGCGGTAAAATTGCAAGATCGGATATCGAATCGGAACATTTCGACGACACTTTGGATCGACACAAGTGAAAACGGCTGGGCCAAAGCAGACAGGAAAGCAACGAAATCATTCAAGAGGTCTACACAGCACATACCACTTTTAAAGACAGCTAATGGAAGCTGAGGAAAAACTAAACAAGAAAAGTAAAAACTAATCAATTTTTGCTGAATATCTGGCACGTTTTTGATGCACCTAAAGTTGAGAAAAATATTAACGAAGAATAAGTCAAAAACTTCTTAGATACTCTCTGTTTAATGATGCTACCAATTAAATGCTTTAACCGCAATATTGTGAAAGCAGAAATTTCTAAATGCAAAAACTACAAAGCACCAGGCTTTGACATGATCACCGTGTTAATAGTGCAAAAATTACCAAGGGAAGCATTTATTCTACTAGCCACGATATTATATACTAGTATCATAAGATTAGCCTATTAGCCGATTATTTGGAAGTTCGCACAAATAATTATAATTAGTTAGTTAAATAAACCACCAAATACTGACCCACCTTATATAGGCCAATCAGCTTATTTCAATAATTTTAAATGTTTATTATTTACCAGCATCAGCATTCAGTTTCACACATTCAGGTTCACAACCACAACAGTGTCAAAGTATTGCTAAAAACATTATTGTATGCTTTAAAGAAAGAAAAATCTGCACCGCTGCCTCTATAGATCTAGAACAGGCCTTCGACAGTTTTTGGCATGACGGTCTTTTGTATAAACTTAAGTCATCCTTTCCTACACGTCACTAGTTGTCCGTCAAGAAAGTGTACTTGATCCCCTCCTGTACCTCATATACACGGCTGATATCCCAACAACAAATACTACTACAGTAGTCATATTCGTATCTGACACCGCCATAATATCCATTGATGATGACCCTCAAGTAACATCAGGAAACTTTTAAATACACCTGAATCTACTACAAGACTAGATAAAGAAGCTAGTTTATTGACGTTTAAATTTCCACTTCGGAAATCGTTCTCAAAATACAAACATTAGTAACACAGTAAGACCCCTCATTTTTATGGAGTACCGAAAGTTCATAAAACGAATATAACACTTAAACCCATTTGTAGTACCATGAATTTTCCTTGTAGTGAACTATCAAAATTTTTGTTAAATATTATACAACCACTAATGTTTGTATTTTAAGAACGATTTCCGAAGTGGAAATTGAAACGTCAATGAACGTACTTTAACCTTTAATTGTGGCTTAATCTCATTTAAATAGTAATTATTTTAAAATATCACAAGATATAATACCCATAAATATATGGAAAATCAAAGTTAACGACATCAAATCTAATCGAATTATATTCACGAACGAAAACATCATATGCCCAAAAATCACGCTGAATGACATATTACTACCAGTAAAAATAGAAGTCGAACACCTGGGAATGACAATTGATCAAAAGCTCACTGAATATACATTAGCCCTGGATGTAAACGTATATCCTGGCTGCCCAATCTTAGGAAGTGGACTGGTCTAACGTCAACTGATCTATTTCGAGCTGCTGTGAATTGAATAAGATGGGTCAATGTGGTCGCCAACATCTCTAGAAGATAGGCACATTTAGAAGAAACTAATAGGCCAAAAATTGCAACTATCTACAGAAAATAAACATCTTGTGTATTCGTGCATAATAAAGCCCATATGAACATATGGAGTCCAACTAAGTGCCAAGCCTTCTAACACCAAAATCGTTCAGAGAATCCAATCCAAGGTACCCATAATGATTTTTATCGCGCCGTGGTACGTTAATAACAAAACATTGCGTCAAGACTCTGGTATACTGTTCGTTGTAGAAGAAATCAGCAGACTAAAGGGCCCTATTCACATGCGGATCTACGGAGGATTTGTCCGTCGGACATATTTAAAGTTTTAAAAAAGGAGAAATAACCTATAAATTTATAGCACATATGTAAACATCAAATACGAAAAGTGTCGTTATTGTGTATAATTTAGACAGTTAATATAAATATGTAACTTATTTATACATGGTGTAATCTCTTATTATTTGTTTCAGACGTATTAACAATGTCAAAACGACATCAAAATACACGAGATCTTCAATAAGAGGCCGAGATGGCTAGTAGGGAAGTTAGTGAGTAAAAAGATACCTAAAATATTGAATATGAATTCGAGGAGGATCATAATGATGAAATATTTTATTTTATTGGAAGTGAATATTCTCCTTCTTATTCTGGAAGAGAGACTGAGGATACTAGCAATGATGGGGGTGAGTCGAACAATGATGGCGGTGAGTCGAGTAATGATGAGGGCGAAGCGAACGATTCAAATGAAAATGTGGTACAAAAAAATGATGAGGCAGACTGGCTTGATGTAGAGAAAGATATTGAGATACATCAGTTTACTGAACAAGAAAATATAAAAGTAGAAATTCCCGTTGACGCAACACCTATACAATATTTTTCATTACGATTTGATGAAAAGCTTTTGATAAAAATCTTAAAATGGACAAACCACAGAGCTGCTTTACGTAAAGAAAACCCTATTTTAAAACATTTTCCTTTTTAAGAGGCTGGATAGATATAAATATTGTCGACTTAAAAAAAAATTTGGGTCTCTGAATATTAATGGGAAACATGAAACATCCCCCTTGACGTTTATACTGAAGCAAAGATCCACTATATTACTTTTCAATATTGGAAAAAACTATGCCCAGATCAAAGTTTGAACCGATTCTTTAAAATATTTGTTTTTACAAGCCGAAAGACGTAGAAGTTGAAGATCGACTTCACAAAATTAAAAACGTCATATTATAAATAATCTCTCTAAAGTTTACTATCCAGGCGAGATCTTAAGTCTTGACGACGCCCTCTTACTGTGGAGAGGGCGGTTAATATTTCGACAGTATATGCTGAAAAAAACCAGTAAATATAATTTTAAAATTTATGATATTACTAGCTCTGATAGATTTTTACTACATTTCCTTATTTACAGCGGCAATGGGACAGTTAGTATTAAATGAAAATAGGCATGCGTTTGAAGTAGTCACCAAGCTTGTCATTGAATATTTAGAGAAGAAGCACACTATATACATGGACAATTATTATAACAGTTATGAGCTTGCCAAGTTTTTACATAAAAAGAGAAACTACGTTTATGGAACATTAAAAAAAATAGAAAAAAAAACCAAGAGAAACCAAACAGTGTTATTACAAAAAAATTAAAGAAAGGAGAAGTCGTAGGGCAAAGAAGAGGTCCAATCAGAGTATTAAAATGGAAAGATGAGAGAAATGTAATAATGATTTCATCCAAGCATGGTTCCGAAATGGTTGAAGTTGAAAATCGTAAAGGTCAGAAAAAATCGAAGTCAGTAATGATACGTGACTACAATTCCTTTATGTCGGGAATTGACAGAATTTACCAGATGACTTCATATTATGGCACACCACGAAACACTTTGAGATGGTACATGACAGTTTTCTTTTACTTAGTAGATTTTTGCATGTGGAATGGCAACTGGTTGTTGAAAAAAATAGAAACACATCAAGAAAACAAAAATGTCGTACCTTCAGTTTAGAAAGAATGTGATCAAACATTTATTGGGACAAACAGAACGAATAAGCAGAAAAAAAGTTGTTGGGGAACACAACTTGAAAAAAAAAATTAGCGGAAAATATGTCGACATTGCAGTGCAAGCAAAAAAAAAGGGCTGTCACCTGGTACACATGTCAGAAATGTAAGGGAGTAATGGACACCCCATTGGGTTATGTGTAACAGCCTCTTTTGCAGAGTGGCACAGAAAAGACAATTAAACTTATGTTTCATTTTTTATTGGAAGTAATTTTTATTTTTGTTAATGTTAAAGACATAAATGATTTTTTATAAGTAGTACCTAAAAGTTTTATGTCACATATTTGTGACACTTGGGTTATGTTTACATTTTTATTACTATAAACCAGTGTCACACATATGTGACATTATCCAAAACAATTTTTTTTATAATCCTTGTTCAATCATAATATTCCTCAAAAATGATGAATTTGGCACGTTTCTTTCATGTATAACCACAATCAGTTTGACTAGACAGACCTAAAAATAGGTTGGTCGCGAATATGTTAAATAGTTTACCAATAATTTATACACTTCATACCCGCCCATGTACACGATAAAAACGGTAAAAATAACAACAGTGTCTGGTTCTTATCACCACTACAGACTACACCATCACCGAATTTAAATCGATGTTTACAGGTCGAGATTCAAATGAATAATTTTTTGTACTTTTGTAGCTCTTTTTTGTACTGTGTGGGTAATTTCGTTTTCTTCCACTCCGATAATGTTCTGGAATTCATAGAAGAGTAGGTATCATACTTTTTCTTGCTTAATTCATTTATTTGAGGCAGACCTTTTCAAAGCTGATCTTTTCAGAACCTTGATCGCGGCTTCACATCAGATAATCTAACATTTTTTTGTTGTTTTTTGTCCAAATTGAACTAGGAGCATTTGCTCCAGTCTCTTCTGTTATTTTGGAGCTGTCTGTACAGTTGCTGTAGGCAGGAGCTGTAGTTTAAAATCCAATAAAATCAGCTTATTCTTTTTATTTTATTAAATAGCCAATTAAAAGGATAAATTTCGAAATGACTTCATGATTTCTTTAGATGGATGATTTTTTGATAAGAACACTAAGCGTCATCTCCTGATTTTCATAAAAAGGACAAAAAATATCAATACTATTAGACTTCAGTTTAATTATCAAAATTATTTTTACAACGAGATTTGCTTTCTAATAAAACAATGAAATAAAAGATTTTGGTATTACCTGAAATACAATAGCGAAATTAAGAAAAAATAGTAGATCCACAGAATGTGCTTGTTTAATCACTAATATTTGAATTTTCACGTAAGCTTCTACTAAATTTGATAGCACGAAACTTTCAGCTTCCATGCTGAAAATGTGGTTGGTTAACCGGAGAAAATTCATTTTAGCTTGCTGACCTTTCTATTTAGCGAGATTTGTAGGAGGTTTCTCTTATATAAACATTGCTTTGAGTATGTTAGCTGCAAATAGTACATTCAAAAATTTAGTCAAAAATTTATAAAAGTATATTTATCTATCACTAAAGATAACGTAATAGAGAAATGAAGAGTGTATTAATATAATTAAAAAAATTGAAATATTTTATTTAAATATCCTTTAAAGTAATATCATATAAATTATTGTCAAACATATTTATTTATGGAAGTAAATCTCTTTCAATTTGTTATAATCTTAATGTTTTCTGTAAAGTCGCGTTTATTCTGCCAGTTGTATTTTACAAACACATAAAAGTCTTAATTGGACCACAGCTATATCCATCTATGATGTCATGAGAAAGATTTGTCTTACAGCATGCGGATTGTCTTCCTCACAAATATGTGTATATCTTAGATTATAAACACTTTCCCTAATAAATAAGGCCTCATCAGTAAATAAGAGTATGTTAACAATCGTTTCATTCAGTAAAATTTATTGATTAAAATTTAAACATGTGATACAATCACGTTGATAGCTTCAATCGTTTTACCTCTTAAAGATAATATAAATATACGTTATTGATATATCTTCAACCTCTACCATAAAATAACATAAATAAAACATGAATATGACACATTTAACTTTTCGTGAATTATTTTTTAACATTTTATCAAACTTACTTTCAATACTTATGTGCTATCTTTCTTGGTTTTCATTTATTTTTAAAATGTTGGTTATATCTCAACTAATTTTCCCTTTTTTTTGTACCATCTGCTATTTGTCAAATATTTTGCTGTCAAAGTATGATTTGCGTTTTATCATCAGCGTTTTTGGATTGAACTCAATAGTTGAATCTTCTACGTCTTCTCGTGCATATTTATCTGAGAGGTCGTTTCCCGTAATTCAAATATACAAGATGGCACCCACAGAAAAGCAATATTTCTAGTTTGTGCAATTGTTGTCTAATGAGTCACATGATGGGAACAATAGATTTTAGAGATGATTTGTAGACTATTATCGACCTATGTACAGCACTGGAGGAAATAATCGTAGACCTATGTAGAGTCCTGTGTCGAGCCCTGGACTAGAGAACGGAAGCCTGTGTGTAGCAGTGTATAAAATATTGGGTTCCCATATCAAGCAGTGAACGTTCAATTGGTGAATAGAAGAAGGTGACATAAGTCGAAAAAAAAAACAGATAAGTTAACGAAAAAAAGAAGATGAAAAGAAGAAATGACTCGACTTATTAGTGAGCATAACGTTACTCGAACACCTGAGTACGTGCAAACATCAAAGAATGCCGCTTTTTCCCACGATTGGTAAAATTTTCCCAGCCTCAATCGCCGTAACGTCTACTACAGTCTATAATTATTAGAAATGTACTTTCAGGACTTTTTATAACGTTATATATGGCTTTATATATTACAAAGAGTTCTCCTGTTAAGCTAGTATTAGTCTCTGCTAGCTTATATTTATTTATTTCATACTTTGTAACAAAAGCAGATGCTAAACAATGTTCAGTCTTAGACCCATCGGTAAATCACTGTTTGAACGGGGAAAATTGAGAAATTAAGGTTTCATCTTGCATAAAAGGGAATGTGGGGTTTTTGCGTTCTAAATATTCAAGGAGCGAATGGTTTAGTGACACTGTAAATAGTACCGCTTCGCTGCATATGTGTATTAAATTCTGTCTTTTTAAATCCAATGGTAGTTCACCAAGTTCGGTCTGAAGACTTAGCAAAAGACCATTAAAAAACCAGACATTTCATAAATTTGTAAACAAAAAAATGAGGTACACAAATTTTAGATAGTTTTCCTTAAATATGCAGAGAATTCGAAGCTACCTAACTATTTTTTATTATTGTTGTTCGAAAGTCACACAAGAATAGTAAATAAATATTTATATATACAAAATAATATTTCTGCTCTTAAGCTTTCATCTGGAATGTACTCAACCGCTAATTTCAGAGAAGTACATCCACCCTTTTATTTTCAATCAGCATCGGAAACAATAGACGTGGAAAATTCAACATCAGGCAGTAGCCTCTTTTCTTTCCCCAAGTCACGTAAAAACACGACATCGAAAGACAGTCGAAAAATGGCGACTCGCAAAAGTAACTGCTTATCTTCGTAAAAGACTTAAAAGACAATCTATAATTATTGTTGGGTGAAGAAAACACAAGCTCTTCTAAGTACTCTCCCAAGTACTCACTTGTATGTAGACTTAGAAATTTAAAAGAAATATCGGTGAGCTTGTACTAAGAACACTCGTTTCTTGTTAATTGTACATTTAAATTGTAGGTTGTTTCTTTCTGTAGTTAAAGCTGTAAGATCGAGTTGCAAAAGTGGCGGTATATATCTAGGAAAACGATTAACATCAACCCAGCAGATAATGTAACGCCAATGACACACGCAAGGTTTGATCGAAGCGTGTATCGATGCAGTTTTCTAGACCAGTGACACATGTAACGATTCAATTGAAGCTGTTTTTCACTTTCGACGGAGGTTTTCAGTTATTTTAGAAAGAAATAAAAAGATTTCACTTTCAAAATTATTGTGATTTATTGACATGAGTGATGAATAAGAAGTATTGATGTTGACTCTTCTGTACTACCACTGAAAAAAATAAGAAAACTCGGAGGATGTGGATATTCCCAATGCAAGGAAGAAAAAACAAAGGGCACTTCAATAATTTGTTGTTTTAGTTGAGGAGCCATGAGGAGCAATTTTTTAATTTTACTGCTGTCGTCATCCCTTCAGAAGCAAACGTGTCGCAAATTTCCGTATTCTGATGTTCTCATGTCCCACAAAGCGGGACGCTTCTTTACCTCCCCAATCAATTTATCAACATCTATTTTTGGCATTTTTAGACAAAGATACAATATCATAGTTTTAGTTTCTAAGCAGTTACGTATAGATTAGTTTTAATATTAGTATTTCTCATTTTTATTGTAGCTTTATATATATTTTATATACCTTTTTATTAAGAATGAATGTGTTAAAATCACTTCCCTTTTTTATAAAATGATGAAAAGGTTGCCAATGTGAATCCATAATACTAGTATATGAGTAATGAGTCAATACTCAATCTTAAGAAGTTTTTATTACTAAAGTTGTAAGGACAATACTTTGCCTACCACATAGGGTATTGCTATAAGGGGTTGAAAATTGAGACAGAAGTTACTGGGGGTGGAGATAGGTTAAGCAAAATAAACGATACTTATGCGACCGGCACTCAGGGTTTATTTGGAGAGCTGGGGTCGTGGATAAGTTGAATACAACAGGGGGATTGGATTGGGGCAACTACAAAAAACAGAAACAAAGGGGTACTTACATGAATCTCCTAGAACAAATGGACAAAAAATAATAAGAAGAATCTTTAGCTATTTAAAATAAGGACGCTGCTTCGAGGTGTCAAATTAAAACGACGTATGTGAGAAACAAATTGTTATGGGTAAAAAATTTAAAAATTGTAACGAAAATAAATTAGACATTTATTGTTGTTTAACCACAAACAGTTACAAATACAGATAATGCAAAAATAATTACTATATAAATAGTTACAAAGATTTATACCAAAATAACAAAAAAAAACTTACAGGTCCTATCTATCTACAAACTCTGTTTACAAGTGGAAGATGCTACAAAACTTACAAAAAATTCTTACTGGGCTATAAACTGTGACAGAAATAAATTATTGCAAGTTAAAATTTATCTTTACAAACTCCCATGAAAGCAATTATTTACAAAAATGTTTATTTTTACTTTACAATCAACACAAAAGAGTTACCTTGATTTCACTAAATTACATTTGAGTTGTAAACTGGACTTCACTGGACTTTTCTGGAAAAACTGAAATTTCTGGAGAACTGAACTGGGAATCTCTGACACACGAACAAAAAAACTGCATCTCTAATCTGGAACGACGACCAGGGACAAACAAAACGAGGATGGAAGCAACGATTCTTCCAAACTTCACTTAAACTGCAACTACACATTGAACTGCTACTATTAACTGCCATATAACTACTTATTTTCCATAAATAGGGACAGAAAACGAGTAAACATTTCAAATTTGACGTGAAATTTGGACAAACGCTGATGCAATCCGCTTGTAAGTCAGTAAATTCTTTTAACTGTAACTATTAACTGCTACTATACACATTTCCATGACAAAGTACGAAAAACGAAGATATTACAAATTTAAAGAAAAACACTGTAAGTGACTGTAACCGACAGCGACCTCAGCGAGATTGATGTGATTCTTAAAAATCATTCGCTTCCCAACTAAGTATAAAAAAACATATACACGGTTAAATTCCTATTTATTTGACAAGCAGAATATCCTAAAGGCGGCTTCGATCAACGTCTTCGATTTAACGTCTATTCGGAACACGTCATGAGCCAGGCCTTAGAGCATATCGAAGATTCTCATAAAATAATGGTGAGCGCTTGAATAACATCAGATATGCAGACGACATCATCCTCTTTGCAGACAGTTTAGAAGATTTACAGACACTAGTAACGCAATTGTGGAGAATCAGTCAAGAATACGGGCTTGATTTTAACATCAAGAAAAGCATATTCCACCTAGTCAATTACTGGTAGATCAGCAACAAATTCTGCAAGTGTCCCGTTACTACTATTTAGGAACCACCATAAACGACCAGTAGGACCACTCAGTTGAGATAAAACAAAGAATTGAAAAAGCCAAGTCAGCATTTGTCAGAATGAGCAAGATATTTAAGAGCCACGACCTACCCTTAAAAATGAAAATCCGTTTATTGAGACGTGTTTACAGTCCTGCTCTATGGGATTGAATCATGGACACTAACCGAGGCATCCATGGGAAAACTTGAGGCGTTTGAGATGTGGTGTTATGGACGGATACTGAGGATCTCCTGGGTGGACCGAATAACAAACATTGAGGTTCTACGTCGGATGGATAAAACATGTGAAATTATATCCACAGTGAAATAGCGCAAGCTAGAATATCTTGGACATATAATGGGAAACGATCATAGATATAACCTGCTGCAACTTGTATTACAGGGAAAAGTCTACGGAAAGAGGGGACCAGGAAGAAGAAGAATATCTTGGCTCCAGAACTTATGAAAATGGTTTTTCTTGACCACTTCAGAACTATAAAGAAAAGAAAAATACATTGAAATTACCCTTTGGTGTTTTAATACATATACGAGGGGATTTCAATATATATCAAGGAATTTACAAATGCTACAAAGCTGGTAAATTTTGGGTTAGCGGTTTCAAGGCTTATAGGCTTATAAGCCTTGAAACATTATTAATAAAAACTACTAAAGATTGTGAGTATTGACTCATTTTCTATATACTAGTTCCTCTTTTATATATATTGGGCAAGATTTACCGCTCCCCACAATTTTAATTATACTATTATTACTCTATTGGAGAGTATCAGACGAGTTTTTGACGGTGAAGATCGACACTGGATCAAATATATACAGTCAAACAGATCTTGAGTAAATCATGCGGACAAGACATAAATGTTTACAACGTGTTTGCAGACTTCAAACAGGCATACGACTCAGTCAAAATGAACAAACTCTACAATATATTGGCTGACTTGGCAATACCACACAAGTTAATTAGACTCATTTAAGCCACAATGGATGAAACTCAGGCATGTGTACGAATACAAAACCACTGGACAGACCTTTTCAAAATTTCGCAGGGACTAAAGTAGGGAGAAGGGCTGGCTCCAACTTTTTTTGACCTGGCACTTGAATATGCGGTTAGACAAATGCAAACTGGACGAGGAAACCTACTGACTAACCGAACGATTCAACTGGCCGCTTATGCCGATGATATTAATATTATGAGTAGAACATCAACAGGAGCACAGGAAACATACTTAGAGTTAAAACTGCAAACAAAAGGCTAGGTCTGGAAATTAACACAGAAAAAAACAAAAATAATGATACAGACGAGAAGAAATATAGTCCACCAAAACATTATATATGAAGATGACATTGAAACGGTTGAAAAGTTTACATACCAGAGTAGAAATATATGCCAACGGATCAGAAGTGGGAGAAATACGAAAAAGAATAACGCAGGCAAACAGCACTTATTTTGCCCTCCCCCATATATTTCGGTCTAAATATGGCCACCGAAATACAAAGATGAGAATCTATAAAACATTAATTCGCACAACAGCATGCTATGGCAGTGAAGCATGGGTCTTGAAAGAAACATCCAAAAGCAGACTCGACACATTCGATAGAAAAGTACTGAGGAGAATACTAGGACCTGTGACGGAAAACGGAATCGTCAGAAGTCGATACAACAACGAGCTTTATTACCTTTGTAAGGAAGCACCACTATCAGACTTCATTAGAATACAAAGATTTCAATGGACCAGACATGTGATACGAATGGAAGAGGCTAGGCTACCATAAAGGGCACTAAATGCTAGAACTCAGAGAAAGAGACCAGTTGGAAAGCCAAGAAAGCGCTGAAAAGACACAGTAAACAGCGGCGCACAAGTCCTTTTAGGAGTCCGTGTATAGACAAGATCAACCACAGACAAGCATGGGTAAAGGTAAAAAATAAAGGAGGCCAAGGCTCTATTTGGGCTGTAGTACCGTAGAAGGAGAAAAACAATTTTAATTAGTTAAATAAATAATAAATGATATTTGTATAGTAGACTTATATGTGGAATAACCTAAAGTATTTAAATTTTTCTGCTCTTTTAAACTTACAATCCAAACATAAAATATTCTTATCTAGAGTGTATTTAGTTTCAAGCTCACAGATTTCCTAATTACATAGTACACCCCATATCTCGGTGAATAGAGTAGTCAGACCCACTAAATATGAAGTTTTTGAGATCGGGTAGGTATCCTCTATCTACAGTTATGTCCATTTTATGTTCATTGGAACCAGAATACTAGTATATAACTAAAATCTTATTCAGATAAGTAAATAATAAATCAAATTTAAAAAACCCTTAGGCTTAATCCAATTCTGCATTTTATTCATAACTTTGGGCAGAAACCTCAGCACGTTTATATTATTTCTTCTTTCGCGGCCTTGTGAATAATAAATTAAGTTTTTGAATTTATTCGTAAAGTAAGAGTGCAAGGGATTTGAAAGATAAAGAACAAAATTAGCAAGTCCCAGTTCATCTTATAAAGATTTTTTGTTTAGGTTGTTGTGTTGTAATATTGAATGCTTTTGTAGCCAGCTTTATTTACATATTTTATGAAAGATAAGTATAGCTTGGTATTGTTCTTTTAGTGACAAAGATCTGAGTAAAATTTGGCTTGGTTCATTGATTCAGGGAGTGACAAGATATAGTGCATTAAACGATAAGCAAATAATTAGGGGATTTTTGATATGTTGTTATTAAAACGCACAAATAAGTTAATTACTATTTAAATGGGAATAAGCCATAATTAAAGGTTAAAATACGTTTATTGACGTTTCAATTTCCACTTCGGAAATTGAAACGTCAATAAACGTATTTTAACCTTTAATTGTGGCTTATTCCCATTTAAATAGTAATTAATTTAAAATTCCACAAGAAAATAGCTTCAGAGCACAAATAAGTGTATAATATAAGAAGTAAAATTAATTTATTTATTGTTATTATTGGATTTTTCTTTTGAATTAGATATTTATTTTATTCATCTTACGAGAAGAAGCATTAAATAAAGTCCAATATTTGATATGTGACAAAAATTGCATAAGAAAGCTGCAGGCTTCACTTTTAAAACGCAATTTGATTTTTGTCGATATGAGAGTCTGATCAAGAGATATCGAATTTTTAGCAACATAATATAATAAACAATGAAAGCTTCCGATTAAATAAGTATGATATGCTGAGTGCCGAGTCAAAATAATAAAACTTAATATATTTATTGTACTTAAAAACCTTCCTTTTAAGAAAAGAAAAATTTATAAACGTTTTTAGCGACCCTCTTAAAAACTGATATAAATCATAAGTTTGGCTATTATCCAGAACATAAAATAGAGTGTCAACATAGATAAAAGATTTTACTTAGGTTTTAGTATGTGCGGCTAAAAGTTCGGTGTTAATTTATAAGATTTAAACGATTATAAAACACAAAAGTTTTGGATTGGTTATAATAAAAATTTAGGGCGTACCAGATAATAACGAAAAAAATGAAAAGTTCTGTAACTTTAGGTGTATAAAAGTTGTATTTTCGAGTTACCATACGTTTTCATGTCACGGTGGTACTGCACGGTATTTAAAGTATTTGATTTTAAATGTTTTAAAAATAGGGTGTTCTTAATGTACGTATAGACATGCTCCAAATACCGTGTCGAACTTCGTGGCGTGCAGCCACGAGATCAACAGAAGTTCGCGACGTTGATGAAGAAGGCTTGGCGTAAGCAAGGAACAGAACACCGCTTCGTATTTCGTACCAAACTTTTGTCGTTCATATCAGTTATTGCATTAAATCATTTTGCTGTAGCAGTCTGTATTTTTAAGCATTTAAATAATTATTTTATTTTAATTTCTTTATTAATTTATTAATTCCTTTACCTACAGCTTCGTTTTTACTATTTTATCTTCAAAAAGTAGTTGGCGCCCTCTGTCTTTCTTTTCTCTCTCTTTCTGTCCCGTAGAATAAATATTCGCCCTCTCTCTTTGTGTCCGATAGACTAAATATTCTGTTCTATGTTGACAGAAGTGCTAGTTCCATCATAGGCATACCTCCTATGTCATCTGTGATAACTTTATTGCAGTCCCTTTCTACTTTCTGTCAATCACTTTTTCTAACGTAGTAGGAATATAATTTTTTGCTTGTTTTTGAAATTTATAAAAGAAGGCAAAAACTATTATAAGCTTCATTTTATGATCTGCAGAATTCTCTTGGGTTTATTGGCTTATTTGCAGTTTTATTGGCTGTATTATGAACTTATTGGTTGTATAGAAGACTTTATTGGAGAATATTGTAAAGAATATATGGAATAACATGCTTTGGAGGACCCAGCTGCAGCTGTCAGGAGGACCTTGTAACGATAACATTACCAAAGATAATTAAAATACTATTATAAAAATAATACCTCAATCAACCATGGGAGCTTATCGTCTATGCTTCGCCTATCTCAGTATATCAAGTGTGAGTTCGTCTTGTCTTAAACTAGGAATCAAACCTGAACCCCGAGCTGATAGCAAATAAAACACATTTTAACTAATCATATTTATTAAAAATAGGAAACAATCAACCCTGCCAATGCTTAACAATAAATATAGTGAGGGTGATACTTAAGGTAATCATTGCATCAATGGGCTGCTTGTGTGTCCTGCCAATTAGACGGTTAGGTCCTCCTGTGAGCTGCAGTTATACCATGTGAGTGACTCCCAATTAAGTGGTTAGATCCTCCAATGGTCAATAAATTTTGATCATATGTTACCAATAAAGTCTGGAATATTGCCAATAAACCGTAAATATGGTTAGTTAATTCAGCTAGTAAACTAAAATACAAGAAACAGCTCGTATTAGAGACACCACATCATCCAGGGTTTAATTTGCTTGCCATTTAACAAAATTACAATTAAACAAATAGCGGATGGCAAGGATAAAATGAAATATAATTATCGGTAAGATAGTTTCGAAACAAATTCAGATTTCTGAACCTTCTAAAATTGCAAGGTATAACAGACGTTGATAAAGATGTTAATAGAGACATGGGGAATCTAAAATTTGCATTCCACGACATGTCTATCATCTAATCAGAAATCCTTAACGAATTTGTTTCTTGTACTCATACAGAGTAGATCCGAATAAAATGAAAAAGACAGCAAAGATTTGATTTCACGTACAAAGCGTCTATGTATCTGTTAATACGTATTTCGACTTAATAAGTCTCATGTCAGATGTCGCTATTGCGTCCATAACGAAGCCATTTTATTTTTGCTTTTTAAAAGAGAGAAAATATTTATTTTTCACGTTGAGAACGCCTATGAATAACTGTTCTGATGCGACTTATTAAGTCGAAATACGTATCAACAGATACATAGACGCTTTGTACGTGAAATTAAATCTTTGCTGTCTTTTTCATGAAATATAATTATTATTACTTAGTTAAATTCTTTGTTAAGATTCCCACTGCACAAGAAAAACGTGGTTTCGAAAGCAGTGAGGTTACGAATGTTGAAAATTCTGTCAGGATTATAGAATAAAGATTACAATGAAATTACTTACCCCAAAAGAATGTTGCAGACCATAAAATAAAGCTAATAATAATTCCTACCTTCTTTTATAAATTTCAATTAAAAACAAAAAATAATCCCACCATTAAAGGTGATTGACAGAAGTAGGAAGGGACTGCATGAAGTTAGCACAGATGTCATAGGATGTTCCTATATGATGGAATTAGCTTTTCTGTCAACATAGAACAGAATACTTAGTCTATCAGACAGAAAGAGAAAGAAAAGAAAGACAAAGGGCGCCAACTACTTTTTGAAGAAAAAATAGTAAATACGTAGCTGGAGGTTAAGGAATTAATAAATTAATAAAGAAATATAAATAAAATAATTATTTAAATATAAATTAATAAAGATGTGACGTTTATAACGTTACAACCTAATTATCTAATTGGGAGGCCACAGATATTTGGTAGCAAGCAGCCCATCGATGCCATAAGTATCGTTCCAATTTATTTAATGTAAAGCATTGGCATTGGTTTGTTTTTGTCTACTTAAATATTATTTTTTATTTTTAATTTATATGATTAGTTAAATAATTGTTTTATTTGCTATCAGCTAAGGGTTCATGGTTTGATTCCCAGTTTAAGACAAGACGAACTCACACTGGAGGCACTGGTTGATTGAGGTATTATTTTTATAATAGTATTTCAATTCTCTTTGGTAGTCTTATCGTTACAACTTAATAAAACAAAAAACACTCATGGAAGGAGAAAGTGGCAAACATAATTATATAAAAACAGGGAGTCATTCTATATGTGGCCTCCGAACAAAAAGTACGGATTTCTATAGAAAGTAAAAAGTTTTTTGTGAAACAGTTTGGTATGTGCTTTTTCGAAATATTTTATATTTGTAACAAACACTCTGATAGGCCAGACATTGCGCCTAGTTTTTATTAAATATTTTGGCATCCAGAATATTTAAAAATGTCTCTTCAACCTACTGCTTCAAGCTTTGCAGCTGCTACCAAATCCAATACGAGAATAGTGTGCAGCAATACAAACGCTTGAGGTCGCGTTGCATAGAATCGGAAGAGATGTGGACGTGGTTCTTTTGATATTTCCTTTGTTACAAAAACTAAGTGAAATTAAAGAAAAAGCAAAGCCAAGAATAAAAGACAATAGCGAATAAAAGCTTATACAAAAATTTTTAAATGAAGAGAACAAAGAAAGAAATGACAATCTTACTGCCGAAAGGGCACCACCGATTTTTTTCTTTATAGCTTCTAAAAAATTTAAAAAAAGGAGGCAAGAAGAAAACAATATTTAAAATAAATAATAAAAATGGTATATAATATATATACACACATACATATATAATGTCATAATATAGATGTTACAATATGCGTACAATAATCATTAAATATTTATTTATACTTAAGACAAATTCAACATTACCAAAATTTTGACTATAAAAATTTTCTGTATAACAAATTCTGAAAATACTTCTACTCTCAATCAAATGAAAACAAACAACTAACTCAATAATGAATTTGTTTTATTCTTAATAATACTTTCTGACCTACTTTTATAAATTGAAAGTTAATTTGATTAATTATTATATATTGATTCGTCTTTAGGAGCTAGCGTCTTAAAGAGTAATCTTTATTTTCTCATGAAGTATTATAATTTTTAAACAAATTAAAAAAAAAACTTAACAAAAATTAAGAAATCAAAATCATTTAACATCGTATTGAAATAATTATTATCAGGTTGAAAAACTATAAAAAAAAATAATATATTTGAATTTTATTCACTTCGTCTATGGTGCTGAGGCTGAGGAATTTTAACAAAATAAAAAAGTTAGGTACTTTTCTGAATGGTACATTATTGTCTCGGTCAGAAAGAACAGGAATGCCTTTGTGGTCTCTGGATCCAAAACTTTAACAAGAGTTTACGTGATCTTTACTAGCTTATGCATTCATTATTTTAAAAAAATTTTGAAATTCCAAAATTTCGTATATCCTAATATTGTAAAGCCAAAGTTCTATATATCCGGAATTCGTAAAGAAAAAGTTCCACTAGAAGAAATATTAGTGAAATAGACAAATATGCTATGTATTTTTTTCTTCAGCAAGCAAACAAAAACGGCGTTAGTGTTTTTACACTAAAGATTGTTACAAAAAAAAACCTGGTAAAAAAAATTGAACAAAAACTAACCTAGTGGACTGAGGTGAAGACACACTGTACAAGTGATACTTTACGCTTTACTTTACTTACGATAGTATCGAGTGACGATGTGAATTCTCTAAGTAGGCTTGCTGTAGAAGGAATTACGTCAAATTCCTGTCATGATATCTACCATCCAATTAGTCAGATAATAAAAAATTATAAAGTTTAAATATCTGTGCATCACATTATCTAGCTACCGAAAGCTGGAAAGAGAAGTGCAAGATCAAGTGGAGAGCAAACAGATCCGCAGATTGCCTCAATGAAACAATATGGAGAAATAAAAATATCGGGAAAGAAATGAAAGGCAGAATTTACAAAACGGTCATCAGACCAATAATGACATATGCGGCAAAAACACGACCTGACACAAAGAGGACAAAAAGGATGTTAGAAACAGCAGAGATGAAAACACTTAGAAAAATTGATGGTAAAACACTATGAAACAGAGCTAGAAGTACATATACGACATAGATACAAGGTGGAGAACATCAAGGACTGAGTAAGAAATAAAAGAGTAGAATGGACCGATCATATAAGCCGAATGACAATAAATAGAGTTGTAAGGATGGCAGGAGGCGGTTCCCAATAAAAAGACAATCAGTAGGAAGACCACAAAAACCATGGAACAATAACTTACCGGAGGCACATTAAAAAACAGACAGGGTCTTTTAGAGAAGTATTTTAGAAGAAGTATTTTAATAAGCAAATATCTACCCACTATTATGAATGAATATAAGTAAAATGCTCTGTAACTCCAAGCTATCAGTCTCAATAAGATTGGGAATACTAAAGTGTTATGTGTGGTCTCTATTACTATATTATGGCTGTGAGACCTGGACATTAAAACAGTATGACGTCAACAAATTAAATTCATTTAAAATGTGGATGTACCGCCGAATGCTAAGAATAAGCTGGACCAGCAAAACTACGAATGAAGAAGTACTGAGAGCAATGAACACACACCCTCATCTGGTCAATACTGTCAAAATTAGAAACACGTCATATCTAGGACACATAATGCGCCATAGGAAATTTGAGCAGCTCCAAGTAATATTAGAAGGCAAGATTAAAGGTAAAAAGGGTATAGGACGAAAGAAAAAATCTTAGCTACGAAACATCAGAGATTGGACCCACACAAAAGGAAATCAATTAATTCATCAAGCCCAGAATAGAGAGAAATTTGCCATATTGATCGCCAACCTCAACAGAGAAGGCACTTAGGAGCAGGAGGACCCACTATTAAATACGTTTCATACTTATTAGTGTATGTACAGATAATTTAATGTGGTTTTTTAATAAAATCAATAATAGTTACACTACTGTGTTATTGACATAAAAAGATCTAAAACCATAACCATATTCGGTTATTAGAATATCTAGGTTGTAGGAATATTTTTGCTTCACACGAAGGCTATTCCAATAAGCTGGTTCGACTGTATACTTTTCACATTATATGAGTAAATTTATAAATAATAGTTAATGTTATTTATTTATCACTTATCTTCTTTAGCTTCTATTAGTTTATTAGTCTACAACAATAAAAGTGATGTGATAACTCATAATTGGTTGATATATATATATATATATATATATATATATATATATATATATATATATATATATATATATATATATATATCCGGTATGTAGGCGTTCCACGCCCTTCCGGTAGGGATCTATGGAGGAGTATCACCTAGCCGCAAGCCCTTATCTCTTGCCGTACTGCTCCACCATAGGCCGATCAGATACTAGCATATTCTAGACTAAGCCGCAGATTCATTTTAGAATTTTAAACTACTGCGTTAGCCTTTTTGTTTGCTATTCACCGAGCCGGGGATTTGAACTGACATCTCTCGCATTGAAGCGAAGGAGAAGCCAGCCGCCCAGCCCGCTTGGCTATCCGATCGACTGTTTTTTTATATACCTAGTTAAATAATTATGTAACGCCCCAATAATATTATAGCTTCCAAATAATCCGTTTTTATTATGAAAACTATAAAATATATCCATATTACTGTACATTTTATATTTACGCGTTACAAATAAATTAAATTTGTTTTATTTACATTTGTTTATAATAGATATTAGGAATATTAAATAATTACTAGGTAAATATTAGCATAATGTTTATGAAATATTGGCAAAAATATTATTTGGTTTATTTATTTATGGCTCAACATCAAAGGTTCATCGGTTCATGTAAAATTTGAAGTTTAACAATTTATTAAATGTATTAATGAAATATAATTATAATAAGAAATTTTATATATCAGTTCCATCACTTAATATTACTATTTATAGTAAAAGATGGCGAAAACTGAGCAAAACAAATAATACATACGTAGCACTGCAATTTAAATTCACCCTGCAGCAGGTTTATGGGTGATGGTGGAATGGCCTATTCTTAGACGAGGTAAGTGGTTGGACGTAATTGCACCTTTCAGATTGATTTCCAAGGTCCTTGTTTGGATGTTGACTGATTTAGCTTGATCTGCCATCATTGATTACCCTATTATTGATATATCGATTATAGATTTTATATCTGTATGTGGAATACTTTAGACTTCTATAGGTGGGTCCACATATGCTCCGAATACCGTCTCGAACCCCGTCGTGTACAGAGACGCGATCAACAGAAGTTCGCGACGTCATTGAAATAAGTTAACGAATCGAACACCGTTCCGTACTCTGTACCAAACATTTTGGCGTTCCATCAGTAATTGAGTTGAATCCGCATCTACAAGATGGAGGTTGCTGCAGCAGCCTATATTCTTATACATTATTCATTAATAAATTAATAAAATTCATAATAAATCACAAAATACTCGTGAAAGAAGGTGGTGGCAAACACTAATGCATAAAAGTAGGGAGAAATATGGTGGCAATCACTTACTTTTGGATTTGAAATTTCAGCCGATCAGTGGATTATACAAAAATTTAACAAGGATGTCTGTCACCTCCCGACTTTGAATTTTTGATCACATTAGTGGGTCCAAAAATAGGTCGAAAAGACACAAACTGGAGAAAATCTATCTCTGTTCAAAAACGGTTAGCTGTCACGATCCGTTTTTTGGTGACTGGAGATTCTGTCACTGGTTTACAATACCTTTTAAAGATCTCGAAATAATCTATAAGTGTAATAATTCCGGAAGTATGTGGTGCTATAGTCGAAGGGTTGAAAAAAACATTCAGGAAATTATACATCTTATTTCCAAGTCCAAACTGGCAGATATATATATATATATATATATATATATATATATATATATATATATATATATATATATATATATATATATATATATATATTCTTCTTCTTCTTTTGGCATCATAACCCTAGATGGGTCTTTGCCTGTCTGGCTATGTCCTTCCATTCAGATCTCTCTTGTGCCCTTCTTCTCCATTGTCTTATGTTCATTGTTTTCAGGTCGTCTTCCACGTCATCCAACCATCTCGTTCTGGGCCTTCCTTTTTTTCGCCTTCCTATGGGCTTCCATTGTAACATTTTCTTTGTTGTTTTTGCATCGTTTTGTCTCTGCACATGTCCCAGCCATGACAGTCTTTGACTTTTCTTACAATGTCATAACCTTCATTTAACTCATTAACCTCGTCGTTTCTCCTGATTCTCCATGTGCCATCTTCATCTTGTACCGGGCCATATACTTTCCTCAGTATTTTTCTCTCGAATGTCCTGAGTTGGGCTGCATCTTTTTTCGTCATTACCCAAGTTTCACATCCATAGGTTACTACGGGTCTAATCAGTGTTCTGTAGATAGTCATTTTGGTTCTTTTGTCTAATAATTTCGATGTCATCAATCTTTTATTAGCATAGTATGTACGATTTCCGCTGGAAATACGTGCATTAATTTCGCTACTTACGGAGTTATTCTGATTGATTTCTGTGCCGAGATATGTAAAGGCATCCACTCGTTCGATAGTATAGTTGTCTATTGTGATATTATTTTTATTGTCAGTTATTCTTTTGACTGTCATATACTTCCTTTTCGCTTCGTTTATTTTGAGACCTCTTTTTCTTGCTTCAGGATCAATTTGTTTGAACACTTCCATTAGTCGTGGCTTATTCCTACTGATGATGGCTACATCGTCTGCATATGCAGTAATTTGTACTGATTTGGTGTTTATATGGCCGGTTATATTGGTTTTTCTGGTGACTGCCTCAAGAACTAGGTTGAATAGCATGGTTGATAGGGCATCTCCCTGTCTTACTCCCATGTTGATGTTAAACAAGGGAGTCAGTTCTCCATCTACTCTGACTGCGGCTTTTGAACCCTGCAATGTCATTTTTATGAGGCTGATGTATTTCTTAGGTATACCTAGATTACAAAGGTCTTCCAGCATTTTGTCTCTTTTCACACTATCAAAAGCTTGTTTAAAGTCTATATACATATTATATAGGTCTATGTCGTATTCATAAGCTTTTTCTTGTATCGTTCTTAGTATGAATATGTATGAATATATATATATATATATATATAGAATACGAATGGGGAAATTGTATTGAAACCATTGGCTTGGGACTCCATATATGTTGGCGTAGAATATGGGGTTGTTTGGAAAGATTGCGGTGAAAATTGGGATTCAGATGAGTGACGTATTTGATTGGTATATATAGATATAGAAGAATTTTTAGAATGTACTGAGGGCTTTGTATATGGTGTTCAAAGTTTCCTCTGTCTGCTTGAAATAAAACGGCCATTATTTTTTCTTGGATAATTGACGCTGTAGCATTGGAATATTAAGATTATCTTCTCCCAAATTCTCATTTACTTCACCTATTGTCTCCATCTAAAAAAAATTGTATAAGTTGCTACACGAATTATCTTTTGCAGATACCGATAACATCCGAGAAATGGTTGGACGTGGCTAGACTGTATAATGATACTTGGAATTTTCCTCATTGTCTAGGGACCCTGGATGGTAAACATGTGGTATTACAATCACCAATGAATACGGACAGCGAACACTTTAATTATAAATCAACATTAAGTATAGTCTTGCTTGCATTGGTTGATGCTAATTATAATTTTCTTTATGTTAACGCTGGTGGTCAAGCACGAATTTCTGATGGTGGAATATTCAAGAATTGTTCTTTGTACAACAACTTGCAGAATAATTGTTTGAGTTTGCCTGAAGCAGAACCCTTGAATGGAAGACAACGCGAAATTACGTATTTTTTCGTTGCTGATGAGGCATTTGCTTTAATCAAAAGGCTAATGAAACCAATTTCTGACATTCATAATAAAGGGTCGGTTCAGAGAATCTTTAATTATAGTTTATCGCAAGCACGTAGGGTTGTGGAGACTGTATTTGGCATTGCTTTAGCAACATTCAGAGTACTTCGAAAGCCTACGTAATTAAGTCTCAAAAAAGCTGCACTCATAGTAATGACAATAGCTCATTTACATAATTTTCTACGTAAAAGCTCACATTCTGCCCGTTGTATACGCATCAACATTTAATACCAAAAAAGATAAAAAAGATGTGGAATAAGCATATAGAACGGTAACTAATGATCCTATGTCATCCCTTCTACCTTTGAGAAACATACCAAGGAAATCCCCTACCGATGCTAAAGTGATTCGAGATAAATTAGCGAATTTGTTCCAGGAAGAAGGTAGAATTTCATGGCAAGACAATTACACGTGAACCATTTTAATGACTTTAAAAAAATAAGAAACATAAAGAATATTTACAGTGTTCTGAGTTCTGAGTATTTCGAACTTTATATATATATATATATATATATAATAACGGATTTATTACGGCTGTCGCCGCTTCTCCGCCCCCAATTTCCATCTTTTTCTGTCATATGCAGTTGCCTCTTCTAAGTCTCTTGCCGCCATTGCTTCATCAATATCGTTGCGCCAACTTCTCCGTGGTCGTCCTCTCTTTCTTCTTTCAGGAGGGATCCATTCCAGTACTCTCCTAGGCCATCTGTACTCTGGCATTCTTTTAACATGTCCGAACCAGATTAATTGTTTTCTTTCTATGTCATCATTGATATTTCTCTCCATTTTCATTTCGTTTCTTATTTGTTCGTTTCTAACTCTCTCCAGTTTCGATCTACCGCAGCTTCGTCTCAGATAATCCATTTCTGTCGTCAAAAGTTTGTTTCTATTAGCTTTGGTGACGTCCCATACTTCCGAACCGTAAAGTGTAATACTTTGGACTATACTACCGTAAATGTGTTTTTTGGTTTCTCGTCGAATTGTTTTTTACCAGAGAAGAGAGTTTAAGGCACGGGTCGCTGCTCTGCCCTTGTTTATTCTTTCCCTGATTTCATCTGCGCTATTTCCCTTCTTGTTGAAAATGACCCCCACATATTTGCAGGATTGCACGCCTTTGATTTTGTCGTCTTCCAAGACTAGGTCACATATTTCATCTGTTCCCACTGAGAGATATTCACATTTTGTCATATTCATGTTTAGACCTGCCACCTCATATTCTTCTTGCAGTTTTCTTACCATATAGCTAAGATCGTAGCTGTCTTCGGCAATTACTACCTGGTCATCCGCAAAGAAAAGTGTATATAGCTTGTTTTCTTCCACCGTTATTCCCATGTTTCTACATTTTTTTACCCATTTCACTAAGGATCTGTCCAAATAGATTTTAAATAAGGTGGGTGACAGACAGCAGCCTTGTCTTAGTCCTTTTGTTGTTTGAAAAGGAGAGGTGATTTCTTGTCCCATTTTAATTTCGAACTTTATCCCTATTCAAAAGAAAAGTCATGCTCTTGTAAGCAAACCAGCTACTCTCGTACAGTTCTGAGCGACCTGTAAAATAAAAAATAAAGTAAATATTATTTAATAGGTACCTACTGAAGATTTAATTTGAATTTGAAACTTAAGTTACTGAAAAAAGTAAGAATCTATAGTAGTTTATGTATATGTTTCCTCTCATCTTTACCATGTCTTTTATTAGTATATAGAGAACTAAATTTGATTTTTAATGACACTACCCCATTCTGTTATAGCATTATAGCTTTATATATTAAATAAACTCTACGCAAAAAAATTATATCTTTGAAAATTCATGAACCACTGTTCACTGTTCCTGTGCCTTTACTTTTTTTATCTTTCCTTTTTCTCTCTGTAAACCAGATAGAAGATTTGTCATTTTTTCTCTACACCCATCTGCTGTTATTTATATTTTAGTAGCAGTATCTTGCCATGCATCGTTTTTTTTTTATTTTGTTATAATATCTGGGATTATTTGTATCCCATAATATCTCTTTTTCTCGATAATTTTCTATTAACAGTAAACTATTCCCTTCCGTCCATTCCATTGTGATACACTTAATTTTGAAACACCTTCAAAATAATAGACCGAAATGACTGGAAATTTGGTAGATGATTAGCAAGCGAGTCCAGACATGAATTTACAGTGCACATCGTCGCGCTCACGTTTCTTTTGATGCGAAGGCATTTTACCGACAGCCAGTGGAACGCTTCGATGTACGTCGTTGACGCATCGAGGTACGGTACGCGGTTGCATTTGCATGACTCCGGCCACACTAAGAACACGACGGAGTTCGAGACGGTATTCGGAGCATGTGGACGCACCTTAAGGTGGGTACACATATGCTCCGAATACCGTCTCCAACCCCGTCGCAATCTCAAGTGTGGACGGAGTCATGCAACCGCGTACCGGACCTCGAAGCGTCAACAACGTACATCAAAGCGATCCATCGGTTGTCGGTAAAATGCCTTCGCATCAAAAGAAACGTGAGCGCGACGATGTACACTGTAAATTCATGTTTGGACTAGCTTGCGAATCTTTTATCGAATCTCCAGTCATTCAAAATAGTCAGTCTGTTATTTTGAAGGTTGAAGGGGTTTTTGAAGTTGAGTGCATCAAGATGGAATGGACGGAAGAGAATAGTTTACTCTTAGTCGAAAATTATCTGGAAAAAGAGATATTATGGGATACAAATAATCCCAGATACTACAATAAGATACAAAAACGATGCATGGGAAGAGATTGCTTCCACAATGCAAATCACAGTGGATGAGTGTAAAAAAAAATGACCAATCTTCTATCTGGATTACGGAGAGAAAATCTTGCATCTTGCACATGCAAATTCAACTCAATTACTGCTGGAACGCTAAAATGTTTGGTACAAAGTTCGGAGCGGTGTTCGGTTCGTTACTTATTTCAATGCCCCCTGTAACAACGTCGCGAACTTCTGTTGATCGCGTCGCTGTACGCGACGGGGTTCGAGACGGTATTCGGAGTTTTTACGCTCAAGTTTTTCGAGGGAATCTACTTTTCTTCATTTCCAACGTATCTAAGCAAATATGTATGTTCATAGTTTGTAGATGATTCAATATTAATTTGATAAGTTATAATATTTTATTATGAGGATATATGTAATTTAAAGTGATTACAGAACTTCGTACAGAGTCCGTAACAATAACAGGACTTTTAATATTATTTGCTACCACAAAATTTATTGCAATGAGGATAGCAATTAATTCGCTGGTGTAAATATATGTATACGTTAGGAGTTTAATTAGTATTTTTGTTTCATTTAAGATAAATTCTGCTCCCAATTCTCCTGTAGCTTTTGAGGCAACAGTTGATAAAATATCATGGTTACTATAAATATGTCAGGAGCTGTTATGGAGGACATACCAATATAAAACTTTAGAATATTAATCAGGTTTTTGTATATAGGGAGTTTGATATTAACATACGCAATGGAAAGTGGCCGAGAACGAACATTGTTGACTTTTGCTTAATAAGTGTCTGAAAATTTGAACTCTAGTTTTTTCAGCTATCTGTTGACCCTTTCGTAGAAAAGAAGGTAACATGTCTAGTATAAATATATGTGAAACGGTCTGCATTTACATAATAGTTAACAGAATTTATAGGATTTTCCTGTATTGAGACTGCAGTATGTTAATGAAAATTGAAGGGGTGAGTGGATGAAGGGAGTAAGTGACATTTTTGAAGAAAATGAGTTATCCGCATGGATAAAGGTGGTAAGTGCTAAATTAAATTTTCCACTTATCCCCAGCCTTCTATGATTTAAAATAACTGAGATAACCAGCGTATGAAGGAGGTAATTGACCATACTACTTTAAATATCTAGTGAATAAAGGAGGTAAGTAACAAGATAAAGTACTTACTTCCTTCATCCATACCACAGAGAATAAAAATTGCTAAAAAAACTAGATGTAAATGCAAAAAACTGCCATCTTTTTAAAAACATTAAAAAAAGAGAACCAATGAGAAATAAAACTGGAGCATTAAAGCATAAAACTGCCACCTACCAATACAATTTAAGTTGTAGTGGCCGGCAAACTACCGTATACAAACGGGCTTTCATTTCCTTGTTTGCAATCAGCTTGAAAAACTGATTCCAAACTTCAATAAAATAAGGGAAAAATGCTCCTAAGCCGGACAGAAGGGGAAAACACGCAGTCAGACCTAACAAGACCCCTGCTGAAGTTGCTGCTTACGTCATTGAGCATATTTCCAGTTTACCAGCAGAAGAGTCGCACTACTCCAGGCATTGTAATATTCACAAAAAATATCTTTCACCGCAACTTTCGATCCCTAGAATGCATAAACTTCACCTAGAAAAATGCCGAACTGACGGAAGAAATGAAAAATTTCAAATAAAAGAGGCTACATACCGATTCATTTTTAATAATGAATTTAATCTGTCTTTTGGTTATCCCAAAAGCGATACATGTAGCACATGCGCTTCTGGCAAAAGTAATGAACAGATAGAGAATTTGCTAGCAAATCAGATAACACTGTGTATGTAACATTGGATCTACAGCAAACTATGCCCCTACCTAGGCTTAGTACCTCCAAAGCCTTTTATCTTAGACAAATGTGGTTTTACAACTTAGGTATCCACATAATAACCAAAAATGTGGAAAAAACTGTTTTCTGCACATGGAAGGAAAATCAAGCTTCCAGAGGTAGCTCGAAGTTGTTTTTTTTAGTTGTTTTCTACGAACAATCGAAGTGGATCCAGCCTTCAAAGTAAGAGATCATCTAATTTTGTGGACGGACTCGTGTGCCGGGCAAAATAAATTTTTTTAGATGGTATGTTTGTTTCAGTATCTTGTGGGCAAAGGCATCTTTAAAACGATTGAGCACAAGTTTCCAGAGGTAGGACACTCGTACTTAGACTCGGATAGAGCATTTGGACGTATTGTGATACGACTAAAGAAACATCAAAACATTTACATCCCTGATGAATATCGTGATGTGATTGTTTCTTCAACCAAAAAAAATATGGTGATAGATATGCAACATCACTCTAGAGACACGGAAAAGATTATGAAGACCATGAAACTAATGAATAGAAAAAAAGATCTTCTTACTGAAAAGGTTAATTTCAAAACTGGAATCAAGTGGATTCGCGTAGATGTCTTTGGATCATACCTTTTCATAATTTCTAACACAAAAAAGTTTCTGGATAAAAGAGGTAAGTACAAATACATATTTTTCAAATAAGTTTTTAAAAATCGGGGGGATTTTTGTTTTTACAATAAAATTTATACATATCCTACCTGTGAGAATAAAAAAATCGGTTAAAAAAATCGATTAATAAAAAAGTTCCAGCAATAAAACTTTGGAGTTAAATTTCTCAAAAACTTACTTTTGTTACTTACTCCCTTCATCCACACACCCCTTCAATTGTTCCTTTTGAAATTTAAGGATATGACGGATCTCTATTAAAAACCACATCAGCAAAATTCAAGTTTAATTTAAATAAAAATATATTTAAATATCTAAAAAATAATATTAAATTTACTTATCTACAATCGTAAAATAAAAAATGAATCATCGTAAATAAAACAAACGAGCTGTGATCTTCGACGTTGATGCCGATGAACGGAAACTAACAGTCAGCGGCGTCGGATGGGTCGGACGAAGAAAGAAATTTCGGTGGCCTTTGATCAGTGCTCTGAGAATGGATTAGAAGTTTTTT